>NC_089849.1:49246212-49560855 GCF_035609145.1 Eleutherodactylus coqui | reverse complement strand
GCATAGATATCCACACAATCCTTATATTAGCATTATAGAGACGAGTTACATTCATGTATTGCAGAACTATGATGCCCTCCACGGACGTCACCAAAACATCAGGCTAATAAGTAATAATGTCTGCAGTGGACCAACATATAAATGTATTACATCTCCAAAATAAGGAAAACACAAAATGCAGGAGAGGGAACACCCTCCCCAACCCAACTACAGCTTGGCCGATGATGTCTAAAAGCAGGGTAATCATTTCGATAGGAATGGCCGCACATCTCAAACTTAGGGGACCATGGAGGGTAGAGAAGGATATATAGCAGATGGAAATATATATATATATATATATATATATATATATATATATATATATATGACAGAGCTAGGCAGAGGTAAATAAACTGCACAGTAAAAGTATCACCACTGGTACATATCTACAGATGACCACTGCCACACCAGACACCTCAGATAGAAAAATGACCAGTACCCATGCAGGGGCGGGCCCAGAACAAATACACTTCCACTTTGACTGATTGGCTGGCTGGGGGAAACACCTCTCTGTTTGCACTGACGGATTCCCGACAGGCGACTCTTAATAGATCTTATGCGGTAACCAGAAACAAGCACTCATCAACATCCAGCATCGATTTTCCAATGTCAACCTCAGTCACGTGGACAGGGGTTGACATTGGAAAATCAGTGGTGTGCATATTGCCTTTTTCACATTTCGTAATATGAGTTTTGATCTGACATCTGCATAGTTCAATTTATTACAAATGCTGTCTCTATCAAAGTCAGAGTTTTTTGCTCTACTGAGCTTTCGCTGATATTTGTCTTGTATTCCCAGTGTAATAATCCTTCTTTACATAAAGATATACAATCAGATGCTACTGGTAGTTACTTAGCTTAGCACATATTTCTCACGGCACCAATTGTCTATTTTATTGTTTTGTTGTTGACCTCCAGTACCACATAGGGAAGGTAGCAGGGACTGCAGGGGTTAAAAGTATGTTGCTACCCTGCTGGTATAAAATGCACAGAAGAGTGGTTGATTAAAATTGGAGGTAAGTGGGCCTTTGATATGTAAATGGCTGAGGGTGCGGTTTCTGCCCACTCCCACCTTAGAAGTAGTCCCCTGGGCAGCAGCCTGGCCCATTCCACAAGCTGCTGCAGGGTCATCATGCAGCCAGAGATACATCCAGGATATCCAGTGAAGTGGCGGCAGATTCGCATACAAGAAGTGCTGGTGACCCAGGCCAGTCCTTGCCCTGTTCTAAGTATTTTTTTTCAGACACTGGGCAAAGAGAACACAGCAGGCATCAGCTGGCCCAGGAGGGCTGGCGCAGGGACATCAGGTGATAGAGCTGCAGTTGGTTGCGTTTCAGAAGCAGAAGGGATAGCAAAAGCAAAGGCGAGTCTTTAACGTCATCTCATTGGTCACCTTATTTTCTTGCCAGATGGTCATCCAGCGGTACATCTGGCCCAACCCACCTTCGGAGAAGAGGGAGTCATTGGGATAGCAGCCAATCAGCAATGTGTTTCACTCATCCATCCCAAGTGCCCCCAGTTGGGCAGACTTCAGCACCGACAAAGGTACCAGCAGTAGTAAGGACAGTGTAGCATCAACCTGGAGTCGTTGGGCCACCAGCGTCCAGTGAGTCATCTTGTGGGAAAGTGTAGCCAGACATGCAATTCCTTGGAGGTTATTTATCTTCTTTGTTAAAAGCAGCTGCAGCCAAATTAGATGTTCAGGGCTTTGGAACCTTGATGCATACCTTTGGGGTAGAGCAACCCATGGCAGAGCGTGAATCTGTTCAATCTGGTCTAACGTATGGGGATACAATTTTCTGCAGGGTCTTGCAATTGAGTACACACGTAACTGTGATGGTTAGGCATAGGATATGCCAGCAGGAATTTGTCAATATATGGCCTCTGATATCTGTAGACCATGATACTGTAGAAAAGGAAAGGACTTTTGAACATGGAAACTAGAAGCTTTAAGTGGCGAAGAACCTTGCATTGTTGGAGTTATTCCCTCTTGTTGTAGCAGTAGAACTCTGGGGCTCTACAATGATCTGTTTTTGGAATGATAATGCATCAGTCATTTAAGCAATTTATAACCTTTTGTCAAGTTTGTTTCCAGTATTAGCCCTTTTGTTCCATCTTCCAAATGTCAAAACTCAGGAATTCAGACAGAACGGCATTGCAGAACTCAAGAATTCAGACTGAATAGGGACACTGAGAAACAGACTTCACACTTGCTAAACGGTGAACTAAGACAGAACACGGAAATAGTGAAACGGACCTCACGGACAGACTTTAATACTTGCCGATAGGCGAACTCAGGAGAACTCAGACAGAACTGCAGGACTGACAGTCGGACTACATATTCGTGGACAGGCATAAACCAAAGACTGCCAAGCACACAAAACACTCTGCTATTGATTTCAATGGGGCCGGTGCTGCTGCCGCCAGTCCCATTGAAAGCAATGGGCGATGTTGCAGATTTTTCTTAGCGCTGCGAGGCTTGAGTGAAGAAATCGCAAATGAGGATGAAACCATTGAAAATCATTGGTTTCATTATCATGCGTTTTCACTCACTCTCGCATTGCAGGAAAGTCTGTCGCCAGTGGGGAAGAGCCCTTATTGCTTTCATTGATAAAAATGGACCTAGAGCATATTAAATAACTGCTACATGAATGTTTGCTCATTTAGTCAGAGATGGTGGCAAGAAAACACTGTAGGGGGTCCGGAGTTCTGGGGCTATTGAGAGGACCTGCAGTGTCTTAAAGTTTGAGGTCACCCATTGAACCCCATTGAGCTCAAATTTTTCCTTTCTGACTTTCAAGATGGTGTTGAGAGAGTTCTTGACTTGAGAGGGTGTGGGTGGTTGGAGAGCCGTTTGAGACAATTCTCTCTTCCATGGTGATTTGGCCTTGAAGATGCTCATCACCCTACGTGAGCACTGCACCTGGGGCAGCAGTTAGCATTGCAGGAGTTGGTTCAAGGATATATTGTGGTTACCTGCCCATCAGGGCATTGTATGTTGTTCAAGAGAATTGTTTATTACAGCTGTGCTCACTCCCTTGCTATCCCTCAGTCTGTGTCTGTATTAATGGAGGGAGGTAAGCTGCTGTGGAATCTTTGCGTTAAGGGAAAGTCCATGCAGTCTACTTGACCACATTTATTATTGCTTACTGCAGTCTTGTAGTTTACAATCCCAGCTAACTGAGCAGGCAGAATTTCAGGGCGGCGTTCCTACAACTATCCATTGATTCAGGAATTTCAGCTGTGACTGTACATCCCAGAAAAGTGACAAGTTATTTTCCACGTTAAGTGTCTCATCAGATCTTTGCCCACTGAAGTCACTCAGTAAAACAGTCATTAACCCAATGAGTAGCTAAGAGGTCAACAACATCTTCTCACGCAGATTGAAATAGTGCTGCTAGAGGTTAATGCCTGTATGAGTCGCAAGACCACAATGGGGGGTATTTATCTTCAAGATAATTTTTTACGTCAATTTTCTGGCAATTTTTCTTTCCTTTGCCAGCTTAACTATGCAACAAAAGTATCATATGTTGCATAATGTTGAGAAATTTGTCACATATTTGAATATTACCAGAGATGCAGTTACTTTGTACACTACCCAACAACTGGAGTGAGATTATAACTAATTTAGCAACTTAAAAAAAAAAGGCAAGTCATGAATATGTCTCTAAAAACCTGCCTTCACTCAAGTCCCTTCACTACTCAGTGAAGATACGGCACGTGAATAATGTACACAGTAGTGATAAAATAGTGGGATAATGGACACAGGGATGCCACTACAGGGATAATTTACTCAGTGGATTCACAGCATAAGATTTGTACAAATGGTGATGTCATAGGGTGGGGATAATGCAAAAAGTGATGTCACAGTTGATGTAATAACACAGGAATAGTTCATCATGTACACTATGATATAGAAAAGCACTTGTACACA
Source organism: Eleutherodactylus coqui (assembly GCF_035609145.1). Classification (NCBI taxonomy): domain Eukaryota; kingdom Metazoa; phylum Chordata; class Amphibia; order Anura; family Eleutherodactylidae; genus Eleutherodactylus; species Eleutherodactylus coqui. The sequence goes on along the minus strand of NC_089849.1, from coordinate 49,556,882 downwards.
GCAATCTCCAACAGTCCCATTGAAAATGAATGGAGCGGCAACCCGCAATCACGGCCATTCCTCCATTCAGTCTCCTCCTCCCTGTGGGGGCAGCAGTAAGCCTGCAGGAGGAAGAAGGGTGACACAGGACCCTTGTTCTAAGGATCGATGGTGATCTCAGCAGTAAAACTCTTACAAATCAGGATTTTGTCATCTATCCTATGGATAAAAAGTTCGTTCTAGTACAACTCCTTTAATATTGCCAAAAATGCCACCTTAAGTATGAATAATCATACCAAGTGATCATACAGAATTGCTTCTTTAATTCTAAAGCAAGATGCCAGAGAGTTATTTTATAGCCCTAGCTATAATGGAAAGATATTCTTAGAAAGGCCAATATGCTAATAAGCTTTAAATTATTAGCAAAAATAACAAATATATAAAATAATTATATATTTAGAAGTTTACAGTTCAGTAAAGTGTTGAGCAAAATAAGAGCAGACAGAATGCGCCATGACAAAAGAATTAGATTAACTTTAACGACCTCCAATAAAAAAAAAACCAGCATTTTATTTTACATTCCCTTAAGCGGATAATAAAACATATAGATTACTTTATTACACACCTGGCAGAACCTCAAATAGCATAAAAGGAGTAATTAGGATCAGTGAAAACAGATGCATGGGTGCTAGTGTCCTTATAATATGCCGGCACTCATAAAATATGCATTTTATAATGAAAGGAAACACAAAGCCTCTTCTATCATCATAAATGGCTGAGTACATTTAAAGCAGCACGACTTGTAAATACAGAGTAGTATGAATGCTGACATCAGGATACGGCAATTTTTCCCCCCAAATTAGGCGAAAATTCTCACCACTCAAGAAGGGATTTACTTGGAGTTTTGTAAGGGGTTATCCAGGACTTAAATAGCGATGATGTAACCTTAGGATAGATCATGGCTATCAGATCAATGGCGTCCAATTCTTGCCATCCCACTGATCAGTGGTTTGAAAGGGCCGCAACACTAGGTGATCGATACGACTCTTTATTGCATACAAGACACGGATCATACATTGCCTACCAGGGGTGCCTGGTACCAAACTCAACCTTTTCACTTGAAAGGAACTGAGTTGGAGAAAGCCATGTGAGCAATTAACCTGACAGGCCGAAGAGAGTCCACAGTGGTGGACGCAGATCCTTCACACAGTAGATCTGCTGCTTTCCGGGTGTCGGACCGCCACTGATCTGACATTGATGACATATCCTAAGGATAGATCATCCATATACTGTATAAGTCTTTAATAACCCCATTAGAAATGTTCTAACTGGACAACCTTTTCTTAGGCCCATTTGGACAGGCCTATTTTTGGTGTACTCCACAGACAGCATACAGACACAATATAGCCAAGTACTATAGGCTATTCAGATAAATATTTTGTTCACACGGACGAATGGTCCAATTTTTTTTCGTCCCATTAGTCCACATGTTGCAGGCTTTCTCCAACGCAGGTTTGGCGTTACACTATTTTTGATTTTTATGTAGATGTTTGTATGGTGGAATTGTGGCACCAATGTGGTGAAATCCACGGTGAAAATCTGCAACGTATCCAAAGCCTTAAAGCCTTCTATCAATTCCGCATGGTTATTATCTGCCCCCCTAGTGTTGCACAAAGGCTATCTCGATTTTGCCGCGAGAAAATTGCGTCAAAATCACGTCATTTCCCCCCCAATTTTTTTGTGTTTTTATTGCGCGACTTTGCCGTGATTTTTTTTTGTGAAAGTCAATAGGACTTTCTAGTATTTAAATCGCATTGCATCGCAGCGCCCGTTTGTTGCATTGTGATAGAAAGCAGGCTCCATAGGGAAACATGGGAGATAAAAAAAATTGCACATGGCAGGAAGATAGAGCATGCCGCGATTTTTTGTTCTCTCAACATCGCATCAATGAAAACATCGCTAATGGAAGGAAGCCAGTGTAAATCATTGGTTTCATAATCTGCTCTTTTACTGACTCTCGTATCATGCGAAAATTGTCTGATTTTCTCAGCCACGTGAAACCCCCCTAAGGGCTAATGCCCAAGGCCGGAAATCTGCAGCGTTTCACCACAACTATTAGGTTTCATTGAACCTAATAGCTCAATGTACACACTGCGGAATTCCTATTTGCCGTGGGCATATGTGCGGATGGCTTCCATTGTAGTCAATGGAAGCCACCCGTCACGCTATACTTCTGCTGTAGCCCCGCCCACCACCGGCCACATCATATGACACCGCTGGTGTGTGATATGACACTGCCGGCGTGTCAGGTGCTGTACTGTGCATGCGCGCCGGCAGTGTCATGTGGGAGCTTCGCAGCGAATGCGGAGGTGAGTATGGGGTCTTTGGGGGGGGGGCGCCGTGACGGCCGTGTGCATGAGGCCTAAGTGAGGAATCCCCATCTCATCCCGTGCCCCGTGCTTTTTTTGATTGAACTTTTCTTGGTAAACCCAAGGGTTATATTGTTGTTACTTGTCTCAGCCTGTATTGGGTGACGTTTTTGTAGTACAGAGGTCCCAGTCACAGTTTTCCGTCTTAGTCACAATCGTGTAAGCAGTAATAAAAAACACGTTATGTTCTTATGTCTGAAATATTGCTTGAGCCGTATGAACAGCAATAATGATATAATGCCATGTAACACTGTTCTATTACATGTACTATCACAAGTCCCTAGAGAAGTGCATGTTGTTGAAAGGAATTACTTATTATCCTTGTGTTTGTAATGAATTAAGGAATACATAATGTTCTTTACAAACATTGGAAACATGGAAGAGAACCAACATGGGAGGAGATGCGGTGGATTATTCTGATGATGCTGAAGAAAAACACATCGTGGTTAAAAATACAATTAATGAGGTGGAGAATAATGAATATGGATAGAGGCAGGTTTGACACTTACAAGGAAGAACTGTTAGGCTTTCTGATAAATATATTGCATAATTCATTAAAAAACACTCTTCTGTGTGTACAAGGGGTCATATCGCGAAGACAACCAAATTTTGAAGTCAAGTCAATAAAGGAACCAGATATATTGTAGACAAGGGAAAACATTGTTGAATATATAGGCTGCAGGGAAAATGTGGTATTACATGCAAGTCATATTCCCAGGCATGTCACAAGGTCTGTTAGAAAGTTGGAAGTTGACTTATAGGAAAACTGCCCTTTAATAGGTGGCGCTATAGAAGTGTTGTGCCGTCCCTAATTTGCATGCCAAATTTCCCAGAGGAGCATTACACGGTCTATAAGTCTCCTTTCACATGCTTGATGGCCTCCACATAAAAAACATACCCCGCCTGACTCAAGTCACAGGCCCCTCACCAGCGAAATAGTAATCTACAGTAGATTTGTAAGGGTAAAAAGTCCTGAAAAAGCTTTTCAATACTTGGCTTTCACTTCATTCTGGAAAAGATTCTAGTTTTGGCTTATATCCCAGTTATATTACAGTCAGTTAGAATTTTGGCTACTGACTTATTACTGAGTATACTTGTATTGAGAACCAATTATTGTGTCAGACACTTAATGATGGATCCTCTGGTATTCTGTTGAACTAGGCCAACCCTACCCAGAACCCAAATGTGAACTTGAATCCAGAGTCTAGTACTGCAAAGTGGTGATACTGTAATCGCTATGTAGGGGGACTACCCTATTGGGATGTGTGAAAAATGCACATATAATAGTTATAACTGGCAAATTTATAAAGGCTAATGTAAAGCTTGATATTACAGGGGCATACAGTGACCAGTTTGTATAACAGTACCTCTGAATTGTTAGAACCTGGAAGTTTTCTGATTAGTGTTTTTCAGGTCACCTGATCATAAAGGGGGGGGGGGGAGAGGTGGCAGGACTTTTGAGTATGCTCTGAGAGGACTGTGAGACAATATGTTTTGAAGTAGCTGAGGAGGAGTGAGTATGAGTTCCCCAAGCCTATTCTGGAGTTGGAGACAAAACCCGTCCCCCTCAGGGTATTATAGTGGCACTTCCATATTGTATAGCATTTTCTGGCAGTAGGTCTCATCTCGTCTTATGTTTATATCTAATTGGTACGGAACACTCTACATGGATACTGCATTGAGGCTTGGTGGTCAGTATTTTTGCCTTTCAACTTGAGGATCATTACGGCCATTCTGATCAGGACAGAGGTTGTTCGGGTTTCCTATAGTATCCTACACTTCAAAAACACATGCTACTTAGGATAATGCTTCTTCTGAAATCTGTCCTACAATCTGAGGACAGTGATTACAAAGTTTGCACAAAATATGTTGATAAACCTTCAACTGGCCTTAAATGCATAGGGTATGTTTCTGGATATGTACACCATTTTAAATATAATGCAGTAAGAGTTGTTTTTCATTTGGAGTGCTGGACTTAACATTTCCATGTGGACAACACCTCTCTGGTGACAGACCTGGTGGAACTAACTACTGTACATGTTTTGAGCACCATAGGATACAAGTGTTGTGACAGTTGGTGGAAAAATGTATGGTATTTCTGGTATTCTCATTAACACTCTTGCCAAGTATGATACTAAAACATTGTCAAGGCTACTAATAGTCACAACCAACATCAAGCTGAGATTCATTGAGCCCATCACAAGAAACAATCCTGAGGACCTATACAGAATATCTACACATCAACATTTGAGTGCATTGTAATCTTTGTTGATATGATTGAACACACAGGACAAACTGTATCATCAATAGGCTCTAATAGGTTACTTGTAAGTCAACCCAGAAGAAATGGACCCAAATGGGAAGTAATAGGCTTCAAAAATCAGCTTCAAATAGGGTTGTCCTACTGGAATTCTGGGGCTTTGTTGCATTAGGACCTTCACCTGACCTCAGATCCAGGTAAACCCCTAAGACTAATTGATTATCCTAACTTCGTTGGTTTTAATTTTCATAAACAATACCACAATACTACTATGTAAATGCTAGATCCAAGGTTACTGAGCGCTAACATATGCCCTAATGCCTTACAGAAGTGGCACTCTAGTGTCAATTATAGTCAGTAGTGATTGAAGAAATACATTTTTCCAGTATGTATATAGCAATTCATGGGACGAAGCATGGACTGTATTACTGTTATTTGTTCAATAAAGGGAACATTTCTTTGGGGATGAATACCCCCGATATTATTAGTTATGACAATACTTTTTACATTAACAGTCACCACAAACATAGTAGTGATATCTCATATGATGATATTGTGATGATCTAATCCCCTAATTGCAATGAGCCAGTAGAGAAAGAGTGACACATGGTCATTGGTACTAAATGTTTCATTGCTATGTTGATGTGGCTTCATTTTTAATAGTATTTGTTCCTAACGAGAAGCTACACGATGTTCTACTGGAAACATTGAAGTCGCTGATGGGAGGAGACGAGGTGGCTCATTCAGATGATTTATATTGATGATGTAGAAGAACAAGTCATTGAGAGCATCAAAAGTGGCTCTACCTTCTGCTCTGGTGTTCATAGACCTTTAGTTGGTGACCGAATTGAAGTACAGATGCTGGAATATATTTATGGAAAAGAACCAAAGAAAAATTGTATAGTATAATATAATAAGCAGGACAAATGAAAGTAATAACAGTTCCAAGCTCAAAAATGGCAGTGCTTGACCACTTGGAAGTTATAGTTCCTTCTTAGTTGTTTTTAGGTGTGCACATTATAATCCTAACCTAGAGACCGGTCTCCATTTACACTTGTTTAAGTTCAGTTGCTTCATAACCACCAAAAACTTCTTCCTTAGCATTTACAGGTTTCTGAAAGTGATGCATGGCAACACTGCTTCTTTTTTCTCTGGCAGTACTGATCTATCCTCTCTGAAAACACTAGCAACCCACCGCTCTGGGCTCTCTTACTGCGCATTTCTTCTTCATCCTCAGCAGCTTCCTCTCAGCTTAGGTAGCTGTCTCCTGACAGCAGGATAGGCTCAGGGGACTTACCTGTTGACGTGGACATGGACAGATGTCTCGAGGAGTAGTAGATCAAGTTGCATCACACTTCAGTCTATGGGCGGCTCCATTGGTGGTTTGACTCATTATCTTGACAGGCGTAGTGGTTGGGATCATAGGATACAGATCGTAGAAGCAGTTGAGTGAACTCACAATTCTGCTGCATATTTAACTGTTTTATTGGAACCGGAACAGAACAGTCTTAACAACATGGGATGCTGTCTGTAGTCCTTGAAAGTGTAACCAAGACGTCGACACATAACACCCGGGTCCTGGGAATCTTCCTCTGCTTTACTCTTCCTCTCTCGCTGCACTAGGCTTCAACTCTGGCCTGGTTCTCTCTCTCTCTTCAGTGGCGGAACCACTTCAATCAAGATTGCTGTGGGACAAGATCTCGTCTAACCTTTTATATCACTTCATGACCCTGTGTAACCTACTTTGATCTTCCCCGATGCCGCAAAGGACCATATAACACAGTTAAAGAGAAACACTCCATATTCATTACACCATACCATTAAATGTAAAGGTACATAGGTTGAACAGTTATAACTTTGCACAGCAGACAATAAAATGAACATTGCAAGTCTTCTTCCCCCTCCCGACTACACCACCATGCAGAGCTAGGCTCCAATGCATCATTTGAAACAGGTCCCTTTCCAGCTATAATGCTTCATCATACTGGAGAAGAGAGACTTTATGGACCTCCTTAGACTCCAGGACCCGGTTGTGACCGTGCCCCCTGTACTCCCTATAATTATGCCCCTGATGCCATGATAAATATCAGATGACACAGTATTTATGTAGATCAGTGATTTTTAACCAGGGTGCTGTTGTACGTCAGAATGCCGCGAGGACCCACCAGCTCTGTGTAGACCCTATATGAGACTTGCTACTATGACTAGGAGACAGTAGAAATGATGTGCCATGTGTCACTGACATGTTCATTACCTTTTATTTCTCCTGGGTGACCCTAACAGAACAGCTGAAATAACCCGGTGAGTATACCACAAGGAGATATGAAGAATAGAATGAACCCGCAGGATTAGCAGGTGTCCTGGATCACAGAGACGGTCATTTTTAGCTTTATGGCTGCTGGGATCCTCTTGGCACCTGGAGGGAATTCACATGGGACTTTGAGGTCAGAAGTTAAAACTCTCTACTGAATACAGGGGTGACATTTTACTGTCTGCAATCAGCATGCAGAATGGCATATTACACTATGTGGAATCGGTTGCATCTGCTGATGGTTTATAGGACTTTTCTGTATTGGCTGCAACTAAATAGTTCTTTTTATTTTTCCCTTCTATCCATTAGAGGTAAAATATAAAGATAAACAATCACAGAAAATGGCCGTTACTTACTGACTGAGGAGTGCATATAGATGCATCCTCCTCTCACCAGGCAGGTAGCTGACTACCAAATGGAGGAGCCAATAACACCTGTGAGGGCACCGATGAAACACCCACTCACACTGCCTCCTGATAATGAGGGGGGTGGATGTTTGGTGTACACTCCCACACATAGTGGATACAGAGTGTCAGACCATTCTGATATATGTAGTTCACCATGCAGACCAGCAACCTACTAATGACGCCATGATAATTCGGCGGGTTGCCCTGCATTTCAATCAGTAAACCACATTGGTACTGCCACCGTGGGCTCCCCCTGGAGTCTTAAAGCCACACTGCATGTGAATGATAGATAATAAATGCAAGGCATTGGTTGGATGTTGGCCAAGATACATCAGCCCACTAACCACTTCACGGTTCCTTGCGTTGTAGTGGGTCCCTACACTAATATAAATGCACTCCTCACCCAGTAAGTAACGACCATTTTCTGTGATTGTTTTTAATTTTTTATTTCTCCTTCTGTTACGCTAAAATATAAAGATAGGAGACAGATTCCTTAAAAGGGTTATATGGGTTGTAAAACGTGATGGCCCATCTTCAGGTTAGACCATCAATATCTGATCATTGTTGGCCTGCTGCTGCTGCCAATCAGCTGATTGAAAGGGCCGTGGCTCTTGCCCCAAATGTTTCTCATACTGTTTTCCGTCATGGACAAGCTTCCACTATGACCGGCCTGAACAAACTCTTATAGAAAACCTCGGAGTGTCGCACGCAGGACTCAAATTCTGTGGTTTGTAAGTGACCTCCATTCTCATGCTTTAAAGCATTCACAACCAAACAAGTGCAAACACCACAAGAACTAGGACATGACCAAACACTGTATAAGGGCGGCTTCACATGGGCATATGGGTTTTGGGCGCGATGCTTTTTTGCACATGTACTTGCATATTTTACTGTACTTTTTGCACTCGCAGGGTTAGCATGCCCCTATTTAGCCTAATGAGTTCCAGATGTGTTCTTTTTTCATGGCATTGCATTGAGCATTTGCACCTACCTCCCATAGAATTCAATTGGGATCTTTCCTCCACAAATGCGCATGAAATTAGAGCATGTCCTCTTTTTTGCGTGCATGAGAAATGTGTGCGCAAAATTGGGGAAATGAGAGCAAACCCCTTGAAATCAGTGGGTTCTATTCTCTGCATATAGAGCAAACACATTTTGCTTGCACAAATACTCTTGTGTGAAAAAGCCCTAAGACAGACCCCCCCCCCCCTTTTTTTCTTTACTTTCTTGTCCTTACTTTCCTTTGTAATGGGATACACATACACATGGCTGTATGTATACCTGCCGCAGGTGCTGTGAACCCTGGCTTTGTAGCAAGACTTACACAAAAAGGTCTGTATTATAGTATAGTGTACAGCAGATTAGGCTGAAATATGAGAATCATAATCACTATTGAATTCTAATGCTTTCTATACAACGCTCCATCTACGCTTCCTGTAGGTCTTGTGGTGTTATATTACTAATTCCATAGACAAATCTATTAAATACCATTGAAGAGTAATTTTCTCTAAATGCACAATATCACCTGTGAATATATGTTCTTGACATGACCTCTACTGTGTTGTTGGGTGCGTCCAATATGGCGCCCCCTTCCAGCATCCCCGGGTGCTGCAGTTCAGCTTTCTAAAATCCCTGCACAACAAAACAACAAGCAGCGTTTTGTAGTATTTTTGCTTCATTTTTGTTGGAAGTTCAATGGTAATTTGTTGTCAGGAACACTGCAGCCGGATTATTGTAAAGTTTGTAGTGAAATATAATATACAACATACAAAGCATTTTGATTTGAGGCGTTTCGGTGTAAGTTTTTGTTTTTCAAAATGCAGCAAGCTAAATGACCAAATTCTCGTTCATCAGACTTTTTTTTGTGCAGCCAAAAAAACTTAGTGTTATCACCTGTATACCTCCAATGTGTGTGAAGAGTGGATGTGCTGCCAACAACAGTAATACTGTATTGGAGGGGACGAACAATTGTTCGTCTGGAATGAAGAGCACGTTGGCTTGTGTAAAGACCTTTAAAACAAAGACCAATCACGGTCATAGAATGGTAGAGTTGGATGGGACTTCCAGGGTCATCGGCTACAACCCCCTGCTCAATGCCAGATCACTAAATCATCCCAGATGATTTGTTTGAAGACTTCCACTAAAGTAGAACTCACCACCTCCCGTGGTAACCTGTTCCACTCATTGATCACCCTCACTGTCAGAAAGTTTTTTCTAATATCTAATCTGTGTCTCCTCCCGTTCAGTTTCATCCCATTGCTTCTAGTCTTTCCTTGTGCAAATGAGAATAAGGCTGATCCCTCTGCACTGTGACAGCCCTTCACATATTTGTAGACAGCTATTAAGTCTCCTCTCAGCCTTCTTTTTTGCAATCTAAGCATTACCAGATCCTACAACCGTTCCTCATAGGACATGATTTGCAGACCGCTCACCATCTTGGTAACTCTTCTCTGAACTTCCTTCAGTTTGTCTATGTCTTTTTTTAAAGTGGGGTGCCCAGAACTGGACACAGTATTCCAGATGAGATCTGACTAAGGAAGAGTAGAGGAGGATAATTACCTCATGTGATCTAGACTCTGTGCTTCTCTTAATACATCCCACAATTGTGTTTGCCTTTTTGGCTGATGCATCACACTGTTGACTCATGTTGAGGGCTCTTTCCCACGAGCATGGGCGTTTTTATGTGCGCCCGCCGGCACCATAAAAACGTGTGAACGGGGGCACAAATCTAACATTTATGCGCCCGTTCAGACAGCAATGCCATTGCCTCCCCTTCCCTCCCCCTCACCGGCTCACCTCCTCTCTCCTTCCCTCCGGCTGTTTGCAATTGGAGTAGGTGGGGTGGGGGTGGATACATTCTTCCACTTGGATGTGCAGCCATTTATGACCACTCTTTAAAGGGGTTGTCCCGCGGCAGCAAGTGGGTCTATACACTTCTGTATGGCCATAATAATGCACTTTGTAATGTACATTGTGCATTAATTATGAGCCATACAGAAGTTATCAAAAGTTTTATACTTACCTGCTCCGTTGCTGGCGTCCTCGTCTCCATGGTGCTGACTAATTTTCGGCCTCCGATGGCCAAATTAGCCGCGCTTGCGCAGTCCGGGTCTTCTGCTTTCTTCAATGGAGCCTCTCGTGCAGGATGCCGGCTCCGTGTAGCTCCGCCCCGTCACGTGCCGATTCCAGCCAATCAGGAGGCTGGAATCGGCAATGGACCGCACAGAAGAGCTGCGGTCCACGGAGGAAGAAGATCCCGGCGTCCATCTTCAACCGGTAAGTATAGAAGTCACCGGAGCGCGGGGATTCAGGTAAGCGCTGTGCTGTTTTGTTTTTTTTTTAAGTCCCTGCATCGGGGTTGTCTCGCGCCGAACCGGGCGGGGGGGGGGGGGGGGGGGGGGTTTGAAAAAAAAAAAAAAACGTTTCGGCGCGGGACAACCCCTTTAAGTATGATCACTCTGCCAGTTGTGAATCCATCTAACAGTTGCATTGATCAATGCTTGTTATATGGCACAAATTGAGCCATACAAAATGACCTTTAGCCTGAGTGGAGGACCAATTACAAATAGCAGCCCTCGCTCTAGCCGGTCCATCTATGTATTACATGGTAAGCCTTTCATTTGAAGGGTCGGCATATACTTCTACATTTCCTCTGCAACTGTAGTAGTGGATGAGACAATGGTTGTGAATATCACATATGGAAGACCACATATGAATGACCACTGACCCAGGTGTCTGCAATTCCTAGTTAATGAGAGGACCATGGGGCAGATTGTTAAAGGGGTTGTCCCGCGCCGAAACGGGTTTTTGTTTTTTTTTAACCCCCCCCCCCCCGTTCGGCGCGAGACAACCCCGATGCAGGGGTTAAAAAAACAACCCGCACAGCGCTTACCTGAATCCCGGCGGTCCGGCGTCTTCATACTTACCTGCTGAAGATGGCCGCCGGGATCCTCTGTCTCCGTGGACCGCAGGGCTTCTGTGCGGTCCATTGCCGATTCCAGCCTCCTGATTGGCTGGAATCGGCACGTGACGGGGCGGAGCTACACGGAGCCGGCATTCTACACGAGCGGCCCCATAGAAGACTGCAGAAGACCCGGACTGCGCAAGCGCGGCTAATTTGGCCATCGGAGGCCGAAAATTAGTCGGCACCATGGAGACGAGGACGCCAGCAACGGAGCAGGTAAGTATAAAACTTTTTATAACTTCTGTATGGCTCATAATTAATGCACAATGTACATTACAAAGTGCATTATTATGGCCATACAGAAGTGTATAGACCCACTTGCTGCCGCGGGACAACCCCTTTAACTATTCGAAATGCAATGCAAATAAAATGCTATTGTGTACCCCAGGAGCATAATCAGTCTCATACATCGCAACAGATGTCAGGTCAGATTTATGGTGCATTCACACTTCGGGCTGTTGGTTATAATTCCATCTCTCTGTTCTGTTTTTGGAGAAAAAGAATTAAAGGAATTAAAATGGAAATAAATGTTTCTGTGTTTTTCCCATTGATTTCAATTGCTTAAAAAAATAATTTAAAAAAATGCTTTCAGTTTGTTTCCCTTTTTTTACCCTGATTAATAGCACAGCCGGTAAAAAAAATGGAAACCTAATGGAATGAAAACAAACAGAAAGCATTTCATTAAAAAAAAAGTTAAAAAAAACATTGAAATCAATGGTGGATGGAAACGTTTATTTCTGTCTTAATTCCAAAAATGGATCAGAGAGACAGAATTATAACTGACGGCCCTAATGGAAGTGGGAATGCTTCCTCCATCTGACCTTTTTTCTGTTGATGTTGTGTTATTATGATGTATGATGCCAATTACGCTCTTGGGGTACACGTAGCATTCTATACCCTGGACTGGCTGGCTGAGAATGGCGGCTGTGCTGGCTCTCCGGGGCAGTGATATATCCTTTCGCTGTCACTTTGGTGCCTGGCTCTGCTCATTTGACTTTTATAAAAGTTGCCATTTAACACAAAATTAAAATATTTCAGTATTTCTGTACTTATTTTGCTGTATGAGGGCCGTTCCATATGCAAAGGTCAACCCCCACCCTGAGACGTGAATAAATAACTAGATGCGAATCAGCGTACCGTGACCCTAGAATATGAGTCAGACGAGGTGCACCTCTTATCTAATGTATTTTCTATGTTGTGTTATTGGCCATCAGCCCAGACTGGCACAAATGTGCTTGGGTCTACACTGTGTTCTATGGGCCTGTCACATTAGTAAGACTCATCGGTCAGACTCAGTAGCTGGAGACTGCAACATTAGTTGTTCTTGACCTAGACGACTAGACGTATCACCAAAAGACAGACTGATTCAAAGCAACCAAACCCTTCTGTGTGGCTATAGATTGTTTGAGAATGTGATCAAACTTTCCTAGTGAGAACTATGTGTTCCCCCTCCCCATGGGTGTATCCTTATAATACGTTATACATAGTTATTAGGTCATCACTAAGCCATCTTTTTTCCAAGTCAACCCCAATTTTAAAGGGGTTTTCCAGGACTAGTATATTGATGGCCTATCCTCAGGATAGGTTTTCAATATCTGATCGGTGTTGGTCTGCCACTTGGGGCTCCTACTGATCAGCTGTTTGAAGTTACTGCAGCGCTCAGGTAGGCACTACTGTCACTTCACTGGATAGCAAGCACAACACCATACACTACATAGTGGCTGTGCCTGGTATAGCAGCTTAGTCATATTCATATGATTGGAAAAAAGGCTATGTGACCAATGAACATGAACACTGCAGATTGGCGGGTTTCCAAGCGAAGGACCAGCACCAATGTCATATTGATGACGTATAATGGGGATATGAAGATGCAGAGGACAACAGAGAATGTGGTGTCCGTATACAAGAAGCATTACTGATGTGATAAATCTTTATTAAAATCAAGGCGACACGTTTCTGCTCCGGGCCAGAGCCTTCATCAGGCCCTTTTACAGATTGGAGCAAATGGAGAAACAATACTGGTAGGCCGACGCCGCTCTCCAATGAATTTCAACAGGCAGTGGGTTAAGATTTATCCAACTTCTTTTTTTTATTGTGTCAATTAAATCCAGCAGATACACGTTTCGGAGTAGGCCTCTTCATCAGTCAAGCTGGGTTAGACATAACTCTTGGGGCTGGAAAATAAACCCAAAAGTGCTGGTGTGACCAGAAGGCACTGTGAGCCTACCAGGGAACACGAGGAGAAGTGGTCTAAGGCTGCCTGTCCACGGGCGTTGCGGTATCCTTCGGCAGATCTCCGCTGCGGGAGCCGCCGCCTGGGAGCCGAAGCCGACAGACAAATCTCTGCCGCTCAGCCTATCTGACAGATAGGCTGATCACGGAGAATCGCGGCAAATCGCGTCATGCTGCAATTTGCTGTCCGCGAGCAGAGAATCGCAATGTTTCACAGCTAGTGGACAGGGGGGAAACGCTATCCATAGCATCGCTATGGAGAGCTTTCACTGCATTCCCTGTGGCCGGATTATTGCCGCGGGGAACACAATGAAAACTCGCCCGTTGACAGGCAGCCTAAGTGGTCTACAAAAAAATAAGTTCAAGCCCTACTAGGTCTGTCTATCTATTGTACACTGGTATCCAGAACCATATATGATATTCCATGTGCAGTCTGACTAATGATTTGTAAAGTGGTAGAACTTTGAGAGGCAGATTTACTATTGAGAATTCGATCGTATTGCACCAAAAACTGCCTAACACACTTTGCACATTTATGATGTATTTTAGACACTTTCAGATACTTTTTTTCCTGCATGTCCAATAAAAGGGAGTGGCTTGTAGGAAAGGGGGCGTGGCCTAGATACACCAAAGTGCACCACTTTTTGGGTGCATTTTTTGTCTTAAACTACAATATCTAATAGGTGGTATAAAGTTAGATTAGGCAGTCTAAAGATTCGACAGGTTTATCATTCAGCAGGGGCATTGTGATTAATCTGTCATATTTAAAGACTGTTTAGTCTGAGTTTGCACTGTCTAATTATTAGACACTATTAGTTAATCTACCCATGTATATTATGATTGTGTGCATTTGTACCCCGTTTAATGCTTTCCACAATCTTATTTGCTTTGACAGCAGCTACCTGACACTGGTTGCTGCAGTTCAATTTAGTGTCAACTAATATTTCACCCCATTTCATTTCCATGTCAGTCTTACCCAGTTTTCTTGCACATTTAGTATGTAATGGTGACATGTATTTTTCCTTCCCAAGTAAATAACAGTGGCCTTAGGAGTCCAGTGGGCGGTCCTATCAGTGATTGATGGCTTCTCCATCCCAACCCACTGGACTCCTAAGGCTGGAAAGAGGTAGGATTAATTTTCAATCAATAAATATCAAGTTACATAGTATGTAAGGCCGAATGAAGACAATGTCCATCTAGTGCAGCCTGTTTATCCTCCTATGTTGTTGATCCAGAGGAAGGCAAAAAAAAACCAAGAGGCAAGTTATACTGAATCTTTCCTCATAAAACTATACATGAATCTACTCAGCTCTTCCTGCTCTACAAGATGATGCCCACAGATCAGACACGATTTTCAAGGTGACAGGTTTCCTTTAAACCGCATTCGAGCGCAGATCTGCGAGGCCCTATTGAAATCAATGGGAGTGCTGTACCGCGATTGGCGCGGTGCTCATGGCGCTACGCTAACTGCTGTAAAAAGTGGCGGTGTGAAAGTGGCCTTAGAGGGAACTATTAGCAATATTTTGTATATCAATATATTTGGGAGTTGCCAGTTATGTAGTTCTCCAGCATTTTGTTCATATTGGATCCCCGCTGGAGCTTTGCATGAATATTTCAGCTGTATATGGTTGGAGACAGAGCCGATGGCTTTTTGCTTTCTTCCCACAGCATAGCAGGAGGGAATGAGTGTTCTGCAAAAACATCTCCCCAAAGAGTTCTTTGTGAGAAATCAAATACAATTTTAACAGGTGAGAAGGCTAAATTTGTGGTGCTGTATCATGTAATGCTGCGTGGAAAAGACAAAGCCAAGGACTAATCTGCCCTCTGCTGGCAAAGATCTGCATTGCAGTCTTACTCCTAATTGAATTGCTTGTTACTGTTAAAGATTCCTCAATCATCCTCTACTTAAAATATATATATTCCACAAGACTAAATCCAAGAGCGAATTTTTCTCAAGAGCGAAAGAAGAGAAGGGCAGAACATTATGCATAAAAGTTTTCTAAACACTGACCCCATACCTCACACAGAGTCGTAAAACACAACTAACTACCAGGGAGGGGCGCAGTCTACCACTGCTCACCCAAACACTACATTATCAAGAGCAACGTCTAGCTATGATCTACCATCAGCCATTGGCCAGTCATGTTAACTGATACATTGTATTTTGTGGAATGAACAGCAGGAAGTAATGACCCCCTTATGCCAGTACTGAATAATAGGTTTTTCTGCAAACATCCTGCTATAATAGGCTTAATATCATGTCACTATGTGTTGGGTTAAAATTACTTTTGGTCTCTACTTTAGTCGATCACTGAGCATTGTGATTGGACATGTGACCAAGTAGCTGGTCCAATATTAACCCATTATAGATGTACTAAATGTCACATTACCCTGCTGTTGAACCTGGGCAGCTCCAGAAGCGGGGTAAGTACAGTATTAAAAAAGGATAAAAATGGATCTAATTTCAGACTTTATGGACAAGCACTTAGTACTAGGTTCTATTTTTTCAGTTGATTGACAAAAATGCTATTATGATTTTTGGTTTTTGCCTCCAGGTTCTCTATAAGACCCAAAATACTTCTAATATCGAGGTGTTGAGTTTTGAAATGGAATGGGACACAGTGAAGTCCTACAATTCAACAGAAATGGAGAATTGTCGATATTTACATAGCAGACACGGGGATTGTCCATCTCAAGCAGTATAATAGTTGTGCGAGGAGCGTGCTGGAGCTCCTGTATGACTGATTCGTTTTAGTTGGCAGTGGTGTGCATGTCCTGTAGGAGTCATATTCATGTTCATCTCTTGTTTCTGTACCACTACAATGTATGGTACAAAATATCCTACCAATCATGAAGGGTCTGGAGTACGCCTCCACTTAATGTGTTTTTTTCTGCTTCACAATACCTGCTATCTGCCCTGGAGCCAATGTGTTGAAATATGACAGGGTTTGGCAATATGAAGAATATGCACTATGCTACCAAAAGTAATTGGAATGGTCAGCAATACTTCCGACAAGGAAACGCGCCTTGTCAAGAATCCAATGCTGTTTTACGTTGGTTTGAACATACGGCTGTTCCATGATGACTGGCCTGAACCCTACTGAACATCTTTAGGACGAAGTAGAATGTCAGGTCAGGAAATGTTTTTTAGAGAACTTAAAAGACATTTGCAGGATGAATGGAGGGAATCATGAGCTGAAATCTATCTGATATGCTGCAGAGAGTATCTGATGCATAGAGTGCATTCCTGGATCCAGGCTTTAACCTGTTGAAAATTGACAAAGGCCCCTCTCCTGAGTATGAACATTTACTACTCCATGTTAGTTTCTTAGGGCATATTAGCTGGTAAAGGTTTGATAGGGGGAGAACATTTTCTTTTCTGTGTATACTTTTGTAGTACTGGATTCCCCAAAAAGTGAATAGTGCATCCTCCAGGTATTGGTTAGACTGCTACAGTTTTTCTTCCACGCATTTGAAGCCAGTAGGAGTTGGGGACGTCAGCTTAGGTTCACGGTGGTTAAATATTCTGACTCCCATTGGCTATGCTACAAGGAAAGGATAAACTAGTGGATGATGGTGACTGAGGTGTTCAAGGGAAGACAAAACAAGGAAGAGGCAGGTAACTTGGGAAAACAGAAACTAGACATCTGGTAACAAGTTTTGCTCAACCTTTACCACAACAATCACAGTACTTGTAAAGTCCAAGGCCGAACTCGGAAATAACTTGTTGTACCATAATAAATGTAATTCAAAGAGGCATACAAGATGGCTACCTGATTCAAAATGGCTATGCATAGGATAGAACATGGAGTCATATTCATTTCACTAACAGAACCCCCTTTTGCGACTCTATTCTAACCCTCGATCTGAGAGCTGAGGATTCATATTTGCTGCTGACTGGGATAAATGACAAAGTATGATGCAACCATTTAGTTGTGTCTGAGTCAGATGTCCTTTAACCACCATAAATTACACATCAGTGTAGTAATGGATGTGTGAGCCAATTATTGTATAGCATACTAAATCTGGTAAGAAACAGCAAAAGAGTATACAATTTACCACTACTTTACAAAGTATACAGGAAAGTAGAAAAAAAGCACTGAAGCTGGAACTGGGAA
This sequence comes from Eleutherodactylus coqui, assembly GCF_035609145.1. Lineage (NCBI taxonomy): Eukaryota > Metazoa > Chordata > Amphibia > Anura > Eleutherodactylidae > Eleutherodactylus > Eleutherodactylus coqui. The sequence continues at coordinate 49,539,182 of NC_089849.1, read as the reverse complement.
ATTAATCAAACTATCCCTGGTCCTTATTTTGCCTGTCCTAACTCTCTAAATATCTCTATGAATAGACTCTAAATTAGCAATTAGGTTGAAACAACAAATACTGCAAGACTTCTTACATCTATGATCGTATTCGTATACCATCAGTTGTAGCTCTGTTCTGTAGAACAGCTTTCTAAGTACCCTGTATATACAACAGTAATAAGTCAAAAGCCAATGAGGTAACGTTAAGTGCTCTTGCCATATCACATGCTATACCATTTATTATCCTGCCACTACTTACTGCTACTGGTCCCTGCGCTCAGCCAATCAGAGGCAGCACTCACCCATTCATGAATTCATTGTCACAGTGTCCAGTGACAATGGGACTCCCCGCAGAGATGAAGAAATCCTCTGCCACAGCTATCACAATGTTCTCTGTATGCCAATCGGGCTGCTGGCCCCATTGACCACAGGTGAAACCCTTGGATGTGACAGAATCCAGGGGCTTCACATGCAAGGAATCCCCTGCTGCAGCCATCACAGCTGCAGCAGGTGATAGCGGGCAGCGCTCTTTTTGAGCAGATAAACGCTGCTAGCAGTGTTTTTTTCCGCTGTGATGCCCGCTTCGGTCACTTGAATTTTTGATAACTGATGTGTTCAAAAATTTGAGCGTCAAAACGCCCATGTGACTGAGGCCTTACTCAGTAGTGTGGAAGGTCTATCACAGGCTTCAACCAGTACACAGGATTCCCTTTAGCTCTAAATTGTAGTCAGGTGTTCGAGACTAAGGCCGCCTGCAGACGGGCGGAAATTCCACTGTGGGATTTCCCGCAGGATTTCCGCCGCTGGAAGCCTGCATAGGATTGCGTCCTGGGTGAAATCTGCGACCGCGATGCAGGCATCAACCCCGGCTATGGAGGAGCTGCTGGCGCGGATGGACCGGCTAACGGATGTCCTGCTCAAGCATCCAAACTTAAGGAGGGATGGAGCCCCAACTACCGCCGGGCCCAGGGAGACTGCGCAGATGTCCCTGCAGAAGATGACTCCCAATGACGATGTTGAGGCCTATCTGACCGTGTTTGAAAGAACTGATGAACAAGAAAACCTCTGCAAGGCTGAGTGGGTTGAGGTCCTAGCACCATTCCTCACGGCAGAACAGCAGAAGGCGTACCATGATCTCAGTGTCCACGAGGTAAGCGACTATGCCAGATTGAAGGCAGAGATTCTGGCTCGTCTGGGGGTTAGAGCGGTGGTACGGGCGTTAAGAGTGCATAATTGGAGCTACACGTCTGACCAATCAGCCTGGTCACATATATTTGACCTGTATCATTTGGTTAAAAAATGGCTGGAACCGAACATTTGCACACCCGCCCAGATGGTTGACAAGGTCGTGGTGGACCGTTACACCTGTGCCCTGATGGCAGACCTGCAGCGCTGGGTTGGCCATCGGGGAGGGGCTATGCATGCTAACCGGCTGGTAGAACTGGTCGACCTCTACACCGCGACAGAAAACTACCTCCAGGACGTCCATTCTGTCCAGACCCCCATTACGACTTCGAGACCTGCTAGGGGTAAGAGACCATCGGATGCCGGAGAGAAGTAGTGTCCTGGCGGGAAGGAGGTCAGGCCCCTAAAGAGGGCACCACTGGAATTAAAAGGTTCCAATAGCCCCAACCAGTTTGCTGGGCTAAGGAGACCAGGGCCTTTGAGATTCTGGAGGTGCCAGATGCTCGGACATGTGTTGGCTCAGTGCCCTATAACTGAGCCTATGGAGTGTGATGCTGCTTGGTGCTGGTCCTTGTTTGCAAGGCCTAATTGCGGTGCATCCCAGAGACTAGAGACTGAGCCGCAATTGTGTCGGTTAAGTATAAACCACCATTCTGTGGAGGCTCAACTGAGGGCTTCATACCAATTAAGCACATCAGTGTGGTGTGTATATGCGGTGACACTAGGGTATATCCTATGGCAAATTGTAACTTTGAGACCCATGTCGGAACTGTGACCTACGATGTAGGTGTGGTCAAGGGGTTAATGCACAGTAATTTTGGGACGTGATTTTCATGTGTTCTGGGACTTGTGGGGGAAGATGATAACCCCTTCTAAAGAGACTGGCACAAACCCAGCTGACCTTACCCCTCCGCAGGATAGCGGGGTAAATGTGGACATTGAACCAGGAGATGTAACCTTTCCTTTACAGGTCTTGGCTGAAGATGAGGTTGAAGAGGAAGTTCATTCCTCGGTTCAGGATGTGTTCGATCTGGAGGATGCGCCTGAGAACTTTGGAACAGACCAATTAAGGGACCCCACTCTTGTTAATGCGCAAGAAAATGTCGTGATAATAAATGGTGTGTTACAGGAACCAGGTTCTGACCAACAGTTCTCCCATTTGGCCATGAATAATAACTTGTTGTATAGAGTAACAAAAATAGGCGAGAAAGTGGTGGAACAGTTGGTCGTGCCAAAGCCGCACAGGCGTAAGGTGCTCGACTTGGCACATAATCATGTATTAGGGGGACATCTAGGAACCGATAAAATGCAGGATAGAATTCTTCAAAGGTTCTTCTGGCCAGGGGTGTACAAGGACATAAAAGAGTACTGTGAGTCATGCCCCACATGCCCCTCCCCCCCTTAGTGCCTCTCCCAATTATAGAGGTTCCCTTTGAGAGAATTGGAATGGATTTAGTGGATCCCCTAGTCAAGTCTGCTAGAGGACGTCAATACATTTTGGTCATGTTGGATTATGCCACTCGGTACCTGGAGGCAATTCCTTTAAGAAGCCCTACTGCCAAAAACATTGCATGAGAATTGTCCCTTATGTTCTCCAGAATAGTTCTTCCCAGGGAAATCCTCACGGACCAAGGGACCCCGTTCATGTTCAAAGTAACGAAAGAATTGTGTCACCTTAGCTAGAAATATATAGGCCGAGCTCGGAAATAACTCATTATACCAAAATACAACTGGATGTGATCAAAAGTTATTTATTAGAGATGAGCGAGCGTACTCGGAAAAGCACTACTCGCTCGAGTAATTTGCTTTATCCGAGTATCACTGTGCTCGTCCCTGAAGATTCGGGTGCCGCTGCGGCTGACAGGTGAGTCACAGCGGGGAGCAGGGGAGAGCGGGCGGGAGAGAGGGAGAGAAAGATCTCCCCTCCGTTCCTCCCTGCTCTCCCCTGCAGCTCCCCGCTCCGTGCCGGCACCCGAATCTTCAGGGACAAGCACAGCGATACTCGGATAAAGCAAATTACTCGAGCGAGTAGTGCTTTTCCGAGTACGCTCGCTCATCTCTATTATTTATTTATTAATTGACAGGCAGCAGTTTTTATAGAGGCATATGCCTCAATTACAATAATTCAAATTTATTTTAATTCATTTATTACCATTGGTTCATAAACCTAAAACACAAATATAAATGTGCAAGATAAAATATTTAACATCGAAATCGCCAATCAGACTTGTCGCAGGTGCAGTAGAATCATATATGATTGCCTTATCGGAATACGGATACAGAAATGTATAACAATAACATGTTTAGTATAACTATTTAAGAACATGTGTGAACAACGAGGAACAAGTTATCATGATACACCAGTCAGTCTGGATGCTCCATAGCTGTGAAGAATTTTTTTCCCATAAATGGGGAAAATTGGTTTCTACCTCATGTTTTTTTTGTTGCCTTCCTCTGGATCAACATTACATTGTGGAGTAATAGGCTGAACTGGATGGACATTTGTCGTTTTTTGGCTTTACATACTAGGTTACTATCAGTAGAGTAGGAAGAGATATGTCACTTCCCACTTTGCGCTGCTTCTGCTCCATACTCTCCCTCATCTCTTCTCATCCCATCTCCTCCGTGATCTCTCTGTAAACTCTTCTGTGAGCTCATCTCTGATCTCTCAGTGAACTGTCTACTGAACTCTTCTGATCTGTCATCTCTTCTCATCTTAGATCTCTGAACTGACTCAAATCGGAAATGCAGGATCTTACATTACCTCGCCTTTCCAGAAGCTTCTAGCACCTTCCAGATCAACCAATCCTCAGCCAATCAGGGCTCAGATAATACAGAGGGTCTGACCCCTAGAGGTCATTTTTCAGTTGATAAGGCTGGGAAGAAATACTTAAGATTCCAATGATTACATACAATATAATAAAATGCATATGGTGGCAGTCTTCCTGAGATATTAAACGGGTTTTCCCAGGAAAAATACTATTGACCTAGAACACAAGTGCGAGAGAACATCTGTGCCCTCTGTATGACTCACGTTACCTACTATGTTCTTACACTTCCTCATTCCTCTAGTTCTTACTTCCTTGTTTTTCTGAGTGCTATATAACTAGTGTACGATGACTGGAGAGTTACAGCAGTATTAGAGGAGAGAGGGATAGCACCAGGACCTCAGGGATAGCACCTCAGCCTGTAGAGATGGCTTCCTCATTTATAACACCTCTACTCCTATCTCTGGCTATATGTCTGTCTGCAGCAGGTGCTGTGAACCCCGGCGTTGTGGTGAGACTCACACAGAAAGGCCTGGATTATGGTATGTTCTAGCAGCAGATTTATGGATTTAGTGGTGATTATTAATTGCACCGAACCGCAGGGAAAAGATGAAAACTTTCCCTGAAGTGGCCTATTATGTTAGCAGCTTGTATGCTTGTGAACGTGATTTGACTGCAGATTTCGGCAGTAATTTATGGTGGTCTATCATTTTGCATTCCACTGGTCATTGTCATTAATAACGGGGTACAGCGCCATTAGAACAGACACAATGGCTGCAGATAGGCATTTGTGTAATTGTAAATATTCACAGCTGAATATAGTATGACATGGTGACCATTCAGATGAATGGTTGGGGTCTTCCAGTGATAATAGCTGCTCTTAGAGTACTTGCACACGGGCATTGTATAAGTTACATCTGTCCGATGTGCTGATCACAACACATTGTTATGGGAATAATATTATATTCCACAAGATTTCACCAGTCTGCTCCAAATTAGTTATGATAAGAAGTTTCATGCATGAAAATGTATTAGAGTTTGACTTCATCTTCATCATCCTCTAATACCCTTCTGATTTATTTAAAGGAATTCAATCGCTTTTACGGACAAACGTTACATCACAAAATAGGAGTATACAAAAAGAGTTATGCTCATACAGGATTGGTTAATACAATAATATGGTAATTCACATGTTAGTAAAGTATCAAAAGTGAAAGAATTTGCAGAAGTATAATGTTATCTGTAAGGTAGCAGCTTATCTAATCAGAATACACAACTGCTCTGTGAGAATCATGTGCAGGAGGCATACATGTTTAATCGTTTAACTGCTAGCTGTTTCCTAAGAGGGTAGATATAAAAGTATATATATATGTGTGTGTGTGTTAGTCTAAGCTGATATAAGAAACACATGACAAGGTAATATTTGATATGTAGCAGGGGTCCCCAACTCCAGTCCTCAGGGACCACCAACAGGTCATGTTGTCAGGATATCCTATAGTAAGAACCTCTGTGGCAAAGTCTGAGGCACTGACAATAATTACATCACCTGTGTAACACTGAGGAAATCCTGAAAACATGCGTGCTATCCTCATCTGAAAATTAAAAACAAATATAAGACATTCTGTGTTTTCTGCTTTTCTTTTATTCAGACTATCAGTCTTATGCAAGATTCACACAGCCATATTTGCGCAATGCAGCGGCTCACTTTACAGCAGCTTTCTTTCAACCACTTAAGGGCTCAGTCAGACGGGCGTTTTTTCGCGCGATTTGCGGATCGCATGACGGATGCGCATCCGCAAATCGCGTGACCGGTGCACGCAAGTCGCCCGCAAATCGTCCGAAAATCTGCTCCTAGCCGCGTTTCATTAGAAACGGGCCGGAGCTGTCCAGCGCAGTGCATTCAATGGAGACGGCAATACAGCCGTCTCCATTGAAAGCAATGCGCTGCGGGCGAGCCCGGGATGAATTGTCGGTAAGGGCTTAAATATATAAGCCCTTACCTGCAATTCATCCTAAAATGTGTTAAAATAAAAAACAATTGTATACTCACCTTCTGCCGGCAGCCGAAGCTCCGCGCGGCCGTCCTGCAGTGGGTGTGAAGGGGGTGTGAGTCAGACCTGCCCCCTGATTGGCTCAGCACTGAGCCAATCAGAGGCATGCCTCACTCACACCCATTCATGAATTCATGAATGGATGTGAGTCAGACCTGCCCCTAAGGCAGCAGTCACTCACCCATTCATGAATTGAATCAGACCAATCATTGAATCAGACCATCAGAGGCAGATCATTCAGCAGGCGGGGATTTTAAAGCCCCGCCGGCTGAATAGTGGCGAGAAGCAGTTCAGGAGAACTGACAGCGGCCGCGGCTGTACTCCGGCTGCAGCGGAAAGGTGAGTATACAATTTTTTTTTATTTTAACACATTTTAGGATGAATTGCAGGGAAGGGCTTATATATTTAACCCCTTCCCGACAATTCACCCCACGCACACCGGCAGCCCATTGCTTTCAATGGAGCGGTTGTATTGCCGCTCCATTGAATTCAATGGGCAAACATCGTTCTTCTCTGCCACAGCTGTTACAGCTGTGGCAGAGAAGAATGATTTGTCTTCTATATGTTCTCAATGGGGTCGGCGCTGCTGCCGCCGGCCCCATTGAGCGCATATACAGAAGAGAACAGGAATTGCAGATCGTAGATAGGTGCGATCTGCGATTTTTTGTTCTATAATTTATCGGACGAGCGCATAAAAAGCGCTCATGTGTCCGATACCATTGCAAAGCAATGGTTTTAAAAAATCGCCGGACGCATGCGCATGCGCAAATCGCGGCTAAAAACGCCCATCTGACTAAGCCCTTACACTGACTTCACCTTCTCTCTGTTCTTGGCAAGAGAAGTCTAAGGTTATATTCACACAAGTGATTTTTCTATCCTGTTTTCCGACCCAAAAAATTGGTCCAAAATCAGACAAAAATAGGACACATTTATTTTAGTAATTTTTTTTAAACTCATGTAACCATGGTAACTGTAAATAAAAAGGTAAATTAGAAAGCATTTAATATGTGCATGAAAAACGCATACACAAAAGATGGAAATCATATAGAAAACTTGTAGTAGTGCACAATCAGACCAAATATCGCTGACTGAATTTGCAAACACCTGTGTGAATATAAAGGTACATGCCCTCGGGGAATTTTAAAAGTTGTGCCCGAGATTCTCAGACACAACTCGCATCAGATGGCACTCGGACATCCCGTCCATATGCTGTCTGATGTGCTGTACATGGCACATTCAGATGTGCTACTTACATCCGAAAATTAGAAAAGAATAGGACATGCTGCAATTTTTTTTTACTACCAGTCTGAGTAAAATAAGCCTGTGTGCATACACCGATTCAAATGAATGGGTGCTATTTCTGTCCGATTTTATGACTGATTTTTAGGTCCGAAAATCGAATAGAAATATTGTCTGTGTACATGTACCCTAAGGGCGCATTCAGACGACCATATATCGCCTGGGTTTTGAGTCCAGCCAATATACGGCATCCTTCTATGCAGGGGGAGGAGGCTGGAAGAGCCGGGAGCAGTGCTCTGAGCTCCCGTCCCCTCTCTGCCCCTCACCACAATTTGCAATGGAAGGGGGCGGGACAGGGGTGGAGCTAAGTTGTGGGATGTAGCACTGCCCCATCCCGCCCCTCCAATTGGAAATAGTGGCGAGGGGCAGAGTTTTTTTGGGGATTTAGATGATGGATTTATCTTATAATAAAGTTTCTATTATTTATTAACACCAATGAACTTGGTTGTGTCTTTATTTATTTGACAAAGATAAGTTTGATACACATGTATTCTCTTCGTATGGAAATGAAGTTTACAATAAGGCTTCAATGTAATAAAGTTTACAATAAAACTTTGATGTCACTTTACTCTCCTCATAGAGAGATAGATAGAAGGCTCCTAATATATCACTTTTCTTCAACGTGTTTCCCCGCTACATGTGGGCGGATCATCAGGAACGTGATGAGCCAGATGTTGAAAATATTAAAGAGAAAAATGTATTATCAATTGTTGTTAGTCTGAGGTTTCCCAGAGTAGCCTAAAAATATAGAATTTGGTATACATATATTATGGATCTAAAGTGTTCCAAAATATAGTGGCCTAAGATATAGACTTAGATATATACTGTTATTCAATAAATAGTTTTAACTCTATTCAGACAGACCAAATCGGTGTCCTTGGTCATGGTTGATACAGCAATTATATTTATTGGCTGACCAAAGGTACCCCTAGGACTGTATTGAATATTGCAACACTGTTGATGGAGGCAGTGTTGGAATTACGTTTCAAAAACTCAATAGTTGAAACAGACGCTAGGTAGGCTCAAGACTCATAAGGTCTTAGATGAAAAGACCTTCCCTATTAAAAATACTATAGGGGAAAGAATTGTAGCTCCTAAATAGGAGTGGTATATATAGTCTTGATGTAATTGACAACTGTCTATAGAGTCTACCTAGTCAAATGGTCAGAATAGAGTAATTGATGAAAATGGCAGAGCCTTCGTCTGAACTCATTTTGAGTGATAATCGTTACATGTAAATGGGCCTTAATATATCTGAAGGTGGGAGGGTTCTATTCAAAATTTCGGATTTGCACAGGTTGATTTTGAAATTGCTAACCAGACTGTACTTATCGAACTCTTGTACAATGGCAGATAAGGCCCGTCGTAGTTTTGTGATATATACTAGTAGATCGTCAGCGAACGAGCCTACCTTATGTTCAGTGTGTACTGTTTTGTAACCCTGGACCTCTAGGTTTGCCCTAATTGCATTGGCAAGGGATTCCTTGAGCAGGACGTACAGTGTCAGGGATAGTGGGCATCCCTGTTATGTTCCATTCTTAATATTAATCGGATGGAAAAAGCTTTCCATTTACCCGGACCTGCACTGTGGGCTCATGGTGTAATGCCATTTTCCAGCTCCGCAGTCTGTCACCTAGACCTATCTTCCAAAGGGTAGTCTCTAAATCCATAGAATATTTTAACTGTACTGCATTTCAATCCTTAAACGTGAAGGGTCTGTAATATTTCCAGGATATCTGCAGGTACTCCCCTCATTACTGCACTGAGTTTATCTCATATAACTAATGCATTCGTTTTCAGGAAGCTCATTCTGTATTGATCTGTGTTAAAGGAAGTCTAACTCCCGAATATGGCCCATAAACCACTGCCAACACTAGATAGGTGCTATGCTAATATGTAAGATCATACCTCATGTTGTATCTAAAAGTGCAGCCATTAGGGGGATATCGGATGTAACATGTTTAGCTGTATGTAAATGACTTGCAATCCATCTGATGGACAGTCTCTCAGCTCATTTACACGGTCTGGGTTGTCTACCACTTGGCCCTCCACCGCCCCTCTGCTTGCCAAGTAATTGGACCTGTAGATTTCATTCGTTAGACGGAGGACAAGCTGAGAAGGACCAAAGGATAGGCGGCACTGATCAATACAAGCTGGAAGACCACCCATTGGACAGATTGCACCTCATTTATATAAAGCATGGAGAACATATAACAGGTGATATCTCCATGATGGCTGCACTTTCGTAAAAACATGAAGTATGATCCTGCATATCAGCAGAGCGTCAGTCTAAGGCTAGCAGTGATTTATGGTCCATATTCAGGTGGCAGACTTCCTCTAAACCCTTCTATGCATACAGTTTACATTCTCAGGACAGGAGTGGGAAAATAAGATGTTTGTTCTTCTCATTCTGTTGCAGTTGGCTGGTTGACCTCTTTCATCATAGTATTAACAATGCATTAAGAAAAGTTATAGAAAATCAGGTTAGTATTGAGATTTTTTTTGTTAACCCGGCTACCCCTCAAAATGAATAAAACATGATATGAGATGTATATACCCTTAAATGGTACTACTAAACAATACAGCTCACTCCCATAAAATAAGCACTGTACAGCCCATTTGCTGAAAAAAATCAAAAAGTTATGGATCTCGGAATATGACGGTGGAAAGCAATGCTTGTTTAAAAAAGAAGTATCTTTCCTTTTTAGGAGTAGTAAAACATAAAAAAAACTGTATAAATTTGGTATCGCCATAATTTTAGTGACCCACATGTTCACATGCCTTTTTTACTGCAAAGTGTGATTGTTCTCAGTATGAGAAACCAGGTAATCTTGTAGATATGATGCCTTTTAATGGCTAACAAAAATACATGATGTTAATGCGAATTTTCAGACCTCACAGGGTCTTTCATCAAGTCACAATGAAATGGAGGTGAAGAGGCATGCATATTTGTGCACACATACGTATGATAAGGCACAGACATGGATGTGATTAATTTGTACTTAGAAGAATACTACAACAGAAATACAAACATAGATGTGAAGGTTTTATGGTCTCTGTATTAGTGTTAAGAGATCATCAGGTCAGCAGTGGTATCGGATCTATAGATTTCACATACCTCCCAGTCAGGCATGAATCCTTTTGAAGAATTTATCCCTCTGTTGAAGGTGTCAAAAGTTATTATAAATTTGTATTCCCAAATTATTCTATGGCTTTGTGATTTGAAATTGCCTTTCAATATAATAACTCTCATGTCCTCCAAGTTGTGTCTGTAACTAGAAAAGTGCCTGGCCACAAATGCTTGACACATTTCACCTACATTACCTTTTTTAACGTTTTTGAGTACATTTTATACCCTGTTTCCCTGAAAATAAGACATACCCTGAAAATAAGACATAGCATGATTTTCCAAAATTTTTGAGGATGCAAAATGATTTTTCAGGCTTTTTGAGGATGCTTGAAATATAAGCCCTACTCCAAAATTAAGCCCTGCTAACAGTTAATTAAAAAAGTCAATTTAAATAGTGTCCAGGCAGCTACACATGTAAAAACGTTAAACCTTTTTGAACAAAAATTAATATAAAACACTGTCTTATTTTCGGGGAAACACGGTAGTACCATTAAAAAGTACTACCTGTCCTGCAAATAATAGGTGGTCATACAGCTATTTTGATGGAAAAATAAAAAAGATATTGGAAGGTAGGAAAGAAAAATGAAAAACAAAAGAAAAATCTCTGACCTGCATTGATAAAAAGATAAAAAATATTATGGCTCTTGGAATGCGGCAACACAAAAACAATTTTTTTTGTAAAATAGCAAAACAAAAAAACTTTGGAAACTTGGTATCACCAAAATTGTATCGACCCAGAGAATGATGTTGTCACGTTATATACTGTATTCTGCATGATGAACGCTGCAAACACAGAACCCCAAAAAACAATGGTGGAACCCCCCCCCCAAAAAAAAATGTAATTAAAATTTTACAATACATTAGAATATATGTGCCCTAAAATAATGACACTAAAAATACAACTTATCAGCTCAATGTTTGAAAAACAGTTGTGTGATCCAGACACCCCTTTTACTGTTCCAAGTACTGGTTGCCCCCATCTACTAAGCAAGGACAGTAGTTGTGTCTTACATAGTTTTGTCGGTTTATCCCCTTAGATCTGTCCTTTAATTAGTAATGCAATTACAAGCAAATTGGAAATCAGAACTGCAAATCAGGTAGGCTGAATATTTCAAATGCAGCTCGCCACACACGTATGTTAAAGGGGTTCACTGAATTTGCATTCATAAAGTTGAATAAAAATAAGATATCGCTAAAGTATGTACTAAGCCATGACTGGGGGTGTAGGGGCAATGCCATTATAATTAATAGCTCCCTCTGTGAACACTTCCTATGCCACGATCTACATAGATCACGGCAGGGAAGGGGTTAACAGCGGAGGGGCGCATCTCTGTGACTGACAGCCGGCTCCCGCTGCGGGATAGCGCAAGATCATAAGTGATCTCGTGCTATCCCCAGGACGTAAGTTTACGCCCTGTTGCGGGAAGTACCCAGCTGCCAGGAAGTAAACTTACGCCCTGGAGCGGGAAGGGGTTAAAGGTATCACTGATTTTGACACATGTCATACAGATATATGGTTCTATGAATGGAAGTCCACCTCCATATCCCCATACAATTATGAGCACAGTGATTGGCAAAGTAAAGAAGAACAATCTCACTACCCCTGATTTTCCAGCAATGGTTCTTATTTATTGTCAGAGGAGCGGACGTTATTGCAATTGAACTGATGTGTAGCTACTATGAAGACACACTTGTATGCTGCTGTACGGGTCCATACAGATAGGAGTCTACAGGTGCATGAAAAGAAAATGATATATATGTAGTACCAGTCAAAAGTTTGGACACACCTTTTCATTCCATGGTTTTCCTTATTTTTTACATTGTGGATTTATATTGAAGACATAGAACTATGAACGAACAAATATGGAATTAACCCTTTCCTATCCAATTTGTATCCTGGTTTTCCTAGGGGGCTTACTGTTTTTCTGCTGTTATACAACGGCGCTATATGCTGGCTAAAGCCAGTACTACATGAGGTGACACGTTGGATAGGCTCCGACAGCAGAGAGGCTGGCAATATACAGTAAGAGAATCCTGACGGACGTCTTCCAACATCGGAGCTGTACAGCCTTAAACCATAATGTCTTCAGAGGTCAGACAGTGGATTGGAAAGGGATAAGTACTAAACAAAAAATGTTTTAAACCAGAATGTTTTAGATTCTTCAAAGTAGCCCCTTTTTGTGTTGATGACAGCTTTGCACATTCTTGCATTCTATTAATCAGCCTCATGGGAAAGTTACCTGGAATGGCTTTTCAAAAATCTTGAAGGAGTTCCTAGTAGTTTTGAGTACTTGTTGGCTGCTTTTCCTTTACTCTCCCTAAATGATCTAATTTAGGTTTAGATCGGGTGGTTGTGGAGGTCATGTCATCTGACACAGCACTCCATCACTCTCCTTCTTGGTCAATTAGCCCTAACATAATCTGGAGGTTTGTTTGGGGTCATTGTCCTGTTGAAAAACAAATGATGGTTCAAACCAGATAGGACGGCATGTTGCTGCTTCTGGTAGCCATGCTGGTTAAGTGTGCCTTGAATTTTTACTAAATCACCAACAGTGCCACCAGCTAAACACCCCCACACTATTACACCCCCTCCTCCATGCTTAACGGTGGGAAGCAGGCATGTAGAAACCATCCGCTCATCTTTTCTGCGTCTCACAAAAACATTGCGGTTGGAACTAAAAATCTAAGGTCCATTCCTTGTGTTTCTTATCCCAAGCAATTCTGTTGTCCCTATTGATGGTCCTCAGTAGTGGATTCTCTGCAGCAATTTGAGCATAAATGGATAATTCTCACAGTCTCATTCGAACAGCTTATATATGTTTCTGATACTTGCTTTCTGTGAAGCGTTATAGTGGGTTGTAATCTGAGGTGCCATTAATTTGCGGTTTCTGAGGCTGGTACCTCTTCTGCGGCAGAGGTAACTCTTGGTCTTCCTTTCTTGGGGCAGTCCAGGTTCATCACATTTATTTTAGTTTCATTATTTCAATTTTTCCATCCTTAAAGATTTCAGTTTGTTTTTCAAAGGAATTCTACAGATAACGGGTCACATCGAAGGTGGAAATAACTCTGAAATGATTCATCTTGGATTTTTTTAACAAGACTAAAATATGGACTTTTAACAGGGATGTGTAGACTTTTTATATTCACTGTACTTTGAAGAATATAAAATATACAGCCTATTATGGTTTGCTCAAGTTTTTTCTTTACTACTTAATTCCATACATGTTCCTTCATAGTTTTCATCTCTTCAATATGAATGTACTGTACAATGTAGAAAATAAAAAAAGAGCAAGAAAAACCAGGGAATGAAAAGATGTGTCCAAAAGTCTGACTATTATATATAATATATACACAGACACGTCTGACAACCAACAGTAAGATTGGGTTGTGTTTTTTCTGGACTTAAATATTGATGAGATGACTTCTCTTTTTCCAGGTACTACCACTATCAAATGTACGGCATTGAGACTAGTATGCAATAACAAGGCTAAACAGCCCTTTAAATCACTGATGGGCTGTTCATTGGCAGTGCCAGGAGTCGGGCCCTCACCAATCTGATATTGATAACCTAATATAATGATAGGTTGTCAACATCTAAGTCCCGGAAAACCACTTTAAAGTGTTTGACCAATGTGTGACTAGTATACTTATATCCAGCCTTTTGAACACATTTAGCAAATCAGGGTGTAATTTGTAAGTATTTTTTAATCTTTTGAGCTATTGACATATGGTTTTCAAACCCTTTCCGTAGATAACTACTACTCTGGCCAAAGTTTCTGTTAACTCAGGGAGGATTGTTGGCAACTTGCAGCTTAGCGGGTTAGTACATACTTTTTCCTTTTCTCATTGGGCGCACTTCAACAAACTCCCCCAGACTATTTTAGAACTCTTCCAGTTGCAAAAAACGTCTGGAACCACACCTTACTTGTTTCTCCATCAGGTGCATCTCCTCTGCACACTCATTGGTAATTTTGTTTGCACTGAAATTATTGATTTTGCTTTTCGGCATAGCACACTACTGTTTTTGCATGACTTTGCAGAGTCACCATTTTGCTTCAAGCAACCATAGTGCTGTGTAGGTAGCTAATTACAATCCATCATTTATCAGAAGTTCATCATATTGATTGATTGAAATGTGGAACGTTTGAACTGAACACCCTGTATTTTATAGTGGCCCTGCAAAGTATTGCAGCTCATTGCAACTCATTCTCATACAAATGAATAAGACTGAGCTTCGTTTGTCTATGATAAAACTCAGAATGTATTGCAGAAGAAATACCAAAAAGATGTCTACAACATGCTCCTGTCTATATACCACCAGGGGTTAGAGAATCTGAACCCTCCTTAGAAAGGAACTGCCTTGCTGAGACAACCCCTGTGTTAAATTCAAGCTGGACGAAAGCACGGCACTCGTCACAGATGTCACCAACATATAAGGCTGAGAAGTAATTAATGTCCATAATGGACTAATATGCACATGTAATAAAAATCAACACATGAGAAACACCAATAAAGGTGTTATACCTAAACAATTTTGGCATGGTGGACCCTGCCTAAAAGCAAGGTGATTGTCCCAATAAGGACGGCCTCACATCTCTAACCCAGGGGGGCCTAGCCTATCCTTATTTAGAGTAGGGAAGAAGCCTTACAGTATAAGTATCATCACTGTTACTTAGCTGTAGAGGACTGCTGCCACACCAAACATCTCTGGCAGGAAAATCACAAGCACCCATGTAGAGGCGGGCCCAGAATATATACACTCTCATTATGATGATTGGCTGGCTGGGGAAAGACCTCCATGTTGGCCAATTAGTCCTTATACCACAAGAGATATAGAAGCAGGGAAGAGAAGATGAGATATCAAGCATTTAGGGATTGTTGACAGACGACCCCTAAGAGAATTTCTGCAGTGGCAGGAAAGACTAATTGGCACCCAGTGCTGAAGACGCAGTCATGTAGGTCAAGGCTAACGTCATGACATTACCCCAGCTCTACTTTCTGATTTAGGCCTTGAAAATAAAACTTGTCCATTGTTTAATGAAAAGTGATATTATTTTTAAAATACTTGGTTATCAACATTTCTGCTCCCAGTTATCAGTTGTGCACCTCCATTGCTTACTTCCAGAGGAGGTGATCATGTGATGATCCCGCTCCTTACAGTTACCAGAGCCGTGTCTTGCATGTATTAAAGCCTCACATGACTTATGTGCAGAGAGATGAATCGGTGTCCAGGTGTTCCTGTAAATAACCGGATGATGAATGATGTCTTCTGTTCATGCAGAGATTCTGACCAAGGGTTATCCGCTGCCACTTCTGGATAATGTGCAGCTAACAGATGTCATCCTACAGCCACAGCAGGTTTGTCCTTGCTAATATCTGAGTATGAACATGATCATTAGACATCCTCAATGTCACCAATATGTTTTGTTTTGTAGAATACAATTAAGTCTATTAAGAAAAGACCACCAAATCAGAGTTGCTAACCATCCAGAAATTCTTGAACAGTCCGTAATAACAGGGCACATTTTCCAATATCCATAAAAAAAAGTTGATGTATCCATGTTTGTTTGAGGTTGGTGTCACTTGAGTAGGTAATTATGACTGTAACTATCAGTATTTTACAGCTTACTTACAGTTCATATCAGTATCTGACCGATAACCACCTATCTCTTATAATCCTTATCATGCAGTACAATTTTCCAATGTGTCCGTAAAAAATGTTGACTGTCCGTGACTTTTGGATAAGTTGTCCAATAAAAAAGAAAAATTCAGATTGCCGACCTTGCACTAAATCCCTATGCTGCGGGCCATTCCCTGAATAGGGATGAAAATGAATGAGCTGTTAAAATCCAGCATGGTCTATCTTTGTGGAATTGAGGTCCTTATAACTACATCAAGTGAAAATAAAAATATATGAAAGCTAATACAAGAATCGTTTCCCAGTCATTAAGGTCAAAACTGGCTTACTCGTTAAGGAGTTAAATTGTTGGCAATTACATCAGATGCAAAACATCTACAAAATACACAAATAATAATAATCTTTATAATTATTCTGAAATGACCTTTGGATGTGAAGGAGAATCAGGAAGGGGTAAAGTTTCTCCTTGCAGAGACCATCAAGTAGGAGGAGACTTATAAGGCCATGCATGCTTCTCTGAGAAATTTGGTGTGCAAATGGTAGAGGTTACAATGCCTCTGCAGCGCCTCCTATTAGAAAAAAGCTTTTCTCCGCTTCAAGTCAAACTTCATGAAGCTCATGATAGAATCCCTTTAATGAAACTGGAATTGGAAGTACAAAGATTTTCTGTTTTGGCTACACTAAAGTCATGCTTATGGATCTTTGAAGATATGGCTCACACAAAATACATAAGAAGAACAGCAGTGTAAAACATGGTAAGGGCACGGTCAGATGAGCCAATTTTGTGCATGCCAAAGGGCACATGAAAAAACACTTGTCTCGCGTGTGCTGAAAACGAGTAAACAGGCAAAGTTTCATATGCGCAGCACATGAAACATTGCACGTTCACTGGAGCTGCTGAACTTGAAGAAGCAGCAGCTCCAGGTAGAGAGAGACAAAGCCCTGCAGGGCTTTGGG
The DNA here is from genome assembly GCF_035609145.1 of Eleutherodactylus coqui. Lineage (NCBI taxonomy): Eukaryota > Metazoa > Chordata > Amphibia > Anura > Eleutherodactylidae > Eleutherodactylus > Eleutherodactylus coqui. Next base: position 49,522,133 of record NC_089849.1, on the reverse strand, counting down.
ATTTCCCCAGAGCAGGAAGAGTGAGCGAAGCTATGGAAGGTTTCCTCAAAGCAGAGGGAGACGGAGTGGGACTATAGGGTAATCCCCCATAGCTCCGCTCTCTCTTCCTGCTATGGGGAAATCTATAATCCCATTCTCTCCCTGCTATGGGGATCCCCAAGGAAGATGCCCATAGAGCAGAGAGGGGGGCAGGGCTACAGAGAAGGAGTGAGGCTAGAAAGAAGGGGTGTGACTAGAGAGAAGGGGTGGGGCTATCGGGATTCCACTAAAGATTCCACATAGCAAATCATAGAGGGGGCGTGGATAGAAACGGATCTAGTCCTGCCCTCTCCTTCCATGCTCTCCGAAGAAAGCCTTGTAACCCTGCCCCCTCTTTCTCCCTGCTATAGGAAATTCCCTTAGGGAGAGAGGTGGAGGGAGTCCCCTACTGCCCCCGCTGCTGGGGCATTACCTAGCAGGGAGGCAGGAGGAATACCCTGCAGTTTACAGCAGGGCATTTAAAAGGTGCTGCCCAGAAGACAGACAGACGTTCGATGTCAGATCACCTCTAACTCCTGATGCTTTATCTTATTGTCCATGCCCTTTAATCTCATTCTACTGTATATCTAGAAATTACTACATTATGGTGAATCTGTAAAGAGTTTTTTTATCTTACTTTTTTTAGTACTGTCTCACTGGTATCACATTACTAACACTATTTTTTCTTTCAGAATTTCCTTCTTTTTGGGGCAAATGTTCATTATGGTAAAACTTACAACAGCACCTGGCTTAATGGATTTGTGACATCTATATGATCCATTTTGATGCAACACGATTGTAGACTTGCAGAATGTAGATACCAACTCCTGTGACTCGGGATCAATGACATATAGACATTAGTAGAATCACTGATAGGGGGGGGGGGTTCCCAACTATGAGACTCCCACCTTATAGAAGAATGTGGATCCCATCATTTGCACGGTTAGAACATCAATTTTAACCCCTTCCCGACATGCAATGTACTTGTCCTGATTAAATTAATCCCGTGTGGTGAACACAATAAAAAAAAAAAAAATTGCGCAAGGCCAAATTTGCATTTTTTTGATCACCCCGCATCCCAAAAAAATGAATAAAAAGTGAACCAAAAGTTGTTCATACCCCAAAATTGTATAAATAAAAACTACATGTCACCACACAAAAAAACCTAGCCCTCGCACAACCTGATCAAGGAAAAGAAAAACAGTATTGTTTTTAAATTGCATTACATTAAAAAAAAACTATATAATATTTGATATCACCGTAATCATAACCAACGCACAGACTGAAGATAAGATGTAATTTTTTCTATATAATGTCAAGGACTGGGGTCTGGTTATAGGAAGTCCCTGGAATACTGCCCGCACCCCCTGTCCGTTCCTACTTTCCCCCTTAGGCTAGGCCCTAGGGTGACAACTGGGCGACAGTCCCTAGCCTCACTAGGGATGAGGGGCAGAAGTCAGACTCAGGCCTCAGTCACACGGGCGCATCGGCATCCGTACACCGGCGCCGATGCGCCCGTGTGACTGACAGTTAGAAGACGGCCGTACCTGAAGACGGACGTCTTTCTCCAGCGCTGCTGAAAGAACACATGACTGGTAATGAAGCCGGTCACATGTTCTTTCCTCCGGCGCTGCAGAGATGTCCATCTTCAGGTACGTCCGTCTCCTTCCTGCAGTCACACGGGCGCCGATGCACCCGTATGACTGAGGCCTTACAGACAAACAAGGTACACACAAACACAAAGGCAATCCGGGTTGGCAACTGGAGAATACGCAGAACAAGAGGGGTTAGGCAAGCCAAAGTCAGGTACGAAGCAAGAGGATCAAAAGCTGGGGATTAAATCCAAATATGCGGGTATAGCCTGGAGACAAACACACTGGCAAGGATCTGGAGAAACTGAGGAGTTTAAATGCTGTCAGAACTCCCTCCCCGGCAGCTGATTGGGGTGGGGAGTCTGACAGCAGCAGGACCAAATTAGACGCTGGGAGAACAGTCCCCAGTGCTTGCAGAGACAGAGCAGAGCAAATGCACCCGGGAGTTATGGCAATGGGGATGCGCACGGCTGGAGCCAACGTCCAGGACTGCGGCGGCCAGTGCAGGTCACCAATACTCCCCTGCGCCGCACCCCATCAGCCCAGGTGATAGGACCGGCGGTGTGGGAATGGAGACCCAGAGAGCCGCCAGTCCTGACACATAATGCACATCGTAAAAGCAATCACCCACCAAAAATTGCACAGTTGGATTTTTTTTTTAAATTTCTCCCCACTTTGAAATTTCTAAACATTTTTTACAGTGTGTCATATGGTATATTAAATGGTAGCATTGAAAAAAAACTCATCCCACAAACAACTAGCCCTCAGACAGCTACGTAACCAGAAAAATAAAATAGTTATGATTTTCTGGAAGTGGGGAAGAAAAAAGAATTAGAAACAATGAAAAAAGGCTTTGGCAGGAAGGGGTTAAAGGGGTTGTCTCATGAAGAAAATCCTAATCTATATACCCAATTAGGGCATAGCGCATCTATCTCTTCTGTAAGTGCAGCTCCTGTTCTGTATACATCACAGAAGGGGAAATATCAAAACATAAATCACAGAAGACGACCGTTACTTACTGCCTGAGGAGTGCATATAGATGCATCCTCTCACCATGCAGGTAGCTGACTACCAAATGGAGGAGCCAATAACACCTGTGCAGGACACCGATATAAGAACCACTCACACTGCCTCCTGATAATGAGGGGGGTGGATGCTTGGTGTACACTCCCACACATAGTGGATACAGGGTTCCAGACCATTCTGATATATGTAGTTCACCATGCAGACCAGCAACCTATTAATGACGCCATGATAATTCGGCGAGTTGCCCTGCATTTCCATCAGTGAACCACATTGGTACTGCCACCCTGGGCTCCCCCTGAAGTCTTAAAGCCACATGACATGTGAATGATAGATAATAAATGCAAGGCATTGGTTGGATGTTGGCCAAGATCATTGAGCCCACTAACCACTTCATGGTTCCTTGCGTTGTAGTGGGTCCCTACTCTAATATAAATGCATCACAGAAGGGGAAATCAAGAATTAAAAACAATCACAGAAGACATCCATTACTTACTGCCTGAGGAGTGCATATAGATGCATCCTCCTCTAACCATGCAGGTAGCTGACTACCAAATGGAGGAGCCACAATAACACCTGTGCAGGACACCGATAAAACACCCACTCACACTGCCTCCTGATAATGAGGGGGGTGGATGCTTGGCGTAAACTCCCACACATAGTGGATACAGGGTGCCAGACCATTCTGATATATGTAGTTCACCATGCAGACCAGCAGCCTATTAATGACGCCATGATAATTCGGCGGGTTGCCCTGCATATTCATCAGTGAACCACATTGGTACTGCCACCCTGGGCTCCCCCTGGAGTCTTAATGCCACACTGCATGTGAATGATAGATAATAAATGCAAGGCATTGGTTGGATGTTGGCCAAGATACATGAGCCCACTAACCACTTCACGGTTCCTTGCATGTAGTGGGTGCCTACACTAATATAAATGCATCACAGAAGGGGAAATATATAAAAAAAAATAAAAACAATCACAGAAAAATGCCCATTACTTACTGAGTGAGGAGTGCATATAGATGCTCCTGTTCTGAAGGATTAGAAAGATGACTGTTCATCTAAATAGCCACCATTTAATACACCAATTCTGTATCTTACTGCTGCCCTTGTTTGTTCCACTACATACAGTAATTGACTTTCTTCTCACAAGTAAATGATTTGTACTTATTAATTATTTATTTCCACACTACAATTCTTTATTGTATTACTTTTTTTAAATATCTGATTACATTTTTGAAAGTATTTTATTTAAATGATTATGAGGGCGGCCATCTTGTCTAAGCTGTGAATGGTCGTTCCAGAGAATTGCTTTACAGGAGACAAGATATCTTATTGATTTCTATGGGAGAGTGTTGAGGGTATGCTATGTGATCTTTGCAGAGGTCATTGTGCAGGGATGAGATGGAGGTGAGCTGTGACAATCTGCTATAGTGAATGGTGAATCCTGTTATTTATATAGAGGTGTCTCTTTCCATTGTAATCAGCCTCTGATGATAATGAGATGACTGCTGAGAAGATTTCTCTACAGAACAGGAAGTGTCGGACTATTATGAGCCTCAGTAGTCAGAGTGAAAACTGCAAGATTTCAAGATTTCTTTAAATATAAATAATGATATAAAAATAAAGAAATGTAAATATTATATATTTAAGATAAAAACTTTATTTAAGCAGTAGATTGCTTTTTGATGACAGATTATTTTTAAATATACTAGATGTCCACCTAAAATGCAAAGACTGAACCTAAATGAGCCAAGCTTACAACATTTCAGAGGAATTCATTACAGTACTTTTAAAAGTATTCAACTACTGAGGGACAATAGAATCCATGTCTGGCCATTCCTTTGTTTTGAGGTGTACTGAGATAATAAGCATACCCCAGTGTGAGACAGATGCTTCCCTCCTTACTTTCCTTCTTGGCTCAAGATGTCCTGAGACGTTTGGTGTAAGGGGCTTTGAAATAAAACATGATTTTGTGATGCCGTCTATGATATATGAGTCTGTGTGGCCACCTAGTGGTTGTAAAGTTTCAGCTTGTCAGAGGTTTTGTCAGCATGTTGCAAAATTGCATTTAACCCGTCAAGACCAAGCCTGTTTGTGCCTTAATGACCAAGCCAGATTTTGGGAATCTAGTATGTTTCATTTCAGCAGAGAATAACTTTGTAAAGCTTTTGCACATCCAAGAAATCCTGAGCTTGTTCTTTCATCACATATTGAACTTTATTTAGGTGGTAAAAGTAGATTGATACAATTTGCATTTACCGTATTTTATTGTATAACAGGGGCACTAAGGGGAAGAAATGGGGAACTGTCTGCATATGCGAACTTGGTTGGGACACAGCGCTGGAACGGGCACCGGGTGAGTACAGGACGCAGCTGCCTGGACTCCAAGTTCCCTGAACTCTGAGCCGCATAATGTCGTTCCCTTAATGTCATTTAAAAGTACATTATGATACCAAATAATAATAACAGAATGACAGCAATCTTGGGTTTTGAATTAAGACGCTTGCCTTAGCACAACGTATTTGCGCAGCAAACGAGGCTTGTTTGCGCCTGAGTACTTTACTGTACATATTTGTGCTGTAACAGCAAGTTGAAATGTGTGAGGGACCCCGCCCCCTAATTTAAGTGTCAAGAATCCAATGCTGTTTTACGTTGATTTGAGCCTATGGATGTTCCGTAATGACTGGCCTGAACCCTACTGAACATCTTAGGGACGAACTAGAATGCCAGGTCAGGGAATAATAATAATCTTTATTTGTATAGCGCCAACATATTCCGCAGCGCTTACATAGACAGGGGGGAATACAGAAAGACAAATACAAACATTACAGAACCACGGTTACATATAGTAATCAGTTGATTGATACAATAGGGGTGAGGGTCCTGCTCCAACGAGCTTACATACTACAAGTAATGGGGTGATACAGAGGGTAAAGGGGCTGGAGATGTACATGGTATTGCGAGGTGGAGAGTGAGCGATGCTATACACATAGACCATGGTCAGACATTTAGCCGTGTGACGGCAGAAACGGTGTGACTGCAGGAGCGGTTTATGATGGCTAGCAGGGATTGCAGTCAGTAGGTCAGGGAGCATGTTATCAGGCGGAGTACAGAGAGGTTTGTTTAGGGAATGCGGTATGCCTCCCTGAAGAGGTGCGTTTTTAGAGCACGCCTGAAGTTCTGCGAGTCCTGGATTGCTCGGGTAGCCTTTGGGAATGTTTTTTAGAGAACTTAACAGACATTTGCAGGATGAATGAAGGGAAATACGAGCTGAAATCTATCTGATGTTAGTAAAACGTATGCTATGGAGAGTATCCAATGTCATTAGGGACAAAGAAGGCCCACTAACTAATAACATATGGAAATAAATGCTACTTTAATTCTTGTTCAGGTGTCCAATTACTTTTTTGAAAGATTCGGTAGACTGAATCCATGGCGCAGATGAGAACACAGTTTAGTAAGTGGAAACCTGTTGACCTACTTTAACTGCCAGCCAAACAATACTGACTGCTAAAATAATACCGAAATCATAAAGGAAAGAAGAACAGAAAGCCATGTACTTAGAAAGCAGGAGGAAGCGTGAAGTTCCTCCAAGTACTGTTGTAATGATGTTGTGATGCTTCTTTCTGAAACATTACTACTCTGAAGAAAAATCAAAGGGTGGCAGGCGGTGGCAAAGGAAGATGCCAGCAACGTGTTATGGAAATGCTAAAACGGTGCCTGCTGCATTTATTTGTAGGCATATGAGTTGCAGTAACCCCATCACTATTTTATCTGCCCGCAGTCGACTACTAATTGCTATTCTCTCGAGCATAGATGTTGGAAACAAGCTGAAGGCTAGTCAAACAAAGACCTTATTGATTCCATTTGACTATTGACATTCTATGGTCTGTGTGGTTTCCATCTAAATCCTGCTTTAAGGAATTTGGACAGATCCCTGGAACATAGAATAAAACTTGGCGTTAATGCATCCAAACCACACTACTGGTGTGAAACCCATATGGCCCATGCCTCTGTCAACAGACCTTAAACTGCTATTTACAGTACATAAGCCTGCAAATCCAAGCAGGCCCATACGTACCACATAGGCAGGCCATTCCATCCCACTACCACAAGGCCAGAAAAGTAGGGAAGCTAGCAATGAGCTGATCCTTACACAGTAAGAAATAGGAAAAAACTAATGGCTCTAAAGTCTCCTGTCTTTCCCAACTACAATAAGCACCATTTCCCACAAAGTCTGGTTATTATATATATGTCACAGTGACACAGCTTTCCAATACAGTTTCTTAGAAAGCTGATTCCCGTACTCATGTATAATGACCCTTTAAATAACACAATCCATAACCCGGGTTCGATCACCGGAGATTTGTGCAATGTTAGAGTCTGCAATATGAGCCCTATCTCCTATAGTAGGGCTGCTAACATACTGTCTTTAACCCTTTCCGCAGTGTGCAAACTTAGATTAAGGCTAGCCTCACTTACAATATGTCGCATGTAGGTACTCACTTCGACTGACCCAGGCTAGTCCAGGGTCAGGAGTGCTCCTTCGCCATGGTTTCTGTAAATCCTTGTTGCTGTTCAGGTGTCCTGCTGGCCTGGACGCACAATGTTTACTTTCTCTTGGCTGCAGACACAAGGCAGCTCCTGCAGCTTCCCCTCACAGGCAGCAGCTCCTCAGCTCTCTGAGGCCCAGCATCAGCAGCACCTCCAGATCACTCTGCTCAGCAATTTCTCTCCGCTGTGACCAAGCACAAAAATGTCCCGTTTATAACCAAGGCTCCAGTCTCTAGAAATTTCCTACTGAGCATGCTTAGTTCTAATGTGCCAAGATTTGGTGCTAATTTCGGCAACATTTAACCCTTTGTTGTAGCCCCTTATAGTACAAAAGTCAAACAAGAAGAAATATAATAGCCACTAAATAGAGAAGAAACTGTAACTTTTAATAGATAATATGCTAATATATAACTATTACCTGTAGTCTCTAGGGACTCAGAGGCGTAATTTTGAAGCTGCTCGGCCCAAGTGAAAAATTTGGAACTGGGTCTGCAACTATAAACCTGCATTAATAGTATTGGTTTGCAATATGGGAAAAAGAGACCTTATGGGCCCCCTAGGGCTCCTGGGCCCGTGTGCGACTGCACCCTCTAATTCCCCACCAAAAATGCACAGTACCTGCATAACAAACTATCACCATGATTCCATAGTGCAATGATAAAGGTATATAAATTTAGTTAAGAGTATATCACAGGCAAGCCATTTATGCAGAATAAATGTAGGCAAGGAAAAATGTAGCAGTCTTACCAATACCTGGAGGCTGCACTAGTCACTTTTTGGGGAATTCAGTACTGCCAAAGTGTACACGCGAAAGAAATTGTTCTTTCTTTATCAGACCTTTATCAGCTAATATACCCTAAGAAACTAACACGGAGTAGCTGCCTTGATAAGGGCGACCTTATCTGGAGGATTTTCCTTTATATTGAAAACCCTCTGGTATCCCTAAAAAGGGGGGTAAAAGGTAATAAAAGTCCTAAACATTTTCTTATAGAAAATGTACTTTAAAATGCGCCTCACTTGCAGTTTAAAAATGCTTTTGTAGCTACATGAAAGGTGGACTTACCCGGTGCCAGAAGGGTTAATCCGGTGGTGAAGGAGTTAACCCCTCTGCACCTGTTGTCCACGTTAGCCTTCAGCAGGTTTCTTGCTTCTCCATGTTTCTTTTTTGGAGTGGCGTCCAGGGATATCCTTTCACCGTGTTTGCAAGCACGGTCGGGCTGGATAACTTAGTATAAAAGTAAAAAATAAAAAATAAAAACTATCCCGTGCCTTGGCAGAAAACCAAATAAAAAAAGATTGGTTTTCTGCCAAGGCGCGGGATAGTTTTTATTTTTTATTTTTTACTTTTATACTAAAACATTTTCTTATGCATTTTACTGCTGGATAGAGATGAGCGGGCATACTCGCTAAGGGCAATTACTCGAGCGAGCATTGTCCTTAGCGAGTATCTCACCGCTCGGAAGAAAAGATTTGGCTGCCGGCGCGGGGGAGCGGTGAGTTGCGGGAGTGAGCAGGGGTGAGCGGGGGGGAGAGAGGGAGAGAGAGATCTCTTCTCCGCCCCCCCCCCCCCGCTCTTCCCCACCGACACACGAATTTTTTCTTCCGAGCCGGCAGGTACTCGCCAAGGGCAATGCTCGCTCGAATAATTGCCCTTAGCGAGTATGCTTGCTCATCTCTACTGCTGGACTCATCAAGGAAATACATGTTTCATCAGAACTATTATTGTTATACTGTTACTGGTGTTGGAACCTGGGTTATGGATTGTGTTATTTAAAGGGACATTATACGTGAGTACGAGAATCAGCTATCTAAGAGACTGTATTGGAGAGTCAATCCCTAGGGGAAAGCTGTGTATATACCATAACTGGATTTTGTGTGAAATGGTGCTAATAGTACTTGAGTGTTATAGATATTGTTCTTTCAGATTTATTTCCTATTGTGCACAAAATATTATTGTTAGGATCCATTTAGCCATAGTTAATAAGAGATGATTCTCAATAAAATGGTATAATTACATAACCATTATTGTTATACTATTACTGTTTATTTCTATTTTTGTGCTTATCAACAAATATTTTAAACTTTGGTTACTCCATCTGCTGCATCGTATCCTAAATCCTATGTTGTACCACCACCCACAACATTTTCGTTAAGTGTGCCATTCCCTTAAGAATGGCTTACGAATGGAGTAACAAACAGCTGAGCACTGATATATTACCCCAAACCTGACCCCTAAATTATATCACATGCTGTATATACAAGGTGCAAATATTATCACCATCATATTAACTTCAAACTTAAAACCCACTCTACCAAAACCAGCATTACCAATAATAGCCCTGCATAAGGTCCAAATAATACCGCCACATTGTGGTCACATATTACCACCACAACATAACTGAATAATACCCCCAAAGTGTTACTGACTATAAGCTACTAGACAAAGATCAATATCACCATTACACAGTGACCGCATAGTGATAGATGGTCACAACACAAGTGAGATAGAACATCTGTGCACTCTGTATGACTCACGTTACCTACTATATTCTTACACTTCCTCATTCCTCTAGTTCTTACTTCCTTGTTTTGCTGAGTGCTATATAACTAGTCTACGATGACCTGAGAGTTACAGCAGTATTAGAGGAGAGAGGGATAGCACCAGGACCTCAGGGATAGCACCTCAGCCTGTAGAGATGGCTTCCTCATTTATAACACCTCTACTCCTATCTCTGGCTGTATGTCTGTCTGCAGCAGGTGCTGTGAACCCCGGCGTTGTGGTGAGACTCACACAGAAAGGTCTGGATTATGGTATGTTCTAGCAGCAGATTTATGGATTTTGTGGTGATTATTAATTGCACCGACCCGCAGGGAAGAGATGAAAACTTTCCCTGAAGTGGCCTATTAAATTAGCAGCTTGTATGCTTGTGAACGTGATTTGACTGCAGATTTCGGCAGTAATTTATGGTGGTCTATCATTTTGCATTCCACTGGTCATTGTCATTAATAACTGGGTACAGCACCATTAGAACAGACACGGCTGCATACAGGCATTTGTGTAATTGGATATATTCTCAGCTGAATGCAGAATTACATGGTGACCATTCAGATGAATGGTTGGGGTCTTCCAGAGCTGCTCTTAGGGTACATGCACGCAGGTGTCTTAAAATTTGCGCCCGAGATTCTCGGTGCAACACGCATTGGACAGCACTCGGACATCCCGCCTGTGTGCTGTCTGATGTGCTGATCACAGCACATTAAGGCACGCTCTCCTCATCCGAAAATCAGACAAGAATAGGACATGCTGCGACTCAGTCTTAGGCCGAATCCACACAGCCGTATTTGCATAAGGTATTGTGTACACTAAGGCCTCAGTCAGACGGGCGTTTTTTCGCGTGATTTGCGCATGCGCATGCGTCCGGCGCATTTTTTACAACCATTGCTTTGCAATGGTATCGGACACATGAGCGCTTTTTATACGCTCGTCCGATAAATTATAGAACAGAAATCGCAGATCGCACCTATCTGCGATCTGCGATTTCTGTTCTCTTCTCTATATGCGCTCAATGGGGCCGGCGGCAGCAGCGCCGACCCCATTGAGAACATATAGAAGACAAATCATTCTTCTCTGCCACAGCTGTTACAGCTGTGGCAGAGAAGAACGATGTTTGCCCATTGAATTCAATGGAGCCGGCAATACAGCCGGCTCCATTGAAAGCAATGGGCTGCCGGACAGCGCTGGATGAATTGTCGGGAAGGGCTTAAATATATAAGCCCTTCCCTGCAATTCATCCAGAAATGTGTTAAAATAAAAAAAATATATATACTCACCTTGTCCCGGCAGCCGGAGTTCAGCGCGGTCGGCCTGCAGTGGGTGTGAAGGGGGTGTGACTCAAAGCTGCCCCTGATTGGCTCAGCGCTGAGCCAATCAGAGGCAGGTCTCACTCACAGCCATTCATGAATTCATGAATGAGTGTGAGTGAGACCTGCCTCTGATTGGCTCAGAGGCAGCCAATCAGAGGCAGGTCTCACTCACATGGCAGCCAATCAGAGGCAGGTCTCACTCACACCCATTCATGAATTCATGAATGGGTGTGAGTGAGACCTGCCTCTGAGTGGCTCAGCGCTGAGCCAATCAGGGGCAGCTTTGAGTCACACCCCCTTCACACCCACTGCAGGCCGGCCGCGCTGAACTCCGGCTGCCGGGACAAGGTGAGTATATATATATTTTTTATTTTAACACATTTTTGGATGCATTGCAGGGAAGGGCTTATATATTTAAGCCCTTCCTGACAATTCATCCCGCGCTTGCCCGCAGCGCATTGCTTTCAATGGAGCCGGCTGTATTGCTGGCTCCATTGAATGCAATGCGCTGCACAGCTCCGGCCCGTTTCTAATGAAACGTGGCTAGGAGCAGATTTTCGGGCGATTTTTGGGCCCCGGTCACGCGATTTGCGGATGCGCATCCGTCATGCGATCCGCAAATCGTGCGAAAAAACGCCCGTGTGACTAAGGCCTAAGCCTGCACATGCAATACACAGTGAACACAATCCATTGCTTTTAATTCATTGAGTTCATTCACATGTCAGTATTTTGCGCGCACATTTCAGGTGTGCAAAAAAATACACAACATGCTCTATTTTCTGTGCAATTCCGCAGTGCAAGAGCCCATTGAACTAGACAGGAGATGATAATTAGCCAAACAGTTTCTCCTCAGCGCAGATATGAAGTATCCTTGATACATATTTGCTGGGAATCTTCAGTGCACAAAACTTTAAAGGGTTTTCTGGAACTTTATCATTGATGGGCTATCCTTAGAAGCTGCACTGCCGGGTACTACGACGCATTCCATATACATCAATACCTTCAGCACCAGGTACCACCACCTATATGGATGAGCCACTGTGTTTTTGAATACAATGAGCCTTTTCAGAGGGCACCGATTATGCATTGTATACTGGTCCAGGTGCTTGTGTCCACTTGTGGTGCTTAACTGCTTAGTGTTCACTTGTGCTGATCTTTGGTGTTCAGTGGTTACTAGTGTTTCGTATATCCGTGCCCAGTGCTCAGCATACTAGTTCTTTGTAGTCTGGTGTCCCCTGTGTTTCCCTGGTTCGACTTGGTTACTGTTAAGCGATAGGGTCGCCCTTTTCGGTGCAGGTGCTATGCCAGGCGGCGAGTTCAGAAGGGGTAGCACAGAGTATTTCAGGTGACCTAGTCTCTGACTTCCATCTTCCCCTTTACATCCGATTTGGTGCTCTTTGTGTGTATTGTCACTCAGCTTGCCGCAGCAACTTGTTTCCTAGTATTGTGCCACCCGTGTAGCCAACATCTCTGAATAGATGTGAAGGGTACCATTTAATGTACCATATATTGTACAAAAAAACTTTTAAAAATATCTAAGTGGGATGAAATAGGAAAATGCAATTAAGCTATTTGTTTCCATGGCATACATACTGCAGCAAAAATGACATGTTAATTATTATCTGTGGGTCATTATGATTATCTTGACACCAAATTTATAGGTTTTTTTTGTATGTTGTACTACTTTAAAAAATAAAATAGCTTTAAAAATATTACATTCTGTTGCCGTCTTCTGACCACCATAAATGTCTTATATTTTTGTTGAATGGGTGGTATAAAGACTCATTTCTTGCAGGACAACCTGTAGATTTTCAGCTATATAGGACTTTTTGACTATTTTGTTTCAATCATTTTTTATTGAACTTTTTCGATAAACATTAAACAGAGGTACATTATACTGTTCTGCAGTTACCGTTTTATCTAAGCATATCCACTCTGATTCTCTTATGTCATAGATCGTGGTTTTTCCCTGCAGAGTACCTTTATTTTATAAAACAAAGAACTAAGAAATAATACGTTGAGAAAAAAAACAACAAAAACAAAACAAAAACATACAAAAAAAAAAAAAAAAGGGGATACGTTACTAAAACATGGCATATGTCTGACTAGGGGGGGTGACAGGTGGGGGGGGGACTGTTGGGGTAAGGGGACAGGGGGAGGGTGTAGGTCTTGCTTGTGGGCTTTTTATGCTCCCAGGGGTCCCTAAAGGTCTATAGTACCTGTATTTAACCAGTTTTCGAAAGATTTAGATGCTCTCATGGCAATCCACGGGCTCCAAAGATCATAGGACCTTTTACTGTCTTTTTCCTCCTGTGCTCCCTCCATTTCGTATCTCATAAGAGTATTAAATTTTTCTGTCCATATAATCCTTGTGGGTGGGGCCGTGGAACGCCATAGGCCCGGGATCGACATCCTGACTGCTAGGATGGTCAATCTCAGAAGATCAGTTTTGATCTTTGCCATGGACCCCGGGAGCATTAATAGTAGGGCCATTTTTGCTGTAAAGGACACCGTCGATCTGGTCATGTTATTGTAGAGGAGTTGGACTTTTTGACTATTTTTAATAAAAAACTTTCTCGCAGACTTGGTGACCACGAAAGCACATTTCTGGACTTCTATATTTTTCTTTCCCTGCGCGGGATAATAATGCATTATTTTAATAAATGCGACTTTTTTAACTTTTAAAAAAAATTCATTTTTTTGTAATAATTAAAGGGGTTGTCCCGCGCCGAAACGGGTTTTTTTTTTTTTCAACCCCCCCCCGTTCGGCGCGAGACAACCCCGATGCAGGGAAGTAAAGAAAGTTTACCGGAGCGCTTACCTTAATCCCCGCGCTCCGGTGACTTCAATACTTACCGCTGAAGATGGCCGCCGGGATCCTCTGTCTTCGTGGACCGCAGCTCTTCTGTGCGGTCCACTGCCAATTCCAGCCTCCTGATTGGCTGGAATCGGCACGTGACGGGGCGGAGCTACACGGAGCCGCTCTCTGGCACGAGCGGCTCCATAGAAGACTGCTGAAGACCCGGACTGCGCAAGCGCGGCTAATTTGGCCATCGGAGGCCAAAAATTAGTCGGCACCATGGAGACGAGGACGCTAGCAACGGAGCAGGTAAGTAAAAAACTTTTTATAACTTCTGTATGGCTCATAATTAATGCACAATGTATATTACAAAGTGCATTATTATGGCCATACAGAAGTGTATAGACCCACTTGCTGCCTCGGGACAACCCCTTTAACCCCTTCCTCACCTGTTTTGTACATGCCGAGCCAGCTCCATACACGATGGTGTTGGCCTTCTTTGACAGCTGATACCCACCCACAACAGCCTTTAAATTAATCCTTTAGGTTAACTCTTTAAATACTGCTGCCAATTGCAATGTACCATCTGAGTGTCATGGCACCCAGGGCTTTCTGAGGCTTCCAAGGCTACCATGATTAATTGCCTAGTAAGATGTACCTGTGCAAAGTTCCAGCTCCGTAACTACCTTGGCCACTACTGGGCGGCAAGTACTTCCGCCTGGGTCACTCCTACGACGGCTGCGTCTAACCGCCAGAGTCGACGACAAGTGCATGGTAACTTTTTCTTCCCCACTTCTGCCCTAATCAGCAATTCCAGCAACCTGATTGATTGTTTGGGTTGACTGATTCACCAAACAAGCAATCAGGTTGCTGGAATTGCTGATTAGGGCAGAAGTGGGGAAGCAAAAGTTAATATGCGGCTGACGTAGGAGTGTCTCGTCACGTGCCGACCACTGACCCGGACGGAAGTACTTGCTGCCTGGCAGTGGCTGAGGCGCTTACAGAGCTGGAACTTTGCCAGCTTCTGCACTGCCTTATACAGCCTGCAGGACGGACATGGGAAGACGAGGAGGTGTCTGGTGAACGGCCCGGAGAGAGGTACAGGTGAGTATAGATTTTTTTTTTTTGCTGACAGAACCACTTTAATCCTGCATAGTGAAAGTCATGAGAAAAAAAATATGCAATGCCAAAATTGTGCTTTTCTGGAAAAAAATGATTAAAAAGCAATCAAACGTTTGTAAATACACTGGAGAAATAAAGAACTGGTTGGTTGCAAATAATGCACACAGCCGTTATGGGTGTTTCCCATTTGAAGAGATGTAACATATAAACAGTGTGCAGATGATATTATGCTTCTCCGTTTACCATCTAGATTTCTGGACAAACAGTTTGATGGGAAAATCTTTTTGCATTTCCCTTTTTCACAATAAAGTTAATGATTGCAAAATGGGAACTTCCCCAAGAAGTGTTTCACAATGCAAAACTGGAACTAGACAGGAGATTATAATTAACCAAACAGGTTCTCCTCAGGGCAGATATGAAGTATCCTTGATAAATGTTTGGTGGATGGGGAATCTTCAGTGCACAAAACTTTCAGGGGTTCTCTGGAACTTTATTATTGATAGGCTATCCTTAGGAGCTGCACTGCCGGGTACCACAGCTCATCTCATATAAGTCAATACTTTCAGCACCAGGTACCGCCAGCTATATAGATCTCAGAAAGCCCTTTAAGCCCTGGTGGATACTGTATATGGAGCAGGCTCAGCCCTATACTAGTCCAACACATATCTGATAATAAACTGTGGGGTTGTGTGAGATCTAAAGTAATATTTCCCTTTCCTTTTGCTATGGACCAGTCACCAGAATACATATTTCTGTTATCTAGATCATTAGACAATCTTTGTCTTTTAGATCCAAACACTTAGTTACCTGACTGCTTATGGATCGGTGTAATCATAGAAGGGGTTGCGTAAGAATTGAAAAACATGGCTGAACTTAACCCGAAACAATGCCGCTCTTTATAATGGTAATGCAACTTACTATTCTGGTGAATGGGGCTGAGCTACAATACTACACATAGCCCATGGACAGGGATGGAGCTGCTTCTGAAAGTAAGAAATCATGTATTTCAATTTTTACACAACCACATTCAAGTTTGGCCTTATAAATTATTATTTCATATACCGGCATGTGCATAGTCCATGCTCACTCCCGCAACTCACCGCTCACCCCCGCCGGCCCCCGAATCTTTTCTCATGAGCCGGCATGTACTTGAAAATAGCAATACTCGCTCGAGTATTTTGCCTTAACGAGTGCACTCGCTCATCTCTAACTATAGTCCTTCGGTGCTAACCAAGTCTGGCATTTCCATAAACAATTGCTTGTTGAGCTTTTCTAACGCAGTCTTTACTCCGAGGGCCTCCTCCAAGGTGCGTGCCAAAAAAGAGCACTTTGGTTTCCTTTTCACGAGCCCCAGCTTCAGCATGGGCACTCTATTGTTCTCACTGTAACAAGCAACTGATCAAACCTATTCTGATTCTTCAGCTGAAGTCTAGTTTTATTCTTCTCTAGTTTGTCATAAGTAGCTGTTTTTTCTTCATACTATTGATTTGTAGCTTCTAATTCTTTTTGAATTGTTCTCTTTTGCCCTTCAACGGAGTCCAAGAATGCTATATTCTCAATTTTCTTTTTCATATCTGCCACCTGAGCCTGAAGTGTTGAAATCTGTCTTGATAAGTTTTTCTTTTTTTCTTCATCTTCCTTTAGTTGCTCAAGGAACACAGTTCTCTCATGTTCCATTTCTTTCAGTTTGGTACTAAGGCCAAGCTTCTGACAAGTTTCTTCTTGCAAAAGTTCAGCCATTGCTTGGGAATGTTTCTGTCTAAGCTCCTGGATTTGGGCTTCATGTACCAAATCCCTCTTTTATTTTTCTACCTTGCTGCAAGCAGCTTTCACCAACTCCAAGTCTTCCTGTACTTCATCTATCTGTGACTCAAGTTCGCAAACTTTTTTCAGAGCCCTATTCTTTTGTGCAGACACTTCCTCTTCTGTTGCAAGGGCAACATGTAACTCGTCAACATCTTGCTTTTACCAAGCAGTTCGTTCTTCCCATAATGATCTGTGATCAGCTTCAAATTTGGCTAATCTTCTAAGGTGCTCATTCTCCTTTAAGATGACCTCAGCTTCTGTCTCCAACCATTGCAGTTCATTGAGGGAAACCAATATATCATTCAGATTCCTTCCTGATTTTTCTTCTGCCGGTAGCCCTTATGACAAATAGCAGCTTCTTTTTCCAGCCACTCCTGATATTTTTCATTTACAACTTGACTTACTTCTTCTTCTATCAAAATAATGTCTGTTATCCTGCATATGTATAAGTTTCTCTTGAGCTCTGCACACCTGTTCCCCTACTTTTTCCCATTGGACATCATGGTCTTCACTGACTACATCCTCTGTCTTCAGAGAAGCAGTCTTCTTTTTCTTTCTTTGTATTTTTCATATGTGTAGGCACAATGGACATTTGATTGCCAATAGCAATGCCATTAATTTCACAGGATACTACACTGAGAACACCTCTCTGGTTTGCCTTCAACTTCAAACTACACGCAATCCTTTCATTATTTTACTCCCTACCACTAGGGGCATATTTGAGCTAATTTCTTCATGGCTGTGCTGAGCTTTCTGTACCAGCCTGTTCACACTCTGCATTAACCTGTGCAGACTGTGGAATACTTTCACATATTATTGGCATTTTGTACACAAAACAGGACATTCCATTAAAGGGGTTGTCCCGAGGCAGCAAGTGGGTCTATACACTTCTGCATGGCCATAATAATGCACTTTGTAATGTACATTGTGCATTAATTATGAGCCATGCAGAAGTTATAAAAAGTTTTATACTTACCTGCTCCGTTGCTAGCGTCCTCGTCTCCATGGAGCCGACTAATTTTTGGCCTCCGATGGCCAAATTAGCCGCGCTTGCGCAGTCCGGGTCTTCTGCAGTCTTCTATGGGGCTCCGTGTAGCTCCGTGTAGCTCCGCCCCGTCACGTGCCGATTCCAGCCAATCAGGAGGCTGGAATCGGCAATGGACCGCACAGAAGAGCTGCGGTCCACGGAGGAAGAGGCCATCTTCAGCGGTGAGTAGAGAAGTCACCGGAGCGCGGGGATTAAGGTAAGCGCTCCGGTGAGCTTTCTTTACCTCCCTGCATCGGGGTTGTCTCGCGCCGAACGGGGGGGGGGGGGGTTGAAAAAAAAAAAACCCGTTTCGGCGCGGGACAACCCCTTTAACCTTATCACATAAAGATTCTGTGTTCAGTTCACCAGACAACATTTCATGTAATATATTGTTTATCAGTACACTCTCCATATACATTTTTCTTAAACGCTAATGCACATTGTGCGGATTCCACTGCACCATCCTGCAAAGCAAACATACTAAGCACATCCATGCTGCAGCCTGTTATCAGTCCTTGGGATGGTTTCACTACCCTGCAGACGTATCTTGTGGCACTGCAGCTCCTCAGGACACATTGACATTTTACCTGGGACACAGTTCACATTGTCAGACAGTGGAACTCCAACCACCATCTGCTCAGAGGCCTGTTTCTGGCTTGGCTGTTTAGACTGCTGACCAGCAGATTTTCCAGGAGGCTGCACATCATTCTCACAACTGCCAGAAGTATGGAAAGTCCTTGCGCAAAACGATTTCCACTTTTTGCTCTTCACATTTAACAAGTTCAAACAGTACAGTTCCATACACAGTCTTAAAATGGACTGACAAGCACAGTCTTACCAGTCTCAGGACTTGTCTTAAGGAATGACAGTACCTCGGCACTACCCTGGGAACCTTCTGGTTTGATTCGAATTCTGTCAACAGTGGGATTCCACCCACCAGCAATTCACCTGTCCTTATCTTCAGCTTCACTGGCCCCCTAGCCAGAGGACACTCAGCTGCATATGTGGCATCCGCAGTGTGGCACCTCCAGAAAAAGTATTTTTGCTTCTTTGTGATTGCTACCTGCTGTGAACACTTGTTGCCCTTAGCAGCCACACTCTCTCCCACTTGTCCTTCAGAGGAACAACACCAAGGACCTTGCCAATAGTCCTCTTTTTTCACAAAAACATTTTGTGCAAGATTCTTTATGCCAATTCCCACAGTGATAGTGGTATTGAATCGACAGACAATAGTTTCTTTGCAATGCTAGCAATAGACTTATATGGAGCAGTCAATTTTCAGCCATTCTGGCACATCAGTGCAACATATCACTTTCATCTGTGGAAACCAACACTTTCCACTCACCACAGGACATCAGGCCTTTCAGGACACCATTGCAGGGTTGTGCACCATTTTCTTGCCCGCATCCTCCATCATATATGGCAACTTGGAGGTTGCTAACACAATGGATCGCCATCTTTCCTCCACCTAGATGGATGGTTGCATCTCAATAACCCACGTCCAGGCCAAAATTTGTTAACAATAAATCCATTTTTTATTTTGGCACATTAAGAGAAAACATAATATAATCTTTATACTGTTGTCATATGTCACAGTCCAACACCTTTAGACCCAGTGTGGAAGGCTGTCCACTTTTGCAAGACTCCTTGTTCTCCCAGTGACAGCATGATTTCTACACCTGACTTGTGCTTGATCACCAGCTCACCACTTAGGGACCCCACCCAGGGACACTGCAGCAGGGCTGGGGGGTTTCTCTCCTCCGAGCTACAACCACACCTGTCTCTGCCAATTTATTAGTAGAATGCCTGTTCTGCAGCCCCCTATAGGTCATCTGTGGTACTGCCATACAATATATATATAATATAGATGTATACACAACACATATATATTAAACACTGACATGCATGAATAAAGTTACAATAGCCAGTCAGACGCTCCTGCTGTTGTAACTTTCAACAGTACAGGCAAGAGTCTTTACATACTAAAAAGCGGCACCATGGGTACCAATCAATCACATGCTCTGTGCTGCAATCTGATTAGTTGAGTAAAACCCTTTGCTCAAATTTTTATTTCTGCTACTCTGATAAAGAAAATGCTATTTCTTTGTATGCTGATATACTCTGGATATCATGGCTTTCTTTTTCAGCACGTCAGGAGGGAATGAGTGTTCTCCAACAGGAACTTGCTAAAGTTCATCTCCCTGATTTCTCAGGCTCTGCACATACCCATATAGGGAAAGTCAAATACAGTTTCGACAGGTAAATAAATTTCAGATTTCTACATGTGTCCTATAGAACTAAAGAATATCCCACACATTGGTCTCACAGACCCTCATATACTGTAGTCTGTATGCTCCCATGTAACATCACCATTCAGGTACCAATATGTCATCATATGGGTCAATAATATTGAAGTATGAAACATATTGACTCAATATGTTTCATACTTCCCAACATTGCCAATTACTCTGATCAGATACATTCATTGCCCCCATAGTGGCAAGTATAATTCTTCCAAAACAATGCTAGCCCCAGTCACCATAACTAGAGGTGTCACATAAGTAGAGGGGGTTCTGAGGTGGCATACACCGTAACATTGATGCCCGAGGGGGGCACGAAAAAAAACCCTTAGTCACATAGGAAGACACTAGCTTTGTAAATTGCACATGGTAGGATTAGTATTGAGGTCCAGGAGCTATAAGCTACCTCTGACCATAACAATGTCTCCAACAATGGCCCTATATCAGCAGCCATTATTACTGTTCCTGAAGATCATGCAGAAGAAATGAGAATATAATTAACCTTATATGTTATTCTATTTCAGCATGACAATCCGGAACTTCCAGTTACCCAGCTCGCAGATCAGCCCGTTTCCTGGTGTTGGCTTTAAGCTGTCCATATCAGGAGCCTTCATCGAAATTAGCGGAAACTGGCATGTCAAGGCACTTCATATGTAAGAAACTGAAACATCACAGCAATAACTGACTTTAAAATTATCTTCATTTACATTATTTTGTTGGAAAGTACCCAATGGATGGTAAAATTAGCAATTCAGCAATGTGCTCACATAAACTAACTGCAGCTCCACATCAGTTATATATGTGGAATTTATCTGAGTAGTGGAAGAAGTAGATAATTGGAATGGGAAAGAGGGAATCCTGGTAGAAGTGGGGTGGAAGAACCGCCAGGTACATACAATGCAGTGTGTATATACATATATAGTGTTGAGTAATCCAGTTGGGTGGGAAGAAGCTGACAGATTTTCTCTGAAACTAGTGCTACCCATTCACATTAGATAGTTGCATTTGTGGAGGAGCAACTGTCACCATATCTGTTGTGCACTCTATTCTCTCCATCTTTCCCAAGACAGAGACAAGCCTGTTTATTAAGTTCTCATTAAGTAAATGTTGCATGGACGTGACAGATGGGCCCGCATGTTTTGATCTAAATGTGCACTAAGCTTACACTTTTATGTATTTAATAAACACAACTGTTATGCACTTTTATTCAGATATCTATTTGTTGTTGCATTCCCTAATGCAGTGAAGGGGCTATGTGATGTCCTTTTAAAGAGATGATCTGCTCCAAGTTTATCGGAGCCAGTAATTTGGGAAATCAGAACTACTTCTAGGGATGTTTCTGTCTATTCACTTATACAATTGCAACTGTGGGCTTGTAGTGGATTGGGTAGCTAAGGATAAAAGAGCAATATTTGTTTTGGAAACCACTTTAGGTGTCAGGTACTTAACTTTCTCCTTTTTTTGTGTCCATTTGTTTTGTGTCCCTTTCCCTGATGTCCAATTCTGTATTTCACATTAGTTGAGTGCCATCTATTTCTGGCACATACCCTGTATTGCCTAGACGTTTGCTGGTGTCCAATGGTTTAGTGACCAGTCTCATAGTAATTGAGTGTTACTGTTAGGTCTTGTGTATCCAGAAAAATACCTATTGTTAAGTGCTTTAGTTTCCTACATAAAAGTCTGTGTTGGATGCTAGCCACTTGTTATCTAACCTCTGTACCAATATTATTGGATGTTTTGTTTTTCCCCAATGACTGACCATCTAAATTATTGGTATTCAGATTTTATGAGCCGGTATTTTTAGTTATTCTAATGTGATTTTACTTATTATAGATCCACAAAAGGTGGATTTGATTTGAGGGTGGAAGGACTCAGTATATCTGTGGGTCTGAAGGTAGGGAGTGACACAGCCGGAAGACCAAATATTGCTCTCTCGGACTGCAGCAATCACATCTCAGATGTCAAAATCCACGTGTCTGGAAAATTAAGGTACCTTCACAACTTTTATTCTTACAATATCGATAAACTATTTTAACTGTTCTGCATTTCAATTCGTACAAATGAAGGGTCTGTAATATTTCCAGAATATCTGCAGGTACTCCACTCATTACTGCACTGAGCTTATCTCATGTAATTAATGCATTCATTTTCATGATGCTCCTCCTGTAGTGATCTGCATTAAAGAAATCCTATCACCTGAATATGGTCCATTGGCATTGGCGCTATGCCAATATGTGAGATCATTATGGGGCGAGCTGTATGTAAATGAGCTGCAATCCATCTGATGGACAGTCTTTTGGCTCATTTACATGGTTGCCTACCACTTGGCTCATACACAGCCCCTACACTTGCCAAGTAATTTGAGCTGTAGTTATCATTAGATGGGGAGGAGCTGAGAAAGACCAAAGGTTAGGCGGTCCTGATCAGTGCAAGACCACCTATTGAAAAGTTTGCAGCTCATTTACATACAGCGTAGAGAACATGTAACAGGTGATATCTCCATGATGGCTGCACTTTAGTAAAAACATGAGGTATGATCCTGCATATCACCATAGCGCCAATCTAGTGTTGGCAGTGGTTTATGGGCTGTATCCGGGTGACAGACTTCCTCTAAGCCCTTCTATGCATAGAGTTTATGTTCTCAGGAGAGGAATGGGGAAGTAAGATGTTTGTTCTTCTCATTCTGTTGCAGTTGGCTGGTTGACCTCTTTCGTCATAATGTTGACAATGCATTAAGAAAAGCTATAGAGAATCAGGTTAGTGGTAGATGATTTTTTTTCTATTCTACAACTTAACCAGTAAAATAAAATGTTAGGGAGTTTGTCTGGTTTAGAAAATCAGTTTTCAAATAACCTATTAGGATATTCAAAATTAACCCCTTAGTGCCAATGTGTAGAGATTAGCAAACCTACTCGGCCACGCCCCTTTTTCGCCCGAGTACCGCGATTTTTGACTACTTCCGTACTCGGGCGAAAAGATTTGGGGGGCGCCGTGGGTAAGTGGGGGGTTGAAGCGGTGAGTGGGGGGAGAGGGAGAGAGAGAGGGCTCCCCCCTGTTCCCCGCTGCTACCCCCGCTCCGCCACGCCTCCCCCCGCCCCCCGGTGCCCCCCGAATCTTTTCACCCGAGTACAGAAGTACTCGAAAATCGTGGTGCTCGATCGAGTTATTACTCGAAACGAGTATATTCGCTCATCTCTACCAATGTGCTTTTTTACTACAGTCACCAAAGGGCCTTATTCTGATATATTAGTCTTTTTAGGATGCATCAGATTTTGTCCTTGTTTAGCGTTGCGCTTCATCCCAGTGCTATGCTACGTTTTATCTCTGGCATAGATTCTCTTGCCTGGTCAGTTATCAAACCAAGGAAGATGAAGTCTCGCACGCATTCGATGGCATTGTTTCCGATTTTGATTTAAATTTGGCCATTTCTTTGCATTTTTGTTTTCTTTACACTCAGGTAGAGGCCCATTTTTTCACTTTATTTTAATCTTCCATATCAGCTGCTTCAGACCGGCTTCTGTTTCTGTAAACAGAATAAGACTCACATGTCATTTTTACTGCACTGTGAACATCCCAAAAACTAAACTGGGATAAAATAAGTTTTTCTACCCCACTTAAAAATTATAAAGTTTTTGAGTACATTTTATTGCACATTAAATGATACCATTTCCTACAAAAAAAACATCTCTCATACAGCTATTTTGATGGAAAGCTAAAAAAGATCTTGGAAGGCAGGAAAGAAAAACAAAAGGAAAAAAAAGAAAAATCTCTGCTCTTGAAGGAGTTAACCTGCATGGTGAATGTTGTGAAAAGAAATTCAAAAACATAGCAAAAATTGCAAATTGTGCATATCTCACCTCACAAAACAGGAACAGAAAGAGATCAAAAGGTCACATGAATCAGCAAATGTACCATTAAAAAGTAGAGTTCTTCTCGCAGAAAAATCTTCACACAGCTCTCTGGATGGGAAAAAAAATGTTATAGGTCTTTGAGTTCAGCAATGCAAAAATAAAAAATAAAAAAAAGTATTTCTACTGTGCAAAAATAGCAAAACATTTAAAAAATATACAAATTTCATATTTCCGTAATTGTACAAACCTGCATAAGAATGTTAACATATCATGTATACCATGCAGTACATGCCATGAAAACTGAAAATAATGTCAAAACTGTAGTTTTAGTTAAAACATCGAAATTTCACATATCCAAAAATAGGATTACTTAAGACTAGAGCTCATCCCACAGAAAACAAGCCCCCCCATAGCTCCATCAGTAAAAGGATAAAAATGTTAAGACTCTTGAAATGCGTCAATACAAAACATTTTTTTGTAAAGTGTTTTAGTGTAGAAAAACAGCAAAGCAAAATAAAATGTACATAAACTGTTCATAAACCTGATATAGCCATAACCCTATTCTCGTAAGTACTGCATCTAGCTCCTGCTCACTGTCTGTACTCAGATGAATAACAGAGGAAGAAGTCTCCAGACTGCTTTCTATGCTCGCCTCACCACCTGCGCTAGTGACCCTCTTCCCGCACACCTCCTCCAGACCCTCTCCCCGGTGGTCATCTCCAACCTCACCACTATATTCAATCTTTCTCTGGCCTCTGGCATTTCCCCCCCCCCCTCATTCAAATACACTATCATATCCCCACTGCTAAAAAAATGACTCTTGACTCAACCGATGCTGCCAGCTATTGACCCAACCTCCCCTTCATCTCCAAACTACTAGAACGCCTGCTTTACTCCCGCCTTATAAGCTATCTCTCAGAAAACTCTCTTCTTGACTCCCTACAGTCTGGCTTCTGCCCCTTACACTCAACAGAAACCACCCTGACTAAAGTGTCAAACGACCTCCTGATGGCCAAATCGAGGGGTGACTATTCCCTACTGATCCTTCTCGATCTCTCTGCAGCATTTGACACGGTTGACCACAAACTCCTCCTTAGTATGCTTTGCACCATTGGACTAAAAGACACTGCTCTCTCCTGGTTCTCCTCCTACCTATGTAAACGCTTCTTCAGTGTCTGCTTTGCTGGCTCTACCTCCCCTCTTCTTCCCCTTGTTGTTGGGGTCCCCCAGGGCTCGGTCCTCAGCCCCCTCCTCATCTCCATATACACAGCCCCCATTGGACAGATCATCAGGAGATTAGGTTTTCAGTACCATCTCTATGCTGATGATACCCAGCTATACACTTCTTCCCCTGACATCAAAGCAACATTCCTCCAGAATGCTACCGACTGTCTGTTTGCTGTCTTTAACACTATGTCCTCTATCTACCTAAAACTGAACCTCTCAAAAACTGACCTTCTCTTGTTTGCGCCCTCTACTAACCAACCTCCTCCTGACATCTCCATCTCAGTGTGTGGCGCTACCATAACTCCCACACAGCACGCCCACTGGCTTGGGGTTATATTTAAGTCCGATATCTCCTTCACCCCCTACATCCAATCTCTTGCCCGAACATGTCAGCTGCACTTCAAGAACATCGCAAGAATACTGTGGACATGCTAAAAATGCTCACTGTTGCCCTCATCGACTCTTGGCTTGATTATTGCAAGTCACTGCTGATCGGCCCTAAATGTGGCAGCCAGGCTCATCTTCCTGTCCAGCCACTACTCGTACGCCTCTGCCCTGTGCCGGTCACTGCACTGGCTGCCCGTTAAATACAGAATTCAATTTAAACTCACTATCCTCATCCACACAGCTCTCCACAGCACTACGCCGCCCTACATTGCTTCCCTCATCTCAATTCACCACCCAGCCCACGCCCTTTTCTCTGCCCCTTTAATTTGAACCTCTCATTCCCGCCTCCAAGACTTCTCCAGAGCAGCACCAGTCCTCCGGAATGTGCTATCAAAAAATATACAGGCAATCACGGACACACTAAACTTCAGGAGTGCTCTAAAAACGCACCTCTTCAGGGAGGCATACCATATCCCCTAAACCAAAACCCTCTGTACTCCGCCTGATAACATGCTCCCTGTCCTACTGACTGCAGTTCCTGCTAACCGTATTCAACTGGCACCTGCAGTCATACCGATTCCGCCACTATACGGCCTGACCATTGTCTGTGTGTATAGCATCCCTCACTCTCCACCTCGCCATATCTTGCACATCCCCAGCCCCTTTACCTTCTGTATCACCCCACTATTTGTAGTATATAAGCTCGTTGGAGCAGGACCCTCACCACTACTATTTCCATCAATTGATTACTTCATGTAACCAGGGTCTTGTTTTATTTCCCCTGTCTTGTAAGCGCTGTGGAATATGTTGGCTCTATATAAATAAAGATTATTATTACATCGCTGTAACTGTGCCAACCCAGAGAATGATGTTATCACATTACTTATACTGCAAGATGAACGCTTTAAAAACAAACCCCAAAATAACAATGATGTAACTTTTTAAAACTCATTCTTTCCCCACAAAAAAAATTAAATTTATACAATACATTAGAATATATGTACCCCAAAATGATTGCATTAGAAATACAACTTATCAGCTCAATATTTTAAAAACAGTTGTGTGATCCAGACACCCTTTACCGTTCCAAATACTGGTTGCCCCCATATATTAAACAAGGACAATAGTTGTGTCTTACATAGTTTTGTCTGTTTATCCCATTAGATTTGTCCTCTAATTAGTAATGCAATTACAAGCAGATTGGAACCAGTGCTGCAAACTTTACCAGGTAGGCTGAATATTTCAAATACAGCTCGCCACAAATGTTTGTTATAGGGATTCACTAAATTTGCATGCATAAAGTTGAATGAAAAGATATAGTTAAATTATATAATAAGCCATGACTGGGGCTATTCAGAAAATACTATTAGAATTTTTGAATATTTTTGATGTACAGTACCATTTTTCTTTCAGTAACTGCAAAGATTGACAGTGTCGCTGCTATTGACTACTCTCTGACTGGTCCCCCCGCAGTGACTGCAGATTGTGTGGATGTGCAGATGAAGGTGAGATCTTCCTGTCACTGTTTCAGAAATGTGCATTACATATTGGTAGTCTTAGTGCATGTACTACTCATACTCCTATGCTATCACTATCAGTAATATTTAACCAATGTATGTTTCTACAGGGAGAATTTTTTGATTTGTCTCATCGCACACCTCCTCCTTACTCGCCACCAACCTTGACCTTACCTGTTGACCACAATCTCATGGTTTACTTTGGAGTCTCTGACTATTTGTTTAACACGGCCGGTTTTGTCTATTATTCAGCTGGAAAACTCATCTTCGACATCACTGACAACATGGTATGTTGATGGCAAGTAATGGCTCAAGAGAGGTTTAGTACTGAGGAAGGACTTCAGTCAAAGATTGCCCTGGTCCATTCATCTCTAGTGTTTGAGAACCTGACAGCATGTCCATAAGATTTAACAGACACCTTTCTTCTAGCAATCGGTGGTAAAACCTCTTTAAGAAGATCACCCAACTGCGAAAAAGAATGGTCTTCTAGGTGACTGGAATTCTCCAAAAAGAAGTTCAATATGCATAGGATATAATGGGATTGAAAATCTGTCTTGGAAAATCTGGTATTCCTTAGAGGTGGTCTCAAATAGGCAGTGATCCAACTGTATATGATGTTTGTAAATCATTTTTTTATTATGAGATGTTGCTAAGCTTTATGACTTTGTCCCCACCATAGATTCCTAAGGAATTCAGCACTCGACTGAATACCTCTTCATTTGGCGTGTTGATCCCTCAGGTAAGAAGCTTTTTAGAAGGTGCTTACTTGACTTTTTAATCTATTGACTCAACATAATATTTTCACATAACTAATAGAGATGAGCGAGCACCAAAATGCTCGGGTGCTCGTTACTCGGGACGAAATTATCGCGATGCTCGAGGGTTCGTTTCGAGTAACGAACCCCATTGAAGTCAATGGGCGACCCGAGCATTTTTGTATTTCGCCGATGCTCGCTAAGGTTTTCATGTGTGAAAATCTGGGCAATTCAAGAAAGTGATGGGAACGACACAGCAACGGATAGGGCAGGCGAGGGGCTACATGTTGGGCTGCATCTCAAGTTCACAGGTCCCACTATTAAGCCACAATAGCGGCAAGAGTGCCCCCCCCCTCCCAACAATTTTTACTTCTGAAAAGCCCTCATTAGCAATGCATACCTTAGCTAAGCACCACACTACCTCCAACAAAGCACAATCACTGCCTGCATGACACTCTGCTGCCCCTTCTCCTGGGTTACATGCTGACCAACCCCCCCGCACGACCCAGTGTCCACAGCGCACACCAAACTGTCCCTACCCAGCCTTCAGCTGCCCTCATGCCACGCCACCCTCATGTCTATTTATAAGTGCGTCTGCCAGAGGAACCGCAGGCACACACTGCAGAGGGTTGGCACAGCTAGGCAGCGACCCTCTTTAAAAGGGGCGGGGCGATAGTCCACAATGCTGTAAAGAAGCAATGAGAAATCCAATCCTGTGCCACCTCCATCTGGAGCTGCACACGTGGGCATAGCAATGGGGAACCTATGTGCCACACACTATTCATTCTGTCAAGGTGTCTGCATGCCCCAGTCAGACCGTGTTTTTTTATAAAGAGTCACAGGCAGGTACAACTCCGCAATGGGAATTCCGTGTGCACCCACAGCATGGGTGGCTCCCTGGAACCCACTGGCGGTACATAAATGTATCCCATTGCATTGCCCATCACAGCTGAGGTAATGTCGTGCTTAATGCAGGTGGGCTTCGGCCCACACTGCATGCCCCAGTCAGACTCGGGTTCTTTAGAAGTGGACACATGCAGTTACAACTCCCTGTGGACCCACGGCATGGGTGGCTCCCTGGAACCCACCGGCGGTACATAAATATATCCCATTGCAGTGCCCAACACAGCTGATGTAACGTCAGCTGTAATGCAGGTGGGCTAAAAATTCATTTGATTACACTGTAGGCGAGGGCCCCCAAAAATTGGTGTACCAACAGTACTAATGTACCTGAGAAAAATTGCCCATGCCTAACCAAGAGGGCAGGTGAAATCCATTAATCGCTTTGGTTAATGTGGCTTAATTGGTAACTAGGCCTGGAGGCAGCCCAGTTAAAATAAAAATTGGTTGAGGTGAAAGTTTCAACGCTTTAATGAGCATTGAAACGTATGAAAATTGTTTACAAAAATTATATGACTGAGCCTTGTGGGCCTAAGAAAAATTGCCCGTTCGGCGTGATTACGTGAGGTTTCAGGAGGAGGAGCAGGAGGAGGAGGAATATTATACACAGATTGATGAAGCAAAAAGGTCCCCGTTTTTGATGGTGATAGAGAACGATGCTTCCATCCGCGGGTGCAGCCTACGTATTGCTTAGGTATCGCTGCTGTCCGCTGGTGGAGAAGAGAAGTCTGGGGAAATCCAGGCTTTGTTCATCTTGATGAGTGTAAGCCTGTCGGCACTGTCGGTTGACGGGCGGGTACGCTTATCTGTGATGATTCCCCCAGCCGCACTAAACACCCTCTCTGACAAGACGCTAGCCGCAGGACAAGCAAGCACCTCCAGGGCATACAGTGCGAGTTCAGGCCACGTGTCCAGCTTCGACACCCAGTAGTTGTAGGGGGCAGAGGCGTCACGGAGGACGGTCGTGCGATCGGCTACGTACTCCCTCACCATCCTTTTACAGTGCTCCCGCCGACTCAGCCTTGACTGGGGAGCGGTGACACAGTCTTGCTGGGGAGCCATAAAGCTGGCAAAGGCCTTGGGGAATGTTCCCCTGCCTGCGCTGTACATGCTGCCAGATCTCTGCGCCTCCCCTGCTACCTGGCCCTCGGAACTGCGCCTTCGGCCACTAGCGCTGTCGGATGGGAATTTTACCATCAGTTTGTCCGCCAGGGTCCTGTGGTATAACATCACTCTCGAACCCCTTTCCTCTTCGGGTATGAGAGTGGAAAGGTTCTCCTTATACCGTGGGTCAAGCAGTGTGTACACCCAGTAATCCGTAGTGGCCAGAATTCGTGTAACGCGAGGGTCACGAGAAAGGCATCCTAACATGAAGTCAGCCATGTGTGCCAGGGTACCTGTACGCAACACATGGCTGTCCTCACTAGGAAGATCACTTTCAGGATCCTCCTTCTCCTCCTCCTCCTCAGGCCATACACGCTGAAAGGATGACAGGCAAGCAGCATGTGTACCCTCAGCAGTGGGCCAAGCTGTCTCTTCCCCCTCCTCCTCATCCTCCTCATACTCTTCCTCCTCCTCCTCAACGCGCTGAGATATAGACAGGAGGGTGCTCTGACTATCCAGCGACATACTGTCTTCCCCCGGCTCTGTTTCCGAGCGCAAAGCGTCTGCCTTTATGCTTTGCAGGGAACTTCTCAAGAGGCATAGTAGAGGAATGGTGACGCTAATATTTGCAGCATCGCCGCTCACCATCTGGGTAGACTCCTCAAAGTTTCCAAGGACCTGGCAGATGTCTGCCAACCAGGCCCACTTTTCTGTAAAGAATTGAGGAGGCTGACTCCCACTGCGCCACCCATGTTGGAATTGGTATTCCACTATAGCTCTACGCTGCTCATAGAGCCTGGCCAACATGTGGAGCGTAGAGTTCCACCATGTGGGCACGTCGCACAGCAGTCGGTGCACTGGCAGATGAAACCAATGTTGCAGGGTGGCAGCGTCCGTGTGGGACTTGCGGAAATGTGCGCAGAGCCAGTGCACCTTTCCGAGCAGGTCTGTCAAGCATGGGTAGCTTTTCAGAAAGCGCTGAACCACCAAATCAAAGATGTGGGCCAGGCATGGCACGTGCGTGAGGCTGCCGAGCTGCAGAGCCGCCACCAGGTCAAAGCCGTTGTCACACACGACTATGCCCGGTTGGAGGCTCAGCGGCGCAAGCCAGCGGTTGGTCTGCTCTGTCAGACCCTGCAGCAGTTCGTGGGCCGTGTGCCTCTTCTCTCCAAAGCTGAGTAGTTTCAGCACGGCCTGCTGACGCTTGCCCACCGCTGTGCTGCCACGCCGCGCGACACCGACTGCTGGCGACGTGCTGCTGCTGCTGACACATCTTGATTGCGAGACAGAGGTTGCGTTGGAGGAGGAGGAGGAGGAGGGTGCTTTAGTGGAGGAAGCATACACCGCCGCAGATACCAGCACCGAGCTGGGGCCCGCAATTCTGGGGGTGGGTAGGACGTGAGCGGTCCCAGGCTCTGACTCTGTCCCAGCCTCCACTAAACTCACCCAATGTGCCGTCAGGGAGATATAGTGGCCCTGCCCGCCTGTGCTTGTCCACGTGTCCGTTGTTAAGTGGACCTTGGCAGTAACCGCATTGGTGAGGGCGCGTACAATGTTGCGGGAGACGTGGTCGTGCAGGGCTGGGACAGCACATCGGGAAAAGTAGTGGCGACTGGGAACTGAGTAGCGCGGGGCCGCCGCCGCCATCATACTTTTGAAAGACTCCGTTTCCACAACCCTATATGGCAGCATCTCCAGGCTGATAAATTTGGCTATGTGCACGTTTAACGCTTGAGCGTGCGGGTGCGTGGCGGCGTACTTGCGCTTGCGCTCCAACACTTGCGCTAGCGACGGCTGGACGGTGCGCTGACAGACATTGGTGGATGGGGCCGAGGACAGCGGAGGTGAGGGTGTGGGTGCAGGCCAGGAGACGGTAGTGCCTGTGCCCTGAGAGGGGGGTTGGATCTCAGTGGCAGGTTGGGGCACAGGGGGAGAGGCAGCGGTGCAAACCGGAGGCGGTGAACGGCCTTCGTCCCACCTTGTGGGGTGCTTGGCCATCATATGTCTGCGCATGCTGGTGGTGGTGAGGCTGGTGGTGGTGGCTCCCCGGCTGATCTTGGCGCGACAAAGGTTGCACACCACTGTTCGTTGGTCATCTGCACTCTCAGTGAAAAACTGCCAGACCTTTGAGCACCTCGGCCTCTGCAGGGTGGCATGGCGCGAGGGGGCGCTTTGGGAAACAGTTGGTGGATTATTCGGTCTGGCCCTGCCTCTACCCCTGGCGACCGCACTGCCTCTTGCAACCTGCCCTGCTGCTGCCCTTGCCTCCCCCTCTGAAGACCTGTCCTCAGTAGGCGTAGCAAACCAGGTGGGGTCAGTCACCTCATTGTCCTGCTGCTCTTCCTCCGAATCCTCTGTGCGCTCCTCCCTCGGACTTACTGCCCTTACTACTACCTCACTGATAGACAACTGTGTCTCATCGTCATCGGCCTCCTCACCCACTGAAAGGTCTTGAGACAGTTGCCGGAAGTCCCCAGCCTCATCCCCCGGACCCCGGGAACTTTCCAATGGTTGGGCATCAGTCACGATAAACTCCTCTGGTGGGAGAGGAACCACTGCTGCCCAATCTGAGCAGGGGTCCGAGAACAGTTCCTGGGAGTCTGCCCGCTCCTCAGAATGTGTCATTGTAATGGAGTGAGGAGGCTGGGAGGAAGGAGGAGCAGCAGCCAGAGGATTCTGAGTTGCAGCAGTGGACGGCGCAGAACTGTGGGTGGACGATAGATTGCTGGATGCACTTACTGCCATCCACGACAGGACCTGCTCACACTGCTCATTTTCTAATAAAGGTCTACCACGTGGACCCATTAATTGTGCGATGAATGTGGGGACGCCAGAAACGTGCCTCTCTCCTAATCCCGCAGCAGTCGGCTGCGATACACCTGGATCAGGAGCTCGGCCTGTGCCCACACCCTGACTTGGGCCTCCGCGTCCACGTCCTCTAGGCCTACCCCTACCCCTCAGCATGCTGTATTACCAGTAATGCAGAAACCGAACGCTGTAATTAAATGTGCCGCTTATTGGCCTGTGGTTGGAGGCTGACTTCGCTTACGGAACGCCAGGAAATAATTTTGCGCAAGCCTGCTGTAACACTTAGCTGGTTGCGTATGAATTAGGAGGACTACTACACGCAGCAGAGACCCAGAACACTGAGGACAGTCACAGGCAGCCCAAATAGATTTTTTTCCCCAAATGTTTTTTTGCAAAGGCCCACTGCCTATATTCAATCAATATGTCTTCTGTCCCTGCCTCACCGCTACTGGCCCTGGAGTATGTCAAAGAACTGCAGAGTGTTGCACTGTGGACTGCAATACAGCGGTGATTTAACAGCCCAGACAGAGCCAGGAAATAATTTTGCGCAAGCCTGCTGTAACACTTAGCTGGCTGCGTATGAATTAGGAGGACAACTACACCCAGCACAGACCCAGTACACTGAGGACAGTCACAGGCAGCCCAAATAGATTTTTTTCCCCAAATGTTTTTGCAAAGGCCCACTGCCTATATTCAATCAATATGTCTTCTGTCCCTGCCTAAGGGCTTCTGGCCCTGGACTATGTCAAATAACTGCAGAGTGTTGCACTGTGGACTGCAATACAGCGGTGATTTAGCAGCCCAGACAGAGCCAGGAAATAATTTTGCGCAAGCCTGCTGTAACACTTAGCTGGCTGCGTATGAATTAGGAGGACTACTACACCCAGCACAGACCCAGTACACTGAGGACAGTCACAGGCAGCCCAAATAGATTTTTTTCCCCAAATGTTTTTGCAAAGGCCCACTGCCTATATTCAATCAATATGTCTTCTGTCCCTGCCTAACCACCACTTCTGGCCCTGGAGTATTACTGCAGGGCGCAATGCTCTGCACGGCCGATATACCAAATAAAAAAAAAAATGTGCAACACTGCAAAAAGCAGCCTCCACAGTACTGCACACGGTTAGATGTGGCCCTAAGAAGGACCGTTGGGGTTCTTGAAGCCTACAATAACTCCTAACACTCTCCCTATAGCAGCTCCAACACGATAGCACTTTCCCTCAGCTATGTCAGAACGCATCTGTGGCGAGCCGCGGGAGGGGCCGATTTTTATACTCGGGTGACACCTGATCTCGCCAGCCACTCACTGCAGGGGGTGGTATAGGGCTTGAACGTCGCAGGGGGAAGTTGTAATGCCTTCCCTGTCTTTGTATTGGCCAGAAAAGCGCGCTAACGTCTCCGAGAGGAAACTGAAAGTAACTCGAACATCGCGTGGTACTCATTACGAATAACGAGCATCTCGAACACGCTAATACTCGAACGAGTATCAAGCTCGGACGAGTACGTTCGCTCATCTCTAATAACTAACCATTTTTTCTATTACAGTTATCAAAAATGTACCCAGACATGCTCATGAAACTGCAGATCTCATCCACCTCAGCTCCATTATTGGACATCAAGCCAGGGAATTTAACTATTTCACCAAAATTAGATATTCAGGCCTATGTCATCTTACCCAACTCTTCCCTGGCTCCTGCCTTTCTTCTAAATCTGGTAGGCTAATGTGTGAAATATTGTTATCTAACTTTCGCATATTTAGGTTGCAGTTAGATATTTGTATAACTTAATATTACTTAAATTGTAGGTTTCCACTTTTCTATAAACGATCACACTCAGCTAGAGTTTACATTTTAGATCTTGTTAGTTAATACTTCACATCT
Organism: Eleutherodactylus coqui; assembly: GCF_035609145.1. Lineage (NCBI taxonomy): Eukaryota > Metazoa > Chordata > Amphibia > Anura > Eleutherodactylidae > Eleutherodactylus > Eleutherodactylus coqui. Next base: position 49,487,590 of record NC_089849.1, on the reverse strand, counting down.
TAGAATCCGACAACAGTAACTGCATTTAATACTCTATAGATGGGACTATATACGTTTGCATTCTTAGAGATATATTTTAAAGGTATCACTGAATTTGACACGTCATACAGCTATATTGCTATATAAATGGAAGTCCGCCTCAATATACATATCTCTATACAATGATGAGTATAGTATCTTGTCATTGATTGGCAAAGTAAAGAAGAACAATCTCACCACCACTGAATTTTAATTCCAAGAACAAGGCAGCTAACATTACACTTTTACTTTACATATAGGACTCTACAGATGCAGTACCAGTCAAAAGTTTGGACAAACCTTTTCTTCCCATGGTTCTCCTTTTTTTACATTGTAGATTCATACTGAAGACACACACAGTATCATACCTCCTTCTTCATGCTTCACGAAAGCACACATATAGAAACCATCTGATCACATTTTCTGCGTCTCACAAAGACTTTGTGGTTGGAACCAAAAATCTAAAAATTTTGACTGATCAGACCAAAGTACAGATTTCCACTGGTCTAAGGTCCATTCCTTGTGTTTCTTGGCCCAAACAATTCTCTTCTTCTTATTGATGGTCCTCAGCAGTGGCTTCTCTGCCGCAATTTGAGAATAAAGGGGTGATTCTCGCAGTCTCATTTGAACAGTTGATATTGAGATGTTTCTGATACTTGATTTCTGTGAAGCATTTATGTTGGTGGTAATCTGAGGTGCTATTAATTTGCGGTTTATGAGACTGGTAACTCTAATTAACTTCTCCTTTGCAGCAGAGGTAACTCTTGGTCTTCCTCTCCTTTGACGGTCCTCATGAGAGCCAGGTTCTTCATAGCATTTGATGGTTTTCATGACTACACTTAAGAATATCTTCAAAGATCATGAAAGTAATGGTGGACTGTAATTTATACAATTCGTCGGCGGTCTCGGGAGTCGAACCCCCACCAATCTGATATTGAACAAACAAACAGATCAGCGCCTCATTAGGGTTAAAAAAAACAAAGCGGTGAATGAAAAGGTGTGCACTCACCTGGTGCTCGGTGGACTTCTCTGGATAGAGAATCCACTGGCACCTATATTTACGATCTCCTTGATCATCTACCTCTGGTTCCCAATCCAGCTCACTGGAGAGTCATCCTGGGGAATGCAACCCGCAATGAGCTGAGATGAATACAACTTGTGAAAGAAAAAAGTTCCCCGCCCTCTGGAATCCAGAAGGATCAGCCGAAAACCTGTATCTTTAAAGGGTTAATTTAATCCTGCAACGCGTTTCTGCAATCTCCACTTGCCTTTTTCAAGCATATAATACATAAAATACATCTATATATATAGCTAAATTAAAATCCACTCACATTTTCCCAACTCGTGGTGGACGCCGCTGCTGGGGCAGACCCCGTGTTATCAGGGGAAGTACTTCCCCCTCAGGTGACCCTGATGACGCAGGGTCTGTCCAAGCACCGGCGTCCACCATGAGTTGGGAAAATGTGAGTGGATTTTAATTTAGCTATATACATAGATGTATTTTATGTATTATATGCTTGAAAAAGGCAAGTGGAGATCGCAGAAACGCGTTGCAGGATTAAATTAACTTTTTTAAGATACGGGTTTTCGGCTGATCCTTCTGGATTCCGGAACGTGGAGAACTTTTTTCTTTCACAAGTTGTACCAATCTGATATTGATGACCTAATCTAATGATACATTTTCAACATCTAAAACCTTATCTAAAATCAACTAATGTTTAACTAATGGGAAACCAGTATGCTTAACATCCTCTAGTGTTATCCAGCTTGACGATGAGGTGTTTCACATTAGCAAATCAGGGTGTAATTTGTAAGTATTTTTTTAATCTTTTGAGCTATTGACATATGGTTTTCAAACCCTTTCCGTAGACAACTACTGCTCTGGCCAAAGTTGCTGTTAACTCAGGGAGAATTGTTGGCAGCTTGCAGCTTAGCAGGTATGTACATACCGTACGAACACATGACATTTCTCATTTTATGTATGTATGTATATATATATATATATATATATATATATATATATATCCAAGTTTTAATGGGTGTGCTAGGTTTGGAATAGTTTAACAAGAGCAAACCTTTGAGAAGCTCATGTTACTTTTTAGGGGGTCCGGATGGGTAACGCAGCAGATCTCAACTTCAAGTTCATGATTAGAGATGAGCGAACACCAAAATGTTCGGGTGTTCGTTATTCGGAACGAACTTCCCGTGATGCTCGAGGGTTCGTTTCGAACAACGAACCCCATTGAAGTCAATGGGCGACCAGAACATTTTTGTATTTCACCGATGCTCGCTAAGGTTTTCATGTGTGAAAAATTGGGCAATTCAGGAAAGTGATGGGAATGACACAGTGACGGATAGGGCAGGCGAGGGGCTACGTGTTGGGCTGCATCTCAAGTTCACAGGTCCCACTATTAAGCCACAATACCGGCAAGAGTGGGCCCCCCCCCCTCCCAACAACTTTTACTTCTGAAAAGCCCTCATTAGCATGGCATACCTTTGCTAAGCACCACACTACCTCCAACAAAGCACAATCACTGCCTGCATGACACTCCACTGACACTTCTCCTGGGTTACATGCTGCCCAACCGCCCCCCCCTCCCCCCGCACAGCGCACACCAAAGTGTCCCTGGGCAGCCTTCAGCTGCCCTCATGCCACACCACGCTCATGTCTATTTAGAATTGCGTCTGCCATGACGAGGGACCGCAGGCACACACTGCAGAGGTTGGCACGGCTAGGCAGCGACCCTCTTTAAAAGTGGCGGAGCGATAGCCCACAATGCTGTCCAGAAGCAATGAGAAATAGAATCCTGTGCCACCGCCATCAGGAGCTGCACACGTGGGCATAGCAATGGGGAACCTATGTGCCACACACTATTCATTCTGTCAAGGTGTCTGCATGCCCCAGTCAGACCGGGCTTTTTAATTCATAGACACAGGCAGGTACAACTCCCTATTGTGAAGTCCCTGTCGACCCACAGCATGGGTGGCTCCCTGGAACCCAACGGCGGTACACAGAAATATCCCATTGCATTGCCCAACACAGCTGAGGTAGTAATGTTGTGCTTAACCCTTTCCAATCCAATTTGTATATGGTTTTCCTAGGGGGCTTACTCTTTTTCTGCCGTTATACAACGGCGCTATATGCTGGCTAAAGCCAGTACTGCATGAGCTGACACGTAGGATAGGCTCCGACAGCAGAGAGGCTGGCAATATACAGTAAGAGAACCCCGACGGACGTCTACCAACAACGGAGCTGTACAGCCTTAAACCCTAATGTCTTCACAGGTCACACAGTGGACTGGAAAGGGTTAATGCAGGTGGGCTTCGGCCCACACTGCATGCCCCAGTCAGACTGGGGTTCTTTACAAGTGGACACATGTAGGTTAAACTCCCTGTGGACCCACTGCCTGGGTGGGTGCCAGGAAGCCACCGGCGGTACATAGAAATATCCCATTGCATTGCCCAACACAGCTGAGGTAGTAATGTCGTGCGTAATACAGGTGGGCTTCGGCCCACACTGCATGCCCCAGTCAGACGGGTTCTTTAGAAGTGTACAGATGTATTAAAAACTCAGTGTGCACCTACAGCATGGGTGGCTCCCTGGAACCCACCGGCGGTACACAAAAATATCCCATTGCATTGCCCAACACAGCTGAGGTAGTAATGTCGTGCTTAATGCAGGTGGGCTTCGGCCCACACTGCATGCCCCAGTCAGACTGGGGTTCTTTACAAGTGGACACATGTAGGTTAAACTCCCTGTGGACCCACTGCCTGGGTGGGTGCCAGGAAGCCACCGGCGGTACATAGAAATATCCCATTGCATTGCCCAACACAGCTGAGGTAGTAATGTCGTGCGTAATACAGGTGGGCTTCGGCCCACACTGCATGCCCCAGTCAGACGGGTTCTTTAGAAGTGTACAGATGTATTAAAAACTCAGTGTGCACCTACAGCATGGGTGGCTCCCTGGAACCCACCGGCGGTACACAAAAATATCCCATTGCATTGCCCAACACAGCTGAGGTAACGTCAGCTGTAATGCAGGTGGGCTAAAAATTAATTTGATTACACTGTAGGCGAGGGCCCACAAAAATTGCTGTATCAACAGTACTAATGTACATCCCAAAAATTGGCCATGGCCAGCCAAGAGGGCAGGTGAAACCCATTAATCGCTTTGGTTAATGTGGCTTAAGTGGTAACTAGGCCTGGAGGCAGCCCAGTGTAACGAAAAATTGGTTCAAGTTAAAGTTCCAATGCTTTTAAGCGCATTGAAACTTATAAAAATTGTTCTGAAAAATTATTTGAGTGAGCCTTGTGGCCCTAAGAAAAATTGCCCGTTCAGCGTGATTACGTGAGGTTTCAGGAGGAGGAGCAGGAGGAGGAGGAGGAGGAATATTAGACACAGATTGATGAAGCAGAAATGTCCCCGTTTTGGATGGTGAGAGAGAACGTAGCTTCCATCCGCGGGTGCAGCCTACGTATTGCTTACGTATCGCTGCTGTCCGCTGGTGGAGAACAGAAGTCTGGGGAAATCCAGCCTTTGTTCATCTTGATGAGTGTTAGCCTGTCGGCACTGTCGGTTGACAAGCGGCTACGCTTATCTGTGATGATTCCCCCAGCCGCACTAAACACCCTCTCCGACAACACGCTAGCCGCAGGACAAGCAAGCACCTCCAGGGCATACAGCGCTAGTTCAGGCCACATGTCCAGCTTCGACACCCAGTAGTTGTAGGGGGCAGAGGCGTCACCAAGGATGGTCGTGCGATCCGCTACGTACTCCCTCACCATCCTTTTACAGTGCTCCCGCCGACTCAGCCGTGACTGGGGAGCGGTGACACAGTCTTGGTGGGGAGCCATAAAGCTGGCCAGGCCCTTAAAGACTGTTGCACTGCCTGGGATGTACATGCTGCTCGATCTACGCACATCCCCTGCTACCTTGCCCTCGGTACTGCGCCTTCTGCCACTAGCGCTGTCGGCTGGGAATTTTACCATCAGCTTGTCCGCAAGGGTCCTGTGGTATAGCAACACTCTCGAACCCCTTTCCTCTTCGGGAATCAGAGTGGGCAGGTTCTCCTTATACCGTGGATCGAGCAGTGTGTACACCCAGTAATCCGTAGTGGCCAGAATGCGTGCAACGCGAGGGTCACGAGAAAGGCATCCTGACATGAAGTCAGCCATGTGTGCCAGGGTACCTGTACGCAACACATGGCTGTCTTCACTAGGAAGATCACTTTCAGGATCCTCCTCCTCCTCCTCCTCCTCCTCAGGCCATACACGCTGAAAGGATGACAGGCAATCAGCCGGTGTACCGTCAGCAGCGGCCCAAGCTGTCTCTTCCCCCTCCTCCTCATCCTCCTCATGCTCCTCCTCCTCCTCCTGTACGCGCTGAGAAATAGACAGGAGGGTGCCCTGACTATCCAGCGGCATACTGTCTTCCCCCGCCCCCGTTTCCGAGCGCAAAGCAGCTGCCTTTATGGTTTGCAGGGAATTTCTCAAGATGCATAGCAGAGGAATGGTGACGCTAATGATTGTAGCATCGCCGCTCACCACCTGGGTAGACTCCTCAAAATTACCAAGGACATGGCAGATGTCTGCCAACCAGGCCCACTCTTCTGAAAGGAATTGAGGAGGCTGACTCCCACTGCGCCGCCCATGTTGGAGTTGGTATTCCACTATTGCTCTACGCTGCTCATAGAGCCTAGCCAACATGTGGAGCGTAGAGTTCCACCGTGTGGGCACGTCGCACAGCAGTCGGTGCACTGGCAGCTTAAAGTGATGTTGCAGGGTGCGCAGGGTGGCAGCGTCCGTGTGGGACTTGCGGAAATGTGCGCAGAGCCGGCGCGCCTTTACGAGCAGGTCTGACAAGCGTGGGTAGCTTTTCAGAAACCGCTGAACCACCAAATTAAAGACGTGGGCCAGGCATGGCACGTGCGTGAGGCTGCCAAGCTGCAGAGCCGCCACCAGGTTACGCCCGTTGTCACACACGACCATGCCCGGTTGGAGGCTCAGCGGCGCAAGCCAGCGGTCGGTCTGCTGTGTCAGACCCTGCAGCAGTTCGTGGGCCGTGTGCCTCTTATCGCCTAAGCTGAGTAGTTTCAGCACGGCCTGCTGACGCTTGCCCACCGCTGTGCTGCCACACCGCGCGACACCGACTGCTGGCGACATGCTGCTGCTAACACATCTTGATTGCGAGACAGAGGAGGAGGAGGAGGAGGAGGAGGGTGCTTTAGTGGAGGAAGCATACACCTCCGCAGATACCACCACCGAGCTGGGGCCCGCAATTCTGGGGGTGGGTAGGACGTGAGCGGTCCCAGGCTCTGACTCTGTCCCAGCCTCCACTAAATTCACCCAATGTGCCGTCAGGGAGATGTAGTGGCCCTGCCCGCCTGTGCTTGTCCACGTGTCCGTAGTTAAGTGGACCGTGGCAGTAACCGCGTTGGTGAGGGCGCGCACAATGTTGCGGGAGACGTGGTCGTGCAGGGCTGGGACGGCACATCGGGAAAAGTAGTGGCGACTGGGAACTGAGTAGCGCGGGGCCGCCGCCTCCATGATACTTTTGAAGGACTCAGTTTCCACAACCCTATACGGCAGCATCTCAAGGCTGATGAATTTTGCTATGCGGACGGTTAACGTTTGAGCGTGCGGGTGCGTGGCGGCGTACTTGCGCTTGCGCTCGAACACTTGCGCAAGCGACGGCTGAACGGTGCGCTGAACTACACTGCTGGATGGGGCCGAGGACAGCGGAGATGAGGGTGTGGGTGCAGGCCATGAGGCGGTAGTGCCTGTGTCCTGAGAGGGGGGTTGCATCTCAGTGGCAGGTTGGGGCACAGGGGGAGAGGCAGGGGTGCAAACCGGAGGCGGTGAACGGCCTTCGTCCCACCTTGTGGGGTGCTTGGCCATCATATGTCTGCGCATGGTGGTGGTGGTGAGGCTGTTGGTGTTGGCTCCCCGGCTGAGCTTTGCGCAACAAAGGTTGCACACCACTGTTCGTCGGTCGTCAGGCGTCTCTGTGAAAAACTGCCAGACCTTAGAGCACCTCGGCCTCTGCAGGGTGGCATGGCGCGAGGGGGCGCTTTGGGAAACACTTGGTGGATTATTCGGTCTGGCCCTGCCTCTACCCCTGGACACCGCACTGCCTCTTGCAACCTGCCCTGCTGATGCCCTTGACTCCCCCTCTGAAGACCTGTCCTCCTGAGTAAGCGTTGCACACCAGGTGGGGTCAGTCACCTCATCGTCCTGCTGCTCTTCCTCCGAATCCTCTGTGCGCTGCTCCCTTGGACTTACTGCCCTTACTACTACCTCACTGCAAGACAACTGTGTCTGATCGTCATCATCCTCCTCACCCACAGAAAGTTGTTGAGACAGTTGGCGGAAGTCCCCAGCCTCTTCCCTCGGACCCCGGGAACTTTCGAATGGTTGGGCATCAGTGACGATAAACTCCTCTGGTGGGAGAGGAACCGCTGCTGCCCAATCTAAGCAGGGGCCCGAGAACAGTTCCTGGGAGTGTTCCCGCTCCTGAGCAGGTGTCATTGTAGTGGAGTGAGGAGGCTGGGAGGAAGGAGGAGCAGCAGACAGAGGATTCGGATTTGCAGCAGTGGACGGCGCAGAACTGCGTGTTGACGATAGGTTGCTCGAAGCACTTTCTGCCATCCAGGACAGGACCTGCTCACACTGCTCATTTTCTAATAACCGTCTCCCGCGTGGACCCATTAATTGGGCGATGAATGTGGGGACGCCAGAAACGTGCCTCTCTCCTAATCGCGCAACAGTCGGCTGCGACACACCTGGATCAGGAGCTTGGCCTGTGCCCACACCCTGACTTGGCCCTCCGCGTCCTCGGCCGCGTCCACGTCCTCTAGGCCTACCCCTACCCCTCAGCATGCTGTATTACCAGTGATTTGATTTCACAGGCAGGAAATAAATTGGCGCAAGACTGCAGGCCAAATATAATTTTTGCCCTTTTGGGAAAACGAAAGGCCCCACTGCCTCTAGTGAATGAATAATCTAAGTTTAATAACTGTGCTGTGTCCCTGCTTATGTGTCACAGAACGTGAGGGTAGCAGAGTTATTATAACTCTGGCAGAGCAGGTATTTTTTTTCCCAATTAAGGAAAGCAAATGGCGAAGCCAGCAGTAAAGCGTAGCTGGCTGCGTATGATTTAGCAATGTTTTTCACGCAGCTCACACGTGTCCACAGGCGTTAGGACGGACAGAGGCTGGACAAATAGATTTGTTTTCAGTTTTTTCCCACCAAAAGGCAGCACTGCGTATATTCAATGAACATGAGAAGTGTAATAACTGTGCTGTGTCCCTGCTTATGTGTCACAGAACGTGAGGGTAGCAGAGTTATTATAACTCTGGCAGAGCAGGTATTTTTTTTCCCAATTAAGGAAAGCAAATGGCGAAGCCAGCAGTAAAGCGTAGCTGGCTGCGTATGATTTAGCAATGTTTTTCACGCAGCTCACACGTGTCCACAGGCGTTAGGACGGACAGAGGCTGGACAAATAGATTTGTTTTCAGTTTTTTCCCACCAAAAGGCAGCACTGCGTATATTCAATGAACATGAGAAGTGTAATAACTGTGCTGTGTCCCTGCTTATGTGTCACAGAACGTGAGGGTAGCAGAGTTATTATAACTCTGGCAGAGCAAGTATTTTTTTTCCCAATTAAGGAAAGCAAATGGCGAAGCCAGCAGTAAAGCGTAGCTGGCTGCGTATGATTTAGCAATGTTTTTCACGCAGCTCACACGTGTCCACCGCCCGTAAGGATGGACAGAGGCTGGACAAATAGATTTGTTTCCACTTGTTTTTCCACCAAAAGGCAGCACTGCGTATATTCTATGAATAATAACTGTGTTGTGGCCCTGCCTATACAATTCTTTCCCTGCAGTATCAATGGAGGGTGGAATGCTCTGCAGAGGCGATTTTGAGAAGCCCAAAAAAAATGCAGCACAGCTAACAGCAGCCTGGACAGTACTGCACACGGATAAATATGGCCCTAGAAAGGACCGTTGAGGTTCTTGAAGGCTACACGCACTCCTAACACTCTCCCTGCCTATGCAGCACTTCTGTCCCTAATGCCAGGTGCAACGCTCTGCAGAGCCGATTTTGAGAAAAAAAAAAATTCCACTGCTAACAGCAGCCAACACACAGCTATCAGTGGCCCTAATAAGGACCTTTGGGGGGTCTTGAAGCCTACACTAACTACCAATTCTTTCCCTACAGCAGCTCCGGTATAAACAGCACTGTCCCTCATCTAACTCACACCGCATCTGAGGCGAGCCGCGGGAGGGGCCGACTTTTATATTAGGCGAACACCTGATCTCGCCAGCCACTCACAGCAGGGGGGTGGTATAGGGCTTAAACGTTGCAGGGGGAAGTTGTAATGCCTTCCCTGTCTTTCAATTGGCCAGAAAAGCGCGCTAACGTCTCAGGGAAGGAAGTGAAAGTAACCAGAACACCGCATGGTGTTCGTTACGAATAACGAACATCCCGAACACCCTAATATTCGCACGAATATCAAGCTCGGACGAACGCGTTCGCTCATCTCTATTCATGATTTAAGGATATCTCACACCTTTGGCAATTTCCGATGCACTAGGTGTACAGACACATATAGTGTGGTCAGGGTGGCTGATACATAGCTGTCATGTGGGTGCTAACCATGCTGACAATTTTTTAATGCCATTGTGGATACTTGAAATATGGACTTGTACCTGTAATGTGATGCTCTTACATAGAGCAGCATATTAGGCTAAAAGACCCGCTTTAAAGATACCCCCCAAAACATACACAGGATCTGCCGGAGGAGGGAGCTATTTGCGGACTGAAGTTTGGAAACATTGCAGCACAGGAACTCCCTTGAAGGCTTACCTTGTGCAACTTTACTTTCAGAACTTTTGCCAGCAATGATCTTGATTTGAACCTTTTCTCATTTTGTTTTTAGAGTAAATATGGATCTCAAACACTCTGATGTTGGCCCTTTTTCTGTAAGTATACAGTAGTCAAAAATTATTATGTAATTTATATGTGTCATATGATGGTCACAAGCTGCAAGGAGAACTTGTAACTACTTTTTAAAGGGGTTTTCCAATGAAATACTATTGATGACCTATCATTTGGATAGGTCATCAATAGTTGATCGGCCGGGGTCCATCCCTCAGGACCCCGACCGATCAGCTGAACAGGCACAAGCTGTCATCGCCACAATAACACAGAGGTCAGAGGGGAAGCCTTATTGAAATCAACATGAGCTGAGCCTGCGGTTACAAGCACTGGTCACTACATGAGAGGCTTTCGCTCCAAATACACAGAGGTCGGAGCTGAAGCCTCCGTGCCGACCTACTTATAGTGGTCGGCGCTTCAACTTCAGGCACGGCTCTCATTGAAATCAACATGAGCCGTGCCTGCAGTTACAAGTGCTGGCCACTACATGGGAGGTCAGCATGGAGACTTCCAATCCAAAAACACAGAGTTTGGAGGGGAAGCCTCCGCGCCGACTTCCGGCACGGCTCTCATTGATTTCCTCATATCTCAGCTGCTTCCCTTACAGCAGTCAAACATATCAAAGTATAATACCCAACACTAAGCACAGCACAGTTGTGACAGAATCTGTATTGGTGATTGCTAAATAAAGAATAACTATCATCTATACTACTATGTTGCAGGTGGCATTACTAAATGTGGCCGTGAACTATTGTTTATCAAATATATTATTGCCTAAAGTTAACGGTAAGTAGATTACATCCTGAAGATTTATTCTTGTGTGCTTACCACCCTCCTCCCTATCTTCTCCTGTCTCTGTGGTCCTGTAGTGGAAGGTACAATATCATTGGGTCAACCAGTGATGCATGTAACACATTGTATCAACCAATAGTGTGCTCAGCTCTGGATGGCCGCTGCGTCACCCGAAGGACTAAATGAAGCACAAAAATTATTTTTTACTTATTTGAAAATCCAGCAACATTGGTCGGGCTGAAATAACCGTCCGAGTGATCTTTGGGTTTGCGCCAAATCATAGGCACAGCAAACGGCATTGCCTTCCTCTTGCCATTGAGCGACTGTGTGAGGCCAGAGTAGCAGATGTGAGGTGCCCATCTTTTGTCTTGATCTCCAACTTCATACCTAAAATAATACTTCAGAAGACTCGATGCAGGTAATGGTGCATCAATTATAATGTCGCCATGCATCAGTACATGGGCTAATCTACCAGCTGTCGTCAAACCGTAGTTGGCTATAAACTAAGATCTAGACGTCCTAGGTTAATTTTTACTTCAGATTCGGATTTAGGGCACTCGGCTTAATGCTTGAAAATGCATTATTGTTAAACGCCGAAACACGTTGCTTGCATTATTTGGCGATTGCATTCGCTATTTGTACTTCATTGTATTTTATTATTCCATTTCTGGATATCATCATTAAACCTTGGATACTTTATCATTGAACCAAGGGGTGATCACTATATAAAAAAACCTGTTTGTTAGAGCGCGGAAGCCCTCCCCTTTTTTTTCTTAATGTAAATAACATTCTACTCCCAGTAGCAAAGTCTTTGTTTATCAGTGTAAGTTAGAGGCTCCTGTCATAGAGTTATAATAGAGAAGATCCTCCTCCTGACTGTATAATTATAGTCTGTAGTATATTTAGGTGAATGCAGAATGTAATATCAAACAGTGTTCTCCCTGCAGCAGAGAGGGTACAGTCTCTAGTTACTCATGTACTGTAATGCTGTGCTGATGCATTATGGGATTGATAGTGTTACCATACAGTGCGGCATGGGGTCCCGCGGTCGGCGCGCGCCGCTCCAGCGTCGGCTCCAGCAGCCGGGAGCCCTGTGTCGAGGTCATCCCAGCAGCTTGGGTTGTCCAGTGGGCGGCGGCATGGGCGTGCCCGCCCGTAGGGTACCGCCCGCACTCCTCTGTGCTTCTTATACAGCAGTGGGTGGAGTTGCCTCCTCCCACTCTCCGCCCCTGGGCGGAACCTTGTGGTTAAAAGACTGGCAGTGAACTGAGCTCATTGCCAGTTATTGGTTCTGCATGCACCTAGCCAGTCTGTCTGCGGTTCTCCTCAGCCAGTCCCTAGTTGTCGGTCAGCTCCCTCTGGTCCCCTATTACTCAGTCTGTTTTTGTTGGTTCTGTTTGCCTCTAATCTAGTCTGGCCCAGTCAGCACTAGTTGCTATCCAGCACCCTGCCAGTTTGCCTGTGAGTTCGATCTCCAGCCTTGTAAGTTTTGTTGGTCTGATTCATCTGCCTCCTCTGTCGGCACTCTGTTCCCCCCATTAGGTAGTTTCCTGCTTGTCAGCCGCCAGGTCCCTAGCCAGGGCAGGGACCGCCGTCCAGTTGTCCGCCTGGGGTTAGCCAGGGCCGAGGCAAGTAGGCAGGGACAGTGGGGTGCGGGAAGATCAGGGCATCCCACTTGGCGCTCGGGGGGCAGAGTGCCGTAACATAATAACTGGCCCTTAAAATATTGTTTTTCTTTTCATGGCGGCGATCAGCGCCCTTGCAAACCAGCTGCAAGACCTGGTGCCGGTGATCCAGGATTTGTCAGCTCGCATGGTGGCCCAGGAGCAGTGGGCGTTGTCGCAGGAGCAGAACGCCTCTACCTGTCCCGAACCCAAGTGCCCTCTTCCCGAGGTGTTCTCGGGGGAGAGGAACAAGTTTTTCGTTTTCCAACAGGCGTGTCGCCTGTTTTTTCGGATGCGTCCCCGTTCTTCCGCCTCGGAGGTCCAGAGGGTCGGGCTTATAATGTCCCTGCTGCGGGGCTCTGCCCATACTTGGGCCTTTTCCATTCCCGAGGGTTCCCCCTCCCTGCAGTCGGTGGGCTCCTTTTTTCAGGAACTCGGGGGTATCTTCGATGAACCGGACCGAGTGGGGTTGGCGGTTTCGCGGTTGCTGGCGTTGCACCAGGGGTCGCTTTGTGTGGAGGATTATTGCTCCAATTTCAGACGCTATGCGGGCGATACTGCATGGAACGATAGCGCCCTGAAAGACGTTTTTATGCAAGGTCTCTCGGACGCGGTCAAAGAACTGTTGCTTGCCCATCCCGTTCCTGGGTCCTTAAAGGAGGCTATGGAGTTAGCAGTGAAGGCAGATAGGAGGCTCAGGGCTGGGAAGCAAGACAGACCGACCCATAGAGTCAGGGAGGTCATTTGTCCTGTTCCCTCCCCGTCCGTACCAGTCTCTGTTCCCGAACCTATGGAACTGGACCCGCTGGACCCCAAGGAGCGACGCCGGATTCGGTTACTACATCATCTCTGTCTCTACTGCGGGAAAGCTGGACATCGGGTGATAACTTGCCCCGGGAGGCCTCAGCGTCCACAGTCTGAATCGGCAGAAAGACTTCCAGTCCTAGGCGATTGCAGGGAGGGTCGCCTAGGACCTCAGGTACGTCCTAGACTTCTGATACCCTGCCAGGTTAGATTCCGGAACTTCTCCCGCCTAGGGCAGGCGTTTATTGATTCCGGAGCAGCTGCTAACCTGATAAGCATGCGTCTCGTTGAGCCCCTGAGGGCTGAATTTGTGGCGCTGAAGACGCCAATTCGTTTTGCTAGCATTGATGCTACTCCTCTTGCTTCGGGCTTGGTACGATGGAGGACCCCAGTGTTACAACTCACTGTGGGGGGTCGCCATTCGGAAGGTCTATCATTCCTGGTGATGGAGAAAATGTCGGTTGACATGGTACTAGGGATGCCGTGGCTGGCGTTGCACAACCCCCAATTCGATTGGGCCACTGGGGAGCTAACCCAGTGGGGGCTGTCCTGCCATAGCCATCGCGCTCCCCCTTCTCCCTGCTCAGTCGATACCGCACTCAGTCCCCGAGGTATCACTTACCCTCACACCCCGTCCGCCCGTCCTGCTGCTGATGTCGCTGCAGGGGGGGACGGAAGAAAGGGCTGGGGTCTCGTATGCAGTTGCATTGTGAGGAGAGTCGGTCGGTGTTTGAGCCGTACAGGGTGGGACAGAAGGGGTACCGGTCCTCTGGAAATCGCAAAAGGAGGGGTCGCACGGGGGGCCATAAGTCTTTGTCGGAACCTGTTGTCTCTTCGGTGATGCCCACCTCCGGTCCCCCGCCGCCCACCCTGGTCTGTGATGAAGTTGAACACAAGGCCCAGGAGGTCCTGGATTCTTGCCGGGGTCCAGGAACCATACAATATTTGGGGGCCCGGAAGAGTTTTTTGGAGTATGATAGCTCAGATGACAGTGATTTTTAAGTTAGAGATGCCTCAGATTTTGAAGGCAGCATCATTGGTAGCGAGGATGGGTCAAAAGACACTGGCGAATGGTTGGACATTGACTCGGAAGACGACCTGAAACATGACGATATGTCAACGGTTGGCCCTGAAGGAAGCGGGGCAGCCACAGACTACCGAAGTCATGGACCTGAGGATCAGTCCATGGTGTCCGCTCAGGAGGGTCACATTCTCGGGTTGGTACAGCGTTTTCACAGCCTTTGCCTGGATAAGCCTGGTCGAGTTTCCGGGGGCCCGGAGGTCCCCCGTCAGAGGGGGGGTAATGTTACCATACAGTGCGGCATGGGGTCCCGCGGTCGGCGCGCGCCGCTCCGGCGTCGGCTCCAGCAGCCGGGAGCCCTGTGTCGAGGTCAACCCAGCAGCTTGGGTTGTCCAGTGGGCGGCGGCGTGGGCGTGCCCGCCCGTAGGGTGCCGCCCGCACTCCTCTGTGCTTCTTATACAGCAGTGGGTGGAGTTGCCTCCTCCCACTCTCCGCCCCTGGGCGGAACCTTGTGGTTAAAAGACTGGCAGTGAACTGAGCTCATTGCCAGTTATTGGTTCTGCATGCACCTAGCCAGTCTGTCTGCGGTTCTCCTCAGCCAGTCCCTAGTTGTCGGTCAGCTCCCTCTGGTCCCCTATTACTCAGTCTGTTTTTGTTGGTTCTGTTTGCCTCTAATCTAGTCTGGCCCAGTCAGCACTAGTTGCTATCCAGCACCCTGCCAGTTTGCCTGTGAGTTCGATCTCCAGCCTTGTAAGTTTTGTTGGTCTGATTCATCTGCCTCCTCTGTCAGCACTCTGTTCCCCCCATTAGGTAGTTTCCTGCTTGTCAGCCGCCAGGTCCCTAGCCAGGGCAGGGACCGCCGTCCAGTTGTCCGCCTGGGGTTAGCCAGGGCTGAGGCAAGTAGGCAGGGACAGTGGGGTGCGGGAAGATCAGGGCATCCCACTTGGCGCTCGGGGGGCAGAGTGCCGTAACAGATAGCACAGTGAAAATGAAAGGAGAAATCTCAGAATTAAAGGGGTTGTCCCGCGCCGAAACGGGTTTTTTTTTATTCAATAGGCCCCCCGTTCGGCGCGAGACAAACCCAATGCATGTGTTAAAAAAAAAACGTTTAGTACTTACCCGAATCCCCGCGCTGCGGCGACTTCTTCCTTACCTTAGCAAGATGGCCGCCGGGATCTTCACCCACGATGCACCGAGGGTCTTCTCCCATGGTGCACCGTGGGCTCTGTGCGGTCCATTGCCGATTCCAGCCTCCTGATTGGCTGGAATCGGCACACGTGACGGGGCGGAGCTACGCGATGACGCGTAGAAGGGGGCGGAGCCAGAACTCCGCTCATGCCAAGACCCAAGAGAAGGGAGAAGACCCTTCTGCGCAAGCGCGTCTAATCGGGAGATTAGACGCTGAAATTAGACGGCACTATGGAGACGGGGACGCCAGCAACGGAGCAGGTAAGTGAATAACTTCTGTATGGCTCATATTTAATGCACGATGTATATTACAAAGTGTATTAATATGGCCATACAGAAGTGCTTACCCCCACTTGCTTTCTCGGGACAACCCCTTTAAGATGGTGCCTAATAAGTATCAGGAGGCTGCACTGCATAGAAGTGACTGCAATATACAGAGAAGACCTTCAGTGTGTTACAGGGAATCAGGTGAAATTTCTTTCTTTTCCTCATGTGGGCCAATCAGTCTATACACCACAGGAGATATTGAAACAGGGAAGAGAAGAAGGGAACCTCAAACACTAAGGGGATTTTTGCAGTAACAGTAAGTCAGCAACACCCAGTGCTGAAGACGCAGTCATGTGTGTCGCGGCTAATGTCATGGCATTACCCCGGCTGTACTTTCTGATTGCGACCGGCACACCACAACACTGTATAAATAAATCTTTATTGTGTAATGAAAAGTAATATTATTTTCAAAAATACTTGGTTATCAACATCTCTGCTCCCAGTTATCAGTTGTGCACCTCCATTGCTTACTTCCAGAGGAGGTGATCATGTGATGATCCTGCTCCTTACAGTTACCAGAGCCGTGTCTTGCATGTATTAAAGCCTCACATGACTTATGTGTGGAGAGATGAATTGGTGTCCAGGTGTTCCTGTAAATAACCGGATGATGAATGATGTCTTCTGTTCATGCAGAGATTCTGACCAAGGGTTATCCGCTGCCACTTCTGGATAATGTGCAGCTAACAGATGTCGTCCTACAGCCACAGCAGGTTTGTCCTTGCAAATATGTGAATAAGAGCATGATCATTAGACGTCCTCAATGTCACCAATATGTTTAGTTTAGTAGAATGCAATTACGTCTACGAAGAAGAGACCACCAAATCGGGGTTGCTAACCATCCAGAAATTCTTGGACAGGCCGTAATAACAGGGCATTTTTTTTCCAGTGCCTGTAAAAAAATGTAGATGCGTCCATATTTGTTTGAGGTTGGTGGTACTTGAGCAAGTTATTATGACTGTAATTATGATCATTTTACAGCTCACTTACCGTTCATATCAGTATCTGACTTAAGTGTGATTGTTCTCAGTAAGAAAAAAACATTCATCTTGTAGATATGATACCTTTTAGTGACTAACGAAATACATGATGTAATAGCAAGCTTTTGAACCTCTCAGGGTCCTTCCTCAGGCTTAATTGAACAAATCGACGGGCGTATTTATATTAAAACATATACACATGATCACATGGGAGGGAACAGACATGGTGAACTTAATTTGCACTAAGATCAATACCAGAGACTGTGTAAGAGGGCAAATATGTTTTGTGATTAATAGCACTTAGATACATACCAGGGAGGGATGAGCATAACAGTAAATAATTAGTCAAGTGACAAGGAATGTGAAAGTGAAAGTTTATAGTCTTTAGATTGATGTTAGGGGGTCACCACCATCTCAACATGTTACCACCCTCAATAAGGAGTTAAATTGTTGGTAATAAGTCAGATGCAAAACTTCTAAAAATACACAAATAATCTTTATATTTATGAATTAGATTTCGATACGAATGAGAATCAGGAAGGGGTAAAGTTTCTCCTTGCAGAGACCACCAAATAGGAGGAGACTTATAAGGCCATGCATGCTCCTTTGAGAAATTTGGTGTGCAAATGGTAGATGTTACAAGCCTCTGCAGCACCACCAATTAGAAGGTAGCTTTCCTACAAGTCAATGTACGGCCTTCAACAGGCCTAATAGCATAACAGGAAATATATACCAAAACAAAGTCTTCTCCAGAAGGAAAAGCTAACCATGTAGGACAACTGTTTGGGGGGGTCTTGCCTTTCATCAGTGTGCAATAGGTTTCTAGCTGATTGGGTTAGATGCCTATGACGTGAGTCGTGACGGTAAAATTATTGAAGAAGCAGTCATAGCTAGGGGCATAACTACAGAAGTTGCATATGTACACAATCCCTGCAGCCAGAGGGGGATCCAGTAGGTTCCTTTGCTTTATATGAGGATACAGCACTATATACTATGCACGATGATTTGGGGGCCCTGTTTCTCATTTAATGTTATATTACACCTCTGATCTGAATATAAGTCAAAATAGCAAAGTTTTCTAATATCACAAAACATTTTTTTTTTGTAAAGAGATTCTGTCGCCAGGTTCATGACGCTTGACTTGTTGCTTACTCAGTCACAGAGGTGGGCCATGCAGGCTTCTCCCCACCCACATTATGCAGACTGACAGCTCTCTCCCCTTTTGTGTATATGCTGGGCATGCAGCTGTCACTTTACATGCTACGTGCGGAGAGAGGCTGGTGCGCCCAGCCTGCATGACTCTGAGTTCAGCTCCCAGTCAAACTTCATGAACCTCATGATAGATTCCCTTTAATGAAACTGGAATTGGAAGTACAAAGATTTTCTGTTTTGGCTGCACTAAAATCATACTTATAGCTGACATAAAATACCTAAGAAGAAGAGGTGCCGTGTAAACCGCGGTAAAGGTGCAAAACAGTCACTTATAGGGCCACAAGATGAGACAGAAGTTCAAAGTCAGACTACCTGTTACTCCTGATGTTTTATCTTATTGCCCATGCCCTTTAATCCCATTCTAATGTATATCTATAAATTACTCTACGTTATGGTGAAATAATGGTTTATCATCTCACATTATTTAGTACTGTCTCACTTGTGTAACATTTGTAACGCTATTCTTTTTTTCAGGATTTCCTTCTTTTTGGGGCAAATGTTCATTATGGAAAGACTGAAAACAGCACCTGGTTCAATGGATTTGTGACATCTATATGATGCATTTTGATGCAACACGATTGTAGACATGCAGAATGTGAATACCAACTCCTGTGACTCGGGATCAATGACATATAGATAGAGATGAGCGAGCATACTCGGTAAGGCGATATACTCGAGAGAGAGCATCGCCTTTTTCAAGTCCCTGCTGGCTCGTCCCTGAAGATTCGGGGGGTTGCAGAGGGGATCGGGAGGGAGGGAGAGAGAGAGATCTCCCTCACTCTCCTCCCTGCCCCCCCCCCCACTGCCCCGCTCCGCCCCTGACCCCCGTGGCCCCCCCTGATTCTTCAGGGACGAGCCAGCAGGTACTTGGAAAAGGCGATGCTTTCTCGAGTAATTCGCCTTAACGAGTATGCTTGCTCATCTCTACATATAGACATTAGTAGAATCCTACTGTTACCAAGTGACTTATAATTAGATCAACAGAATGTAAATGCAGACACAAGGAATTTTATGAAAATTAGGGGAAAAACACCATATGTTTACCCTCTAAAGACTGTGAGCACACTCTAGTTGTGTTTTGATATATATCTACATCGAAAAATAATGAATACCTTGGCCGTTGTTCCTTACAGGGGTTGTATTGTTTCAGTACAAAAAATTTTAACAGATGGGCATGGGTTAAAATTAAAAAAATTATGAATTGCTAAAAAAATAATGAATTCTCACCTGCGAGGGCACCGCAAATAGGTTCTCGCTGTTCTAGCTTTGTCCTCGACTGCCAAAAGATAGGCCAGTCTGAAGCTGAATTGAACTCCTGGCATCATGGCACTCAGCATGTGGGTAATGATGCCTGTAGTTTGGAAGGTGATGGTGCAGCCTGTGATTGGGGACCGGAGGCAGGTGAGTATTATTAATTTATTTTAATGCATGCCCAGCCATTAAAAATATTTTTATTGATACAACACAATCCTTTTAAAGAGTATTTCCATCTTAGAGGTGCTGTCCCTCTTCTAGCTGTTATGCTGCAGAACGTAAACAGCTCCATACATTGCACAGTGGCCTAGGTTGGTACTGCAGGTTGAGTCCTATTAAAGTGAACGTGACTCAGGTTGCAGTACCAACTCTGGCCACTGCACAATGTACAGAGTGGTCTACTGCCTGCAGCAAAACAACCAAAAGTGGGACAACCTCTTAAGCATCATGCCTTCTAGTCCTATGGGGAGTAAAAAAAAATAAAACATGATAAAAGTTTTAAAAAAACTTTTGCAATACTTAAGTTTTAAAAATTCTAAAAAATAACTAAATTTGGTATCGTAGTAATCGTTGTGACAAATAAAGTTATTGTGTCATTTCTGCTGCAGTTTGTACGCTGCACAAACAAGACACCCCCCGCCCCAAAGACGGCAAAAGTTCATATTTTTGCCATCTCACTCCACTTTTCTTTCGGTTTTCAGTACATGGTACATTAAAGAGTATCTTTAAAAAATACAACTCATCCCTCAAAAAACAAGCCCTTAGACAGCTACATTGATGGATAAATATAAGAGTTATGATTTTTTTAAGTGGGGAGTAAAAAACTAAAATTGGGGAAAAAAGAACACAGTCCTAAAGGAGGTAAAGTAACATCTGGCCGCAGCAAAGGGTTAAAATGATCAGCCTGAAAAATGTACAGTTTATATGCATATATATATTCCTCACTGCCGACCTCGTTTGTTCCTCCACATACAGTAATTGAATATTGATGTTAATTTCTTCTCACAAGTAAATGATTGTTCTTATTAAATGTGTATTTCTACACAACAATCCTTTATTGTATTCCCTTTTTAGTTTTTAATTGCATTTTTTATTGTATTTCATTTAAATGATTATGAGGGCGGCCATCTTGTCTAAGTTGTGAACGTCCGTTCCAGAGAATTGCTTTACAGGAGGCATCAAGAAATCGATTGACTTTAATGAGAGAGTGTTGAGGGCATGCTATGTGATCTTTGCAAAGGCCATTGTGCAGGGATGAGATGGAGGTGAGCTGTGACCATGGGCTTTAGTGAATGGTGAATCCTGTTATCTATACAGCACTGTCGCCTTTCATTGTAGACATTGATAATGAGATGACTGCCGAGAAGTTTTCTGTACAGTACAGGAAGTGTATTAAGAGCCTCAGCAGTCAGAGTGAAAACTGCAAGATTACAAGATTAATTTTAATATAAATAATGATATAGCAAATAAAAAATACTACCGAAATGTAAATAATATATATTTAACATAAAAACTTTATTTAAACAGTAGGCCTCATTTTTATAACAGATTGCTTTTAAATATACTAGATGTCCACTTAAAAAGGAAAGACTGAACTTAAATGAGCCAAGCTTACAACATTTCAGAGGGATTCATTACAGTACTTTAAAAAGTATTCAACTACTGAGGGACAATAGAATCCATGTCTGGCCATCCTTTTTGTTTTAAGGTGTACTGAGATAATAAGCATACCCCAGTGTGAGACAGATGCTTCCCTCCTTACTTTCCTTCTTGGCTCAAGATGTCCTGAGATGTTTGGTGTAAGGGGCTTTGAAATAAAACATGATTTTGTGATGCCGTCTATGATATATGAGTCTGTGTGGCCACCTAGTGGTTGTAAAGTTTCAGCTTGTCAAAGGTTTTGTCAGCATGTTAAAAAATTGCATTTAACCCGTCAAGACTAGAGATGAGCGAACACCAAAATGTTCGGGTGTTCGTTATTCGTAACGAACTTCCCGTGATGCTCGAGGGTTCGTTTCGAACAACGAACCCCATTGAAGTCAATGGGCGACCAGAACATTTTTGTATTTCGCCGATGCTCGCTAAGGTTTTCATGTGTGAAAATCTGGGCAATTCAGGAAAGTGATGGGAATGACACAGTGACGGATAGGGCAGGCGAGGGGCTACATGTTGGGCTGCATCTCAAGTTCCCAGGTCCCACTATTAAGCCACAATACCGGCAAGAGTGGGCCCCCCCCCTCCCAACAACTTTTACTTCTGAAAAGCCCTCATTAGCATGGCATACCTTTGCTAAGCACCACACTACCTCCAACAAAGCACAATCACTGCCTGCATGACACTCCACTGACACTTCTCCTGGGTTACATGCTGCCCAACCGCCCCCCCTCCCCCCCACAGCGCACACCAAAGTGTCCCTGCGCAGCCTTCAGCTGCCCTCATGCCACACCACGCTCATGTCTATTTAGAATTGCGTCTGCCATGACGAGGGACCGCAGGCACACACTGCAGAGGTTGGCACGGCTAGGCAGCGACCCTCTTTAAAAGTGGCGGAGCGATAGCCCACAATGCTGTACAGAAGCAATGAGAAATAGAATCCTGTGCCACCGCCATCAGGAGCTGCACACGTGGGCATAGCAATGGGGAACCTATGTGCCACACACTATTCATTCTGTCAAGGTGTCTGCATGCCCCAGTCAGACCGGGCTTTTTAATTCATAGACACAGGCAGGTACAACTCCCTATTGTGAAGTCCCTGTCGACCCACAGCATGGGTGGCTCCCTGGAACCCACTGGCGGTACACAGAAATATCCCATTGCATTGCCCAACACAGCTGAGGTAGTAATGTCGTGCTTAATGCAGGTGGGCTTCGGCCCACACTGCATGCCCCAGTCTGACTGGGGTTCTTTATAAGTGTACAGATGTAGTAAAAACTCCGTGTGCACCTACAGCATGGGTGGGTGCCAGGAAGCCACCGGCGGTACATAGAAATATCCCATTGCATTGCCCAACACAGCTGAGGTAGTAATGTTGTGCTTAACCCTTTCCAATCCAATTTGTATATGGTTTTCCTAGGGGGCTTACTCTTTTTCTGCTGTTATACAACGGCGCTATATGCTGGCTAAAGCCAGTACTGCATGAGCTGACACGTAGGATAGGCTCCGACAGCAGAGAGGCTGGCAATATACAGTAAGAGAACCCCGACGGACGTCTACCAACAACGGAGCTGTACAGCCTTAAACCCTAATGTCTTCACAGGTCACACAGTGGACTGGAAAGGGTTAATGCAGGTGGGCTTCGGCCCACACTGCATGCCCCAGTCAGACTGGGGTTCTTTACAAGTGGACACATGTAGGTTTAACTCCCTGTGGACCCACTGCCTGGGTGGGTGCCAGGAAGCCACCGGCGGTACATAGAAATATCCCATTGCATTGCCCAACACAGCTGAGGTAGTAATGTCGTGCGTAATACAGGTGGGCTTCGGCCCACACTGCATGCCCCAGTCAGACGGGTTCTTTAGAAGTGTACAGAAGTATTAAAAACTCAGTGTGCACCTACAGCATGGGTGGCTCCCTGGAACCCACCGGCGGTACACAAAAATATCCCATTGCATTGCCCAACACAGCTGAGGTAGTAATGTCGTGCGTAATGCAGGTGGGCTTCGGCCCACACTGCATGCCCCAGTCAGACTGGGGTTCTTTACAAGTGGACACATGTAGGTTTAACTCCCTGTGGACCCACTGCCTGGGTGGGTGCCAGGAAGCCACCGGCGGTACATAGAAATATCCCATTGCATTGCCCAACACAGCTGAGGTAGTAATGTCGTGCGTAATACAGGTGGGCTTCGGCCCACACTGCATGCCCCAGTCAGACGGGTTCTTTAGAAGTGTACAGAAGTATTAAAAACTCAGTGTGCACCTACAGCATGGGTGGCTCCCTGGAACCCACCGGCGGTACACAAAAATATCCCATTGCATTGCCCAACACAGCTGAGGTAACGTCAGCTGTAATGCAGGTGGGCTAAAAATTAATTTGATTACACTGTAGGCGAGGGCCCACACAAATTGCTGTATCAACAGTACTAATGTACATCCCAAAAATTGGCCATGGCCAGCCAAGAGGGCAGGTGAAACCCATTAATCGCTTTGGTTAATGTGGCTTAAGTGGTAACTAGGCCTGGAGGCAGCCCAGTGTAACGAAAAATTGGTTCAAGTTAAAGTTCCAATGCTTTTAAGCGCATTGAAACTTATAAAAATTGTTCTGAAAAATTATTTGAGTGAGCCTTGTGGCCCTAAGAAAAATTGCCCGTTCAGCGTGATTACGTGAGGTTTCAGGAGGTGGAGCAGGAGGAGGAGGAGGAGGAATATTAGACACAGATTGATGAAGCAGAAATGTCCCCGTTTTGGATGGTGAGAGAGAACGTAGCTTCCATCCGCGGGTGCAGCCTACGTATTGCTTACGTATCGCTGCTGTCCGCTGGTGGAGAACAGAAGTCTGGGGAAATCCAGCCTTTGTTCATCTTGATGAGTGTTAGCCTGTCGGCACTGTCGGTTGACAAGCGGCTACGCTTATCTGTGATGATTCCCCCAGCCGCACTAAACACCCTCTCCGACAACACGCTAGCCGCAGGACAAGCAAGCACCTCAAGGGCATACAGGGCTAGTTCAGGCCACGTGTCCAGCTTCGACACCCAGTAGTTGTAGGGGGCAGAGGCGTCACCAAGGATGGTCGTGCGATCCGCTACGTACTCCCTCACCATCCTTTTGCAGTGCTCCCGCCGACTCAGCCGTGACTGGGGAGCGGTGACACAGTCTTGGTGGGGAGCCATAAAGCTGGCCAGGCCCTTAAAGACTGTTGCACTGCCTGGGATGTACATGCTGCTCGATCTACGCACATCCCCTGCAACATGGCCCTCGGAACTGCGCCTTCTGCCACTAGCGCTGTCGGCTGGGAATTTTACCATCAGCTTGTCCGCAAGGGTCCTGTGGTATAGCAACACTCTCGAACCCCTTTCCTCTTCGGGAATCAGAGTGGGCAGGTTCTCCTTATACCGTGGATCGAGCAGTGTGTACACCCAGTAATCCGTCGTGGCCAGAATGCGTGCAACGCGAGGGTCACGAGAAAGGCATCCTAACATGAAGTCAGCCATGTGTGCCAGGGTACCTGTACGCAACACATGGCTGTCTTCACTAGGAAGATCACTTTCAGGATCCTCCTCCTCCTCCTCCTCCTCCTCAGGCCATACACGCTGAAAGGATGACAGGCAATCAGCCGGTGTACCGTCAGCAGCGGGCCAAGCTGTCTCTTCCCCCTCCTCCTCATCCTCCTCATGCTCCTCCTCCTCCTCCTGTACGCGCTGAGAAATAGACAGGAGGGTGCCCTGACTATCCAGCGGCATACTGTCTTCCCCCGCCCCCGTTTCCGAGCGCAAAGCAGCTGCCTTTATGGTTTGCAGGGAATTTCTCAAGATGCATAGCAGAGGAATGGTGACGCTAATGATTGTAGCATCGCCGCTCACCACCTGGGTAGACTCCTCAAAATTACCAAGGACATGGCAGATGTCTGCCAACCAGGCCCACTCTTCTGAAAGGAATTGAGGAGGCTGACTCCCACTGCGCCGCCCATGTTGGAGTTGGTATTCGACTATAGCTCTCCGTTGTTCATAGAGCCTGGCCAACATGTGGAGCGTAGAGTTCCACCGTGTGGGCACGTCGCACAGCAGTCGGTGCACTGGCAGCTTAAAGTGATGTTGCAGGGTGCGCAGGGTGGCAGCGTCCGTGTGGGACTTGCGGAAATGTGCGCAGAGCCGGCGCGCCTTTACGAGCAGGTCTGACAAGCGTGGGTAGCTTTTCAGAAACCGCTGAACCACCAAATTAAAGACGTGGGCCAGGCATGGCACGTGCGTGAGGCTGCCAAGCTGCAGAGCCGCCACCAGGTTACGGCCGTTGTCACACACGACCATGCCCGGTTGGAGGCTCAGCGGCGCAAGCCAGCGGTCGGTCTGCTGTGTCAGACCCTGCAGCAGTTCGTGGGCCGTGTGCCTCTTATCGCCTAAGCTGAGTAGTTTCAGCACGGCCTGCTGACGCTTGCCCACCGCTGTGCTGCCACACCGCGCGACACCGACTGCTGGCGACATGCTGCTGCTAACACATCTTGATTGTGAGACAGAGGAGGAGGAGGAGGAGGAGGGTGCTTTAGTGGAGGAAGCATAGACCTCCGCAGATACCAGCACCGAGCTGGGGCCCGCAATTCTGGGGGTGGGTAGGACGTGAGCGGTCCCAGGCTCTGACTCTGTCCCAGCCTCCACTAAATTCACCCAATGTGCCGTCAGGGAGATGTAGTGGCCCTGCCCGCCTGTGCTTGTCCACGTGTCCGTAGTTAAGTGGACCGTGGCAGTAACCGCGTTGGTGAGGGCGCGCACAATGTTGCGGGAGACGTGGTCGTGCAGGGCTGGGACGGCACATCGGGAAAAGTAGTGGCGACTGGGAACTGAGTAGCGCGGGGCCGCCGCCTCCATGATACTTTTGAAGGACTCCGTTTCCACAACCCTATACGGCAGCATCTCAAGGCTGATGAATTTTGCGATGCGGACGGTTAACGTTTGAGCGTGCGGGTGCGTGGCGGCGTACTTGCGCTTGCGCTCGAACACTTGCGCAAGCGACGGCTGAACGGTGCGCTGAACTACACTGCTGGATGGGGCCGAGGACAGCGGAGATGAGGGTGTGGGTGCAGGCCATGAGGCGGTAGTGCCTGTGTCCTGAGAGGGGGGTTGCATCTCAGTGGCAGGTTGGGGCACAGGGGGAGAGGCAGGGGTGCAAACCGGAGACGGTGAACGGCCTTTGTCCCACCTTGCGGGGTGCTTGGCCATCATATGTCTGCGCATGGTGGTGGTGGTGAGGCTGTTGGTGTTGGCTCCCCGGCTGAGCTTTGCGCGACAAAGGTTGCACACCACTGTTCGTCGGTCGTCAGGCGTCTCTGTGAAAAACTGCCAGACCTTAGAGCACCTCGGCCTACGCAGGGTGGCATGGCGCGAGGGGTCGCTTTGGGAAACACTTGGTGGATTATTCGGTCTGGCCCTGCCTCTACCCCTGGCCACCGCACTGCCTCTTGCAACCTGCCCTGCTGATGCCCTTGACTCCCCCTCTGAAGACCTGTCCTCCTGAGTAAGCGTTGCACACCAGGTGGGGTCAGTCACCTCATCGTCCTGCTGCTCTTCCTCCGAATCCTCTGTGCGCTGCTCCCTGGGACTTACTGCCCTTACTACTACCTCACTGCAAGACAACTGTGTCTGATCGTCATCGTCCTCCTCACCCACAGAAAGTTGTTGAGACAGTTGGCGGAAGTCCCCAGCCTCTTCCCCCGGACCCCGGGAACTTTCGAATGGTTGGGCATCAGTGACGATAAACTCCTCTGGTGGGAGAGGAACCGCTGCTGCCCAATCTAAGCAGGGGCCCGAGAACAGTTCCTGGGAGTGTTCCCGCTCCTGAGCAGGTGTCATTGTAGTGGACTGAGGAGGCTGGGAGGAAGGAGGAGCAGCAGACAGAGGATTCGGATTGGCAGCAGTGGACGGCGCAGAACTGCGGGTAGACGATAGGTTGCTCGAAGCACTTTCTGCCATCCAGGACAGGACCTGCTCACACTGCTCATTTTCTAATAACCGTCTCCCGCGTGGACCCATTAATTGGGCGATGAATGTGGGGACGCCAGAAACGTGCCTCTCTCCTAATCGCGCAGCAGACAGCTGCGACACACCTGGATCAGGAGCTTGGCCTGTGCCCACACCCTCACTTGGCCCTCCGCGTCCTCGGCCACGTCCACGTCCACGTCCTCTAGGCTTACCCCTACCCCTCAGCATGCTGTATTACCAGTGATTAGATTTCCCAGGCAGGAAATAAATTGGCGCAAGACTGCAGGCCAAATATAATTTTTGCCCTTTTTGGAAAACGAAAGGCCCCACTGCCTCTAGTGAATGAATTATCTAAGTTTAATAACTGTGCTGTGTCCCTGCTTATGTGTCACAGAACGTGAGGGTAGCAGAGTTATTATAACTCTTGGAGAGCAGGTATTTTTTTTTCCCAATTAAGGAAAGCAAATGGCGAACCCAGCAGTAAAGCGTAGCTGGCTGCGTATGATTTAGCAATGTTTTTCACGCAGCTCACACGTCTACACAGGCGTAAGGACGGACACAGGCTGGACAAATAGATTTGTTTTCAGTTTTTTCCCACCAACAGGCAGCACTGCGTATATTCAATGAACCTGCGAAGTTTAATAACTGCGCTGTGTCCCTGCTTATGTGTCACAGAACGTGAGGGTAGCAGAGTTATTATAACTCTTGGAGAGCAGGTATTTTTTTTTCCCAATTAAGGAAAGCAAATGGCGAACCCAGCAGTAAAGCGTAGCTGGCTGCGTATGATTTAGCAATGTTTTTCACGCAGCTCACACGTCTACACAGGCGTAAGGACGGACACAGGCTGGACAAATAGATTTGTTTTCAGTTTTTTCCCACCAACAGGCAGCACTGCGTATATTCAATGAACCTGCGAAGTTTAATAACTGCGCTGTGTCCCTGCTTATGTGTCACAGAACGTGAGGGTAGCAGAGTTATTATAACTCTTGGAGAGCAGGTATTTTTTTTTCCCAATTAAGGAAAGCAAATGGCGAACCCAGCAGTAAAGCGTAGCTGGCTGCGTATGATTTAGCAATGTTTTTCACGCAGCTCACACGTCTACACAGGCGTAAGGACGGACACAGGCTGGACAAATAGATTTGTTTTCAGTTTTTTCCCACCAACAGGCAGCACTGCGTATATTCAATGAACCTGCGAAGTTTAATAACTGCGCTGTGTCCCTGCTTATGTGTCACAGAACGTGAGGGTAGCAGAGTTATTATAACTCTTGGAGAGCAGGTATTTTTTTTTCCCAATTAAGGAAAGCAAATGGCGAACCCAGCAGTAAAGCGTAGCTGGCTGCGTATGATTTAGCAATGTTTTTCACGCAGCTCACACGTCTACACAGGCGTAAGGACGGACACAGGCTGGACAAATAGATTTGTTTTCAGTTTTTTCCCACCAACAGGCAGCACTGCGTATATTCAATGAACCTGCGAAGTTTAATAACTGCGCTGTGTCCCTGCTTATGTGTCACAGAACGTGAGGGTAGCAGAGTTATTATAACTCTTGGAGAGCAGGTATTTTTTTTTCCCAATTAAGGAAAGCAAATGGCGAACCCAGCAGTAAAGCGTAGCTGGCTGCGTATGATTTAGCAATGTTTTTCACGCAGCTCACACGTCTCCACAGGCGTAAGGACGGACACAGGCTGGACAAATAGATTTCTTTTCAGTTTTTTCCCACCAACAGGCAGCACTGCGTATATTCTATGAATAATAACTGTGTTGTGGCCCTGCCTATACAATTCTTTCCCTGCAGTATCAATGGAGGGTGCAATGCTCTGCAGAGGCGATTTTGAGAAGCCCAAAAAAAATGCAGCACAGCCAACAGCAGCCTGGACAGTACTGCACACGGATAAATATGGCCCTAGAAAGGACCGTTGAGGTTCTTGAAGGCTACACTCACTCCTAACACTCTCCCTGCCTATGCAGCACTTCTGTCCCTAATGCCAGGTGCAACGGTCTGCAGAGGCGATTTTGAGAAAGAAAAAAAAATCCCACTGCTAACAGCAGCCAACACACAGCTATCAGTGGCCCTAATAAGGACCTTTGGGGGGTCTTGAAGCCTACACTAACTACCAATTCTTTCCCTACAGCAGCTCCGGTATAAACAGCACTGTCCCTCATCTAACTCACACCGCATCTGAGGCGAGCCGCGGGAGGGGCCGACTTTTATATTAGGCGAACACCTGATCTCGCCAGCCACTCACAGCAGGGGGGTGGTATAGGGCTTAAACGTTGCAGGGGGAAGTTGTAATGCCTTCCCTGTCTTTCAATTGGCCAGAAAAGCGCGCTAACGTCTCAGGGAAGGAAGTGAAAGTAACCAGAACACCGCATGGTGTTCGTCACGAATAACGAACATCCCGAACACCCTAATATTCGCACGAATATCAAGCTCGGACGAACGCGTTCGCTCATCTCTAGTCAAGACCAAGCCTGTTTGTGCCTTAATGACCAAGCCAGATTTTGGGAATCTAGTATGTTTCATTTCAGCAGAGAATAACTTTGTAAAGCTTTTGCACATCCAAGAAATCCTGACCTTGTTCTTTCATCACATATTGAACTTTATGTTGGTGGTTAAAGAAGATTGATACCATTTGCATTTACCGTATTTTATTGTATAACAGGGGCACTAAGGGGAAGAAATGGGGAACTGTCTGCATATGCAAACTTGGTGGGGACACAGAGCTGGAACGGGCAGCCGATGAGTACAGGACGCAGCTGCCTGGACTCCAAGTTCCCTGAACTCTGACCCCCATAACTTTTCTCCCTTTATGTCAATTAAAAGTAGGTTAC
This sequence comes from Eleutherodactylus coqui, assembly GCF_035609145.1. Classification (NCBI taxonomy): domain Eukaryota; kingdom Metazoa; phylum Chordata; class Amphibia; order Anura; family Eleutherodactylidae; genus Eleutherodactylus; species Eleutherodactylus coqui. Next base: position 49,457,934 of record NC_089849.1, on the reverse strand, counting down.
TATATTAAATAATAACAGAATGACAGCAATTTTGGGTTTTGAATTAAGCATTTAGGACAAATAATATTATGGCCAGGACAAGAAGCCAGCATGGATACCGTTCAGATGCAATCATTTTATTACATGAAGAGATAATGGACTCCCCATTTTCCATATATTTCCATGTAGGCTCCACAGATGGACAGCTTCACACCAACATTTGGAATAAAAGTGACTTGTGAGCTTGACAACTAAAAATTCGTTATAACCATGCTGCACAAGAAAAATATAAAGGGTTATCCACTTGTGCGATTCCCAAACCATATTCAATATAAACTCCACAGTCTAAAGAATGGAAAAAAATACACCCTTCGCCATAAACATCGGGACTATATATCAAACTCCCAAGCGCTCTCCGCATAGCTGGGAAAAGTCATTGTTATGTCCAACAGGACATATTTGTTGTGTCCTTAAAGGATGGATATACATACACACAATATAAATGAGGATAACACTAAAATGTAATAAGGAAACACTAAGTGGGTAAGACGAGGAATCTAACCCTAAACCTTAAGAAATGAGAGGACCCTACCTACTAGCAAAGTGCTCGCCCCGATGAGGGCGACCCCACATCAGGAACCTGGAGTGACCTTGATATTCCCTAGATCTTGACAGAGAATAGTGGCAAATATTAGATGACACTCAATGCAGTGCCACAAGTATACAGGGAATGAGATGTTCAAACACTCCAGACAAATAAGTAAATCAACAGCAGACTTATCTTAATCGATAAGCCGCTGAAATGACCAGAAACACCTTCACAGATAATATAATCATTGTCCTCTGTGAGGAGAAACCAGAATAAACATACACAAACTATAGTTGATTGGCTGGCTGGGAAGTCACCTCCATGGATGTTAATCCATAAACCCGCAGAGTGCTAAAATAACAGCTATAGGGTCTTCTCTAGTGACAATTGCCCATAATTTATAAGTTCATGTTAGTGATGAGAGGGGCCATTGAGCCCCACAATTGTGACCCCTCTAGCCCCTATTGCTATGCCACTGCTCTGGGAGGTTGCAGCAAACTGCCTGTACATGTGCAAATTGACAAGTCCAGTCAGTGCCTCAGATTGTCTGGGGGCCCCTTGGGGATGGAAGGCCCTGGGAATTTGTACAGTTTGCCCCCTCCCCAACGCCGACCCTGATTGTAATCCTGTCCTTATGTATAAAGACTAGTTCTGAAAAAAAATAGCTAAACCTCGCAATGCAATTCCAGATTTCAGTTTTACAGTTGAATGGAATAATCTGGTTATTAGAGTCATAACTATATGAAGTCCAGATATTGTAATCACCACAGACCCAGAGTTGCTAACTTTTGAAGGAGATCTAAGAATGTTTTAGACACATAAGAACTGTCCTGAAATATTGATCTTACCCCATTTAGCCAGGATATTCCCATTAAAGGGGTATTCAAGTAAGTGCACTTTTTTCACATTTTCACTAGAGATGAGCATACTTGAAAGTACTCGTTACTCGAGCGAGCACCACAGAAATTTTACCCTCTCCTCCCCACATGTTTTGCGGCTTTTTAGCCAATGAACATGCAGGGAAGGCTTTGGCACCTCCTGCTAGGACGTGCCAACCCTGTGCACGTTTATAGCAGTGATTGGCTGGCCAGAACAGGGGATCTGGGATCATAAAAACTCAGATCACCTGATGCTCGCCTCACACGGTGGCTGGATTGGCTGAGGGACAGAGCTGCTGTGAATAAGGGAGAACGTTAGTGTAGGTTAGAAGGAGTGTTTAGGTAGGGATCCATATTCAAAGAACCCAATAGTCGTTTTTAGGACTACAACTCTACTTTTGTGCATCATCAGTTTGGCTGCCTGGGACCAGTAGTGCGCACAAAGTATTCACAAGCAAGTACACAGACTATATGGGAACTAACAAAACTCAATTTTTTTTATTTGTTTTTGTACAAGACTGTACACATTTTTCACTGTCTATTTTTTGCTATAGTGTACGCAAAACACCCCAGTCGATCCACACTATATAACAAGACTGTGGGCGTCTGAATGAGGGTGTGGGCAGAGGCTGAGGTCCTGGGCAGGGTGAAACAGTGCCTGCTGCTGATGGAGAAGTAGAACACCGTGTATCTACGCTCCCTAGCTTCATCTTACAGTTTGCAGGTCCGCGTGGTATACCATTATTAAAACCACAACAGTGCGATCAGGTGATCATGTGGATAGCGGATAACTTGTCCAGTAATTTATCCACCACCCAGTCTTCCACGTAGTTCACTCATGCGAGCCAAGGGACTGCACCTCTGAATCTTCACGCCGATCCTCTTTCCTCCCAGCCTGGTCACTCCAGGAAAAGGAGAGATTCCGAACGGGCATACTCACAGGAACCGTTATCAGGTTCCTGAGTCGCAAACAATGGTTCATGAGCCACCTGAGGAGTTTGTCGTGACTGGTGCCCACAATTTGCACCTTTCACAGTCTCAGGGTGATGAGGGTGGGGACTTCCAAGTAGTGTCTCAAGAGGTATTTGTTGATGATGATGATGATGATGAGACACATTTGTCTTTCAGTGAGGTTGTTAGGGCAGTAAGTCTGAGAGAGGAGCAGACTGAGGATTCAGAGGAAGAGCTGGTGGATGATGAGGTGACTGACCCGACCTGGGTTGGTAAGCCTACTGAAGACAGCGCTTCAAAGTGGGAGGCAAGTGCAGCACCAGAACAGATTGGAAGAGGCAGTGGGGTGGCCAGAGGGAGAAACAGAGCCAGAGCAAGTAATCCCTCAACTGTTTCCCACAGAAACTCCTCACGGCAAGCTCCTGCGCAGAGGGCTAGGTGTTCGAAGATCTGGAGATTTTTTTCCCACCCTGCACCCACCCCTTGACCTGCACGGTCGTCCACTGCCTCCACCAATGGGTCCCAGCGCAGCACTCAGGTATCCATAACACAAGTGCAAGCGCAAATATGCAGCCACCCACCTGCATGCACAATCGCTAAACGTGCATATCTCCAAACTGCTGAGCCTGGAGATGCTGGCATATAGGCTGGTAGAAACTGAAGCTTTCCGCAACCTCATGGCGGCAGCCGTCCCTCGCTACTCGGTCCCCAGTCGCCACCATTTTTCCTGCTGCGCTGTCCCCACCCTACACCAGCACATGTCACGGAATATCAACCGTGCCCTCACCAACGCAGTTACTGGGAAGGTCCACTTAACCACCGACACGTGGACAAGTGCTGGCGGGGAGGGACACTATATCTCCCTGACGGCACATTGGGTTAACCTGGTGGAGGGTGGGACCGAGTCTGACCCTGGGTCCGCTCACATGCTATCCACACTGAGGATTGCGGGTCCTACCTCGGTCATGGTTTTTCTGGCTTATTATGCCACCTGCTCCAACCCCCCCTCCTTCTCCTCCATCTATCAATTACCATCTGTGAGCACGTCGCCTTCAGTCGGTAGCTCGAGGCACTGCAGCACTGCCGTGGGGAAGCGTCAGCAGGCCGTGCTGAAACTCCTGAGCTTAGGTGACAAGAGGCACACTGCCCAAGAGCTGTTACAGGGTTAGACGGAGCAGACAGATCTGTGGCTTTTGCTGCTGAACCTCCAACCAGGCATGGTCGTGTGTGACAATGGGCGTAACCTGGTGGCGGCTCTGCAGCTTGGCAGACTAACACATGTGCCATGCCTGGCCCATATGTTCAATCTGGGGGTTTAGCGCTTTCTTAAAAACTACCCTAATTTGTCTGAGCTGCTCAGCAAGGTGTGTCGAGTGTACGCACATTTCAGGAAGTCCACCACAGATGCTGCCACCCTCAGGACACTGCAACAGCGCTTCCAGCTGCCAGTTCACCTACTGTTGTGCGACGTGCCCACATGCTGGAATTCAACTTTGCACATGTTGGCCAGGCTTTAAAAGCAGTGTAGAGCCATTGTTGAATACCAGCTGCAACATGCCCATTGGAGTGGTAGTCAGCCTCCGCACTACTTCAGAGAGGAGTGGGCATGGATGTCTGACATCTGTCAGGTGTTAGGAAACTTTGAGGAGTCAACACAAATGGTGAGTGGCGATGTGGCCATTATCAGCGTAACCATCCCGCTGCTTTGCCTGCTGAGAAGGTTGCTGCTAAGCATTAAGGCCGACGCTTTGTGGATAGAATAGGAGATGGGGGATGACAATACGTCGCTTGATAGCTAGACCACCCTTAGGTCTGTTTCTCAGTGCGTATTGGAGAAGGAGGAGGGGGAAGAGACTGCTGCCCACACTGCAGAGGGTACCCATGCTACTTCCTTCACATCTGTTCATTGTATATGGGCTGAAGAGGAGGAGGAGACTGAGAGTCATCCTCCTAGTGAGGACAGCGATGTGTTGCGTACTGGGACTCCTGCACACATGGCTGACTTCATGTTAAGCTGCCTTTCTCGTGACACTTGCGTTAGATGCATTCTGGCGAACACGGATTACTGGGTGTTCACCTTTCTCAATCCACGGAATAAGGAGAACCTTTCCACTCTCATTCCCGAAGATGAAAGGAGTACGAGAGTGATGCAATACCACAAGGCCCTGGTGGAAAAGCTGATACTAAACTTCCCATCTAACAACGCTTGTGGTAGAGGACTTAGTTCAGTGGGCCAAATAGTAGGGGAAATGCGGGGAACAGGCAGCATGTACGCCTTGGAGGTGCTGGCCTGCCCTGCTGCTAGCGTGTTATCAGGGAGGGTATTTAGTGCTGCTGGGGGGATTATCATGGATAAGCATACCCGCCTGTCAACTGACAGCGCCGACAGGCTTACACTTATTAAGATGAACAAAGCCTGGATTTCCCCCGACTTCTCTTCTCCACTAGTGGAAAGTAGCTTAACATAAAGTATCTTTAAGCTGGAACTTGAGAACCATGTGCCCTCTATCACCCCAAAAAAGGGTAGAAGTAGCTTGGTCTGTCATGCTGAACAGCCAATTCTTCAGAGGGTCAAAAGGCTCTGTAAAAGCTATTTTTTTCGGTGAGCTGCCTCCCGGCTCTGTCAAAACTATTTTTTCCGAGTGCCGCCTCCAGGTTCTCGCCCTCAATTTTGAAGAGGTTAATCACTAGAGTTCAGCAAACGTGTTGGTTCCAGCTTCATACACCCACAGAGTCCACAAATGTATCCCAGCGCAGTGTCCAGCTATCTGACACCGAGACAGAATGAATTGTCCTGGTTTGGCCACTCTAATTTCTTCATAGTACATGCTGTCTTTCCCTAAGGCACTGGTTAAAAAGCCGCACGAGGAGAGGCAGGGGCTGGGACAGGCGGTAGCTTGCCTGTCGGTGGACCACCACCTGGATCCTATTAGGCAAGTACGTGCTCTATGTTAAAAAATATTTCAGGGGTTCACCTGCACTAGAGATGAGCGAGCATACTCGCTAAGGACAAGTGCTCGATCGAGCATTGTCCTTAGCAAGTAACTCCCCGCTCGGCAGAGAAGGTTCGGGTGCCGGCGTGGCTGACAGGTGAGTTGCGGCAGTCAGCAGGGGGGAGCAGGGGGGAGAGAGGGAGAGAGAGATCTCCCCTCCGTTCCTCCCCGCTCTCCTCCGCAGCTCCCTGCCCGTCGCCGGCAGCCAAATCTTTGCTCCCAGTCGGGCAGGTACTCGCTAAGGGCAATGTTCGATCGAGCAAGTGCCCTTAGCGAGCATGCTCGCTCATCACTAACCTGCACTCTGGGTAAACAAATCTTTCAGGGGTTCGCCTATACTCTTGGTACACAAATCTTTCAGGGGTTTGCCTATACTCTTGGTAAACAAATGTTTCTGAGGTTCGCCTATACTCTTGGTAAACAAATCTTTTAGAGGTTCACCTAGACATGACAGCTACATGCTGTCAGTTACTGGAGGTAGCCAACAACATCGCGCAGTCATGGGGGGCCGCGAGGAGCCACCACCCAGAAATGCGATCGGCGCTATCCACCGGATAGCGCCGATTACAATAAAGTCAATAAAAAGTTCAAAAAAGCTAAAGATTCAGCTGCCCTCATGGATTGGATCCATAGGAGCAGTTGAGCGTACTCACCCCCATCCTCTGTGATGTCCCACGGTGATCTGGTTCTCCAGGACCTGACGCCACTCTTCTGCGCATACGCACCAGACGTATGACGTCATGCGCACATGCAGAAGGCCTGGATCACCTGGGAGATTTGAAATCTCCTGGCTCCCAGCCCCCCGCATCGAGAAGGTAGTTGGAAGACAGGAGATATCACTGGGGTCCGCAGTGACCGGTAAAAGTTTCAGCTGCCCTCACGGACAGGGTTTTCCCGTGTCAATGCTACACGTGAGAAAAGATAGGACTAGTAAATTGCGATTTTCGCGATCGCGATTTGAACATTACAAGTCCCATAGATCCCTGCAGAAAAAAAAATGCTGCGAATTTCGCAGTGAAAAAAAACTGTAGTGGGTAGTCACCCTAATGGTCCTTGTTAGGTTTTGTTCACATGTCCACATTACAGCCCCTTGTAGGAGTAGTACATACAAAGCCAAGAATCTGATTGAATCCCATCCTGTAAGTCCATGAAAGCCTTTCCTAAAGCTTGGCCTGAGAAAGGATTTCTTGGTCTTATTTAGTAGGAAGGCACTAATTATTGACAGATGTGTGGAGTATCCATGCAAAAAGAGGGCATATGATGATGATGAGGCCAGAAGAAAGTAAGGAAGTGTTCAGGGGCATAACAATAGTGGCTGCAGAGGATGTGGTCACACACGGGCCCTGCAGCCTCAAAGGGCCCTTTAAGATCTCACTTCTCCATATAAGGAGACCAGTAGTGTAAATGAAGAATTGGGGGATCCTGTTATAGACATTACAACTTTAAGTTACATCTCTGGGCATTTCTATTGTGAAAGTCCTTCAAAAAATAAATAGAAAATAAATATAATAAAAAAATGCAGGTCCTCGCCTTCTCTATAACCTATATAACTTTCCAGAAACCTATACCAGGTAAAACCACTATAGTTTCCACCAGTTTGTGGAGTAAATTGTGGTGAATTTGATGGGCCACAGGTGGCCTCGCCCCTTCCTGGCAAGTCCTGCCCACTATTTACAAATGTGTTGAGGATAGTAGATAAATATGCCCTAAATTAGCACATTTTTGTGTGGGCAGAAGTTGATCAAAAATGTGCATCTTTTTTTTGCCAGAATTCTGGAGTAATCCCTTTTCATGAATATTCCCCCATGATGTATAGCCTGCTATTAGAATCCAGAAGGAGACATCTTGCTCTATAGGCAACAATGTGGAAATTGGATGGCACACTGGATCCAAGGGATTGGAAAAGATAACAGATATGGACAAACGTACTTGTTTTCAGTTAGTTCGTTGGGTGGATACATCCTCCTCCCCTTAAGGGTGAAATCAATTTAATAAAAGGTATCCATACATAATTTTTTTCTTATTATGCTGTACATAAAGGGTTTCATTACATCAGGAAAGACAAACATAAGTACATGTCAAAATGAATAACAGACTGGTATAGAAGGAGTGAGGACTCAGCTCACTGGGGCTTACAATCTACAAGGGAAGGGAGAAGAAAAGGTAGCTGCAGGTAGAAGGTTACTATAGAATAAAGGCTTTTCTGAAGAGGAACGTTTTTAGGCTCTTTTTGAGGGTTCCGAAGGATGGGAAGAGTCTCATTATTTGGGATAGTGAGTTCCAGAATATGGGAGACAAACAGAAGAAATCTTAGAGATGGTTGTGTGAGGAGCAGACGAGAGCAGAGGAGGAGGTCTTGGGTGGTCCGTAGAGATGAGTGAGCACCAAAATGCTCGGGTGCTCGTTACTTGGGAAGAAATTATCGCGATGCTCGAGGGTTCGTTTCGAGTAACGAACCCCATTGAAGTCAATGGGCAACCCGAGCATTTTTGTATATCGCGGATGCTCGCTAAGGTTTTCATTTGTGAAAATCTGGGCAATTCAAGAAAGTGATGGGAACGACACAGCAACGGATAGGGCAGGCGAGGGGCTACATGTTGGGCTGCATCTCAAGTTCCCAGGTCCCACTATTAAGCCACAATAGCGGCAAGAGTGGGCCCCCCCCCCTCCCAACAACTTTTACTTCTGAAAAGCCCTCATTAGCAATGCATACCTTAGCTAAGCACCACACTACCTCCAACAAAGCACAATCACTGCCTGCATGACACTCCGCTGCCACTTCTCCTGGGTTACATGCTGCCCAACCCCCCCCCCCCCCCGCACGACCCAGTGTCCACAGCGCACACCAAATTGTCCCTGCGCAGCCTTCAGCTGCCCTCATGCCACACCACCCTCATGTCTATTTATAAGTGCGTCTGCCATGAGGAGGAACCGCAGGCACACACTGCAGAGGGTTGGCACGGCTAGGCAGCGACCCTCTTTAAAAGGGGCGGGGCGATAGCTCATAATGCTGTACAGAAGCAATGAGAAATATAATCCTGTGCCACCGCCATCAGGAGCTGCACACGTGGGCATAGCAATGGGGAACCTATGTGCCGCACACTATTCATTCTGTCAAGGTGTTTGCATGCCCCAGTCAGACCGCGGTTTTTTATAAATAGTCACAGGCAGGTACAACTCCGCAATGGGAATTCCATGTGCACCCACAGCATGGGTGGCTCCCTGGAACCCACCGGCTGTACATAAATGTATCCCATTGCAGTGCCCATCACAGCTGAGGTAATGTCCGATTAAATGCACGTGGGCTTCGGCCCACACTGCATGCCCCAGTCACACTGGGGTTCTTTAGAAGTGGACACATGCAGTTACAACTCCCTGTGGACCCACAGCATGGGTGGGTGCCAGGAAGCCACCGGCGGTACATAAATATATCCCATTGCATTGCCCAGCACAGCTGATGTAACGTCAGCTTTAATGCAGGTGGGCAAAAAATTAATTGGATTACACTGTAGGCGAGGGCCCCAAAAAATTGGTGTACCAACAGTACTAATGTACGTCAGAAAAATTGCCCATGCCCAACCAAGAGGGCAGGTGAAACCCATTAATCGCTTTGGTTAATGTGGCTTAATGTGTAACTAGGCCTGGAGGCAGCCCAGTTAAAATAAAAATTGGTTCAGGTGAAAGTTTCAACGCTTTAATGATCATTGAAACGTATAAAAATTGTTTACAAAAATTATATGACTGAGCCTTGTGGGCCTAAGAAAAATTGCCCGTTCGGCGTGATTACGTCAGGTTTCAGGAGGAGGAGCAGGAGGAGGAGGAGGAATATTATACACAGATTGATGAAGCTAAAAGGTCCCCGTTTTTGATGGTGATAGAGAACAATGCTTCCATCCGCAGGTGCAGCCTACGTATTGTTTAGGTATCGCTGCTGTCCGCTGGTGGAGAAGAGAGGTCTGGTGAAATCCAGGCTTTGTTCATCTTGATGAGTGTAAGCCTGTCGGCACTGTCGGTTGACAGGCGAGTACGCTTATCTGTGATGATTCCCCCAGCCGCACTAAACACCCTCTCTGACAAGACGCTACCCGCAGGACAAGCAAGCACCTCCAGGGCATACAGCGCGAGTTCAGGCCACGTGTCCAGCTTCGACACCCAGTAGTTGTAGGGGGCAGAGGCGTCACGGAGGACGGTCGTGCGATCAGCTACGTACTCCCTCACCATCCTTTTACAGTGCTCCCACCGACTCAGCCTTGACTGGGGAGCGGTGACACAGTCTTGCTGGGGAGCCAGAAAGCTGTCAAAGGCCTTAGAGAGTGTTCCCCTGCCTGTGCTGTACATGCTGCCTGATCTCTGCGCCTCCCCTGCTACCTGGCCCTCGGAACTGCGCCTTCGGCCACTAGCGCTGTCGGATGGGAATTTTACCATCAATTTGTCCGCCAGGGTCCTGTGGTATAGCATCACTCTCGAACCCCTTTCCTCTTCGGGTATGAGAGTGGAAAGGTTCTCCTTATACCGTGGGTCGAGCAGTGTATACACCCAGTAATCCGTAGTGGCCAGAATGCATGTAACGCGAGGGTCACGAGAAAGGCATCCTAACATGAAGTCAGCCATGTGTGCCAGAGTACCTGTACGCAACACATGGCTGTCCTCACTAGGAAGATCACTTTCAGGATCCTCCTCCTCCTCCTCCTCAGGCCATACACGCTGAAAGGATGACAGGCAAGCAGCATGGGTACCCTCAGCAGTGGGCCAAGCTGTCTCTTCCCCCTCCTCCTCATCCTCCTCATGCTCCTCCTCCTCCTCCTCAATGCGCTGAGATATAGACAGGAGGGTGCTCTGACTATCCAGCGACATACTGTCTTCCCCCGCCTCTGTTTCCGAGCGCAAAGCGTCAGCCTTTATGCTTTGCAGGGAACTTCTAATGATTGCAGCATCGCCGCTCACCATCTGGGTAGACTCCTCAAAGTTTCCAAGGACCTGGCAGATGTCTGCCAACCAGGCCCACTCTTCTGTAAAGAATTGAGGAGGCTGACTCCCACTGCGCCGCCCATGTTGGAGTTGGTATTCCACTATAGCTCTACGCTGCTCATAGAGCCTGGCCAACATGTGGAGCATAGAGTTCCACCGTGTGGGCACGTCGCACAGCAGTCGGTGCACTGGCAGATGAAACCGATGTTGCAGGGTACGCAGGGTGGCAGCGTCCGTGTGGGACTTGCGGAAATGTGCGCAGAGCCGGCGCACCTTTCCGAGCAGGTCTGACAAGCGTGGGTAGCTTTTCAGAAAGCGCTGAACCACCAAATTAAAGACGTGGGCCAGGCATGGCACATGCGTGAGGCTGCCGAGCTGCAGAGCCGCCACCAGGTTACGGCCGTTGTCACACACGACCATGCCCGGTTGGAGGCTCAGCGGCGCAAGCCAGCGGTCGGTCTGCTCTGTCAGACCCTGCAGCAGTTTGTGGGCCGTGTGCCTCTTCTCTCCTAAGCTGAGTAGTTTCAGCACGGCCTGCTGACGCTTGCCCACCGCTGTGCTGCCACGCCACGCGACACCGACTGCTGGCGACGTGCTGCTGCTGACACATCTTGATTGCGAGACAGAGGTTGCGTAGGAGGAGGAAGAGGGTGGTTTAGTGGAGGAAGCATACACCGCCGCAGATACCACCACCGAGCTGGGGCCCGCAATTCTGGGGGTGGGTAGGACGTGAGCGGTCCCAGGCTCTGACTCTGTCCCAGCCTACACTAAATTCACCCAATGTGCCGTCAGGGAGATATAGTGGCCCTGCCCGCCTGTGCTTGTCCACGTGTCCGTTGTTAAGTGGACCTTGGCAGTAACCGCGTTGGTGAGGGCGCGTACAATGTTGCGGGAGACGTGGTCGTGCAGGGCTGGGACGGCACATCGGAAAAAGTAGTGGCGACTGGGAACTGAGTAGCGCGGGGCCGCGGCCACCATCATACCTTTGAAAGCCTCCATTTCCACAACCCTATACGGCAGCATCTCCAGGCTGATAAATTTGGCTATGTGCACGTTTAACGCTTGAGCGTGCGGGTACGTGGCGGCGTACTTGCGCTTGCGCTCCAACACTTGCGCTAGCGACGGCTGGACGGTGCGCTGAGAGACATTGGTGGATGGGGCCGAGCACAGCGGAGGTGAGGGTGTGGGTGCAGGCCAGGAGACGGTAGTGCCTGTGTCCTGAGAGGGGGGTTGGATCTCAGTAGCAGGTTGGGGCACAGGGGGAGAGGCAGCGGTGCAAACCGGAGGCGGTGAACGGCCTTCGTCCCACCTTGTGGGGTGCTTGGCCATCATATGTCTGCGCATGCTGGTGGTGGTGAGGCTGGTGGTGGTGGCTCCCCGGCTGATCTTGGCGCGACAAAGGTTGCACACCACTGTTCGTCGGTCGTCTGCACTCTCAGTGAAAAACTGCCAGACCTTTGAGCACCTCGGCCTCTGCAGAGTGGCATGGCGCGAGGGGGCGCTTTGGGAAACAGTTGGTGGATTATTCGGTCTGGCCCTGCCTCTACCCCTGGCCACCGCACTGCCTCTTCCAACCTGCCCTGCTGCTGCACTTGCCTCCCCCTCTGAAGACCTGTCCTCAGTAGGCGTAGCAAACCAGGTGGAGTCAGTCACCTCATCGTCCTGCTGCTCTTCCTCCGAATCCTCTGTGCGCTCCTCCCTCGGACTTACTCCAATTACTACTACCTGAGTGATAGACAACTGTGTCTCATCGTCATCGTCCTCCTCACCCACTGAAAGCTCTTGAGACAGTTGCCGGAAGTCCCCAGTCTCATCCCCCGGACCCCGGGAACTTTCCAAAGGTTGGGCATTGGTCACGACAAACTCCTCCGGTGGGAGAGGAACCATTGCTGGCCATTCTGGGCAGCGGCCCGGGAACAGTTCCTGGGAGTCTGCCTGCTCCTCAGAATGTGTCATTGTAATGGAGTGAGGAGGCTGGGAGGAAGGAGGAGCAGCAGCCAGAGGATTCAGAGTTGCAGCAGTGGACGGCGCAGAACTCTGGGTGGTCGATAGATTGCTGGATGCACTTTCTGCCATCCACGACAGGACCTGCTCACACTGCTCATTTTCTAATAAAGGTCTACCACCGTGGACCCATTAATTGTGAGATGAATGTGGGGACGCCAGAAACGTGCCTCTCTCCTAATCCCGCAGCAGTCGGCTGCGATACACCTGGATCAGGAGCTCGGCCTGTGCCCACACCTTCACTTGGGCCTCCGCGTCCTCGGCCGCGTCCACGTCCTCTAGGCCTACCCCTACCCCTCAGCATGGTGTATTACCAGTAGTGCAGAAACAGAACGCTGTAATTAAATGTGCCGCTTATTGGCCTGTGGTTGGAGGCTGACTTCGCTTACGGAATGCACAGCAGAGGCAGGAAAGAATTTTGCGCAAGCCTGCTGTAACACTTAGCTGGCTGCGTATGAATTAGGACAACTACCCCCAGCAGAGACCCAGTACACTTGTGGACAGGAATACAGCGGTGATGTAAGAGGCAACACAGAGGCAGGAAAGAATTTTGCGCAAGCCTGCTGTAACACTTAGCTGGCTGCGTATGAATTAGGACAACTACCCCCAGCAGAGACCCAGTACACTGAGGACGGTCACAGGCAGCCCAAATAGATTTTTTTTCCCAAATGTTTTTGGAAAGGCCCACTGCCTATATACACTAAATATGTCTTCTGTCCCTGCCTCACCACTACTGGCCCTGGACAATGTAAAATTACTGCAGGACGCAATGCTCTGCACGGCCGATATACAAAAAAGAAAAAATGTGCAACACTGCAAAAAGCAGCCTCCACACTACTGCACATGGTTAGATGTGGCCCTAAGAAGGACCGTTGGGGTTCTTGAAGCCTAAAATAACTCCTAACGCTCTCCCTATAGCAGCTCCGGCACCAGCAGCACTGTCCCTGAACTATGTCAGAATGCATCTGTGCCGAGCCGCGGGAGGGGCCGATTTATATACTCGGGTGACACCTGATCTCGCCAGCCAGTCACTGCAGGGGGGTGGTATAGGGCTTGAACGTCGCAGGGGAAGTTGTAATGCCTTCCTTGTCTTTCTATTGGCCAGAAAAGTGCGCTAACGTCTCAGAGATGAAAGTGAAAGTAACTCGAACATCGCGTGGTACTCGTCTCGAGTAACGAGCATCTCGAACACGCTAATACTCGAACGAGTATCAAGCTCGGACGAGTACGTTCGCTCATCTCTAGTGGTCCGGAGATTATGTGTGGAAAGGTATCAGGCGATTAGATCAGAGATGTATGGAGGGAACATAGACAGGTGAGGACATAAAGTCATACTAAACTCTGTCTAAACAGATTGCTTCTTCACGGTATCCAAACTCTCATCAAGGAGTTGTCCAGCTGTAAACTATTGTTGGCCTATGCTTTAGATGGGACATTCATAGTAGACTGGCAGGAGTCCACTGTCTGGGACTACCAGTGATCAGTTGTTTGCTGGGGCCGGTGTACTTGTGCATTGAGCTGATGTGTGTAGGAAACAGACAACGCTGTTAACACTGGAGTGGCCATGGTTAGGACTGTAAGTCATTCTCTTCAATTGAACCTTTGACTGTAATAATTAGCCTGGCCACTGCAGTTGGAACGGCGCTGTCTGCTTCCGTCCAGAAATCAGCTTAGTGCACAAGCACATTGGCTCTGTTAATAGCTGACCAGAATAGATACCGGGTGGCCAAACCCTTGTCAATCTACTGTTTGATAGGCCATCAATAATGTACAACTCTATATATGGGGCCTGCATGGTGCTGTAATACAGCCATCATAATAAGTTTTGTTTTTTTGACCATTAACAAAATATTGAATACACAGTAGATAAAAATCAAGACAAATATAATATATCACACTAAATCCAAAAAGATTAAGAAGTACACGCTCTGTTAGTTCTTCACATTACAAGAACTAATGTTTATTTGGAAAGACTTCCCATTTCAGAACTGTTTAATGAATAAACAGATACAATTTACCTTTGGTGTAGAGAAGAGCCATATTATAATATTCCTAAAGCCACTTAAAACCCTGGATTAACAGGGTGGGGCAAAATATTTAGCAATACTTCTGATACAATGCATCTACTAAGAGGCATAACTGAAGCTCCTGAGCCCCAGTACAAAATCTTTACCAGGATTCCTAAATTATCACCAGTCATTTTAGTAGGGGTGTCCTCGTATGTGGCAGAGGGACTTTTTGAGGGCCTAGCCTAATTAGATGTAACTATCTCTGTGCTTCCTATGGTTATGCATCTAATCGTCTAGAGCACGTATCAAAGTCAAGGCAACCGAGCCAAATCTGGTCCATTTTATGCAGCCTACAAGATCTGGTTGCAGAAGAGCCTTTTGTACATTGAAGGGTCCGACTCCTGAGCTGTGCCGGGAAGACCCTCTGGTGCACTATGTGGCCAGCCGCTGGGTACCGGGATCGCACCTTGGGTTTTTTTCATGCCTGTGTTGTGTGTATATAGGTGTGAATAGTGTCATGTTCAGTTTCTGTGAAGGTGGCTGGACATCAGGTGTGAACAGGCATGTTCAGTGTATATGTGTGTGAACAGTGATGTGTTCTGGTATTAGTGTTTCTTGACGTCACCAGGAAGTCCTGGTGGGGACAAGAGTGACTAGCGAGTGACGCCCCCTGATGGTGATTGGTTTAAAAATATGGGTAGGCTGTAGGTCCTGGCTGCCGTGTATAACTGTTCTGTACCAGCTCCCTAGGCCTTAACCCTTTCCAGTCCAATTTGTATCCTGGTTTTCCAAGGGAGGCTTACTCTTTTTCTGCTGTTATACATTGGCGCTATCTGCTGGCTAAAGCCAGTACTGCATGAGGTGACATGTTGGATAGGCTCCGACAGCAGAGAGGCTGGCAATATACAGTAAGAGAACCCCGACGGATGTCTTCCAACATCGGAGCTGTACAGCCTTAAATCATAATGTCTTCAGACGTCAGACAGTGGATTGGAAAGGGTTAAATGTTCTCCCAGGATCTCTTCTGCGACCTACACTACTTGGTTACCCGCCGCTGTGTTCCTTCGTTCCCGTCGCTGTGCTCCCACATGTTTGAGCTTTAAGAGCGGCGCAGTGGTAGCGGTACCGGCAGTCTTGTCCCCAGGGCTGGATCCCCGCTAGTGCAGTAGCCTTGCCCTCTTCACAAGCATCTGAAGTAGGATCTTTAGCTGTGCTGTAATGCTTTTGTTCGTTATCCACCCTGGGCAGTTAGGTCAATAGGTTCCAGCATGGTGCTGTCCCAATCGGGACAATCACAATGCCTGCAGCCGGGTGTCATTCTGGGGGCAGTCAGAATAATCCTTGGATTAACTTTTTTTTTTTTTAAGTTCCTACTTGACTCCAAGTCCGGCAGTCCGAAGATCTCTGAATCAACAACCCTTCTGATCATTCAATATCCATATCCTGTAATATCATAGCACTCCAAGAAGATGTATAGTCCCCTCATAAACTCCTATATCGATTTTGCCATCACCACGCCCTCAGGCAAAGAGTTCCACAGTCTCACTGCTCTTACAGTATAGAACCGTGTCGGTGATTAAACCTTCAAGAATGCGCTCTTGTAATCCTCACAGTCCTCCATATAAACAGATCATGGCAGAGATCCCTGTATTGTCCCCTCATGTATTTATACATAGTTATTTGGTCGCCCCTTAACCGTCTTTTTTCCAGGGTGAATAATCCCAATTTTGATATTCTCTCTAGGTATTCCAGTCCTCCTATTCAGTTTATTAATTTAGTTGCTGGTTTCATATTAGAATAAAAGTGAACTTGCATGCAATTCTTTGCCTTCTTGTTCTTCTCATTAGAAGGTTACACCATTTACCAGTTATTTGCAACTTTGTTTCAGTTTTTCACCATTCATATTTCGCTGGCATATTGTAAAATCGCCACAAGACTTTGCATAAATATAGCTCTAGGAACATGCTGCTTCTATTTTATACATTATATAATGTGCAGCTTCATAAGAGTTCAAATTAACCCATCACCACTTGCATGGGGCAGGTATAGTCCAAGCCCAGAAGGCATTCATCCACTAGACGCAGGCCCTGATGCAGTACAGACCCCTAGTCATGTCCCATGACAGCCTATGAATTATATATATATATATATATATATATATATATATATATATATATATATATATATAAAAGTGACAGCCCTCACTGACTGACTTGCCACTAATTCTCTAACTTCCCGGTGTCGCACAAACATGAAATTTGGCAGGAGCATTCTTTAGGTCCTAAATAGGAAAAGTAAAGAGGTCACAACTTGATTATTCAATGCTAAGTGCAACAGTATTGGCACCCCTGTGTAATGTACCAAATCTAATTTTCTAGCTTCCCGGTGTCGTACAAATATGAAATTAGGCAGGAACATTCTTTAGGCCCTAAATAGGAAACTTAAGGGGTCACAACTCGAGTATTCATTGCTAGTTGCAAAAGTATTGGCATCCCTATGTAAGGTACCTAATCTAATTCACTAACTTACCGATGTCATACAAACATGAAATTTGGTAGGACCATTTTTTAGGTCCTAAATAGGAAAAGTAAAGGGGTCACAACTTGATTATTCAATCCTAATTGCAAAAGTAAGTGCACTCCTATGTAATGTAACTTCCCGGTGTCGTACAAGCATGAAATTTGGCACGAGCGTTCTTTAGGTCCTAAATGAGGAGAGTGGGTGGGGTGGCACATTCTGCAGAGGGACATCTGTACATGCAGTCTGAGGAGAATCTAACCCTCCTCTATGTGTATACATATTTTATTCCTTGGTTACTCAAAATAACACGTAAACACTTGTATCAAGTTAACTCGGGCGAGGCCAGGTATATCAGCTAGTATAAGAAGAAAGTGAAAAATCTGACTGTTACTATGTGATGGTTGCTGGTCCTCCCGGGACGGGGGTGTGCGGGGTCCCATGGTCGGGGCACGTCCCCCCGGCTTGTTGTCTGGCTGCCGGGGGCGCAGGTGCCTGGCCGGCATGGTGCTGGTTGCGCGCGGTACCGTGTGAGCACGCACCTGTGAGTGCAGCTGTCATGCACGAGCTCCCCTTTGGTTGTGTTCTGTTGGGAATTGGCTGTCTCCCTCTCTCCGCCCCTGGGTGGAGGCTTTTATTTAAAGGTCGGGCAGAGACTTGCAATCACTGCCAGTTATTGGTTTCCCTCAGTGTGCTAGCTAGTCTGCCTCGGTTGGTCTCCTGCTTCTGTCATCTTGTCTGCTATACTTTGCTATTATCCGCCAGGTTTTTCCATCTGCTTCAGTTCTGCTTAGTATTGTTCGTGTTGGTTATTTACATCTGCCTTTTCTGTCAGTATTCTACCCTTTCCATCCAGGCACGCCAGCATCCCTTTTTCGGTCCTTAGTGACAGTAGGGACCGCCACCCAGTTGCCCACCTGGGGTTAGCCAGGATTGGAGGCAAGTAGGCAGGGACTAGGGGTTGTGGGTAAGATCTAGGGCACCAGGGCTGGCGTATCAAGGGTAGTATACCATAACACTGACCCACTTCAATCTTCCTCACAAAGTGGCAACCAAAGCCCTATAAAGTTGCAGAAATACAGTCTAATCACAAGTATTGGATGCTATGAGAAAAATTAAGTTGGCATCAATTTTATTTGCTCATCCAAAATACATATTAAATGTTTAGAAAGTTACACCCATATATTACTTTTCGTTTGTAAGTAGCTTTTTACATATTTGCTTCCTGTGTCAACACTCCTGACACAACTTATAAAATCCCAATCTGTCGAAATAAGTCTCAGACTTCATTACCTGGAGGACGGTTCTGAATAGCCAGCAACACAGGTATGAAATTTATCTTTAAGGTTTTTATGTTATAGTTTTCTTAGAAGGAAAAGAAAAAAAATCTTAAAGTAATCAAAACTGAATATTAAATAAAAATCAATATATATCAAAAGATTTTGGGTGGCTTTCTTTGCATAAAGGTCCTCAGTTCGGGGGGTCTCCCAATAGGGATCTCCCATCAAGAGTAGAGAACTGCTAGACATGGTAATTCCTACTCTGGAGGATTAAGAGCAATGGACACCAGCACTTCTGCATGTAGATAAGTGGTTGCCCATCAGGATACACAATGGAAAACCAATGATTTGTTTAAATGCAATGCAAGTCTTATACTGAGCTTTTTACGGTATGGTATATTGAAATTGTGCTGCTCAACAACTTCATTTTCAACTTTTGTTCTTCTTTGAAGGCAAAGTAGATCTTGCAGAAGACAACATGAAGCTGCTCTTTATATCTGCCCTGCTGATAGTATGGATTTCTCCGATGACAAGTACACCTTGTAAAACGGTTGTCCGCATAAAGCAAGAAGCTATGCAGTATGGTGCGTGCCATTATGTAGAAATTCGCAAGAAAAACGACAGTATTTGTAAAATATAACAGGAACAATGTGATCATTAACCCTTCATCTACCAAAAATATATCATCCCTCCTTAAAGAATTTTCTTATGACTTATTATTAGGGAATCACTGCAGAGAAAATAAAAAAAAATAAACTTTATTAAAGATCTTTAAAATCAACACTAAACGGGAGGCATTAAAGGGGTTGTCCCGCGCCGAAACAGGTTTTTTTTTTTTTCAACCCCCCCCCCCCCCCCCGTTCGGCGCGAGACAACCCCGATGCAGGAGTTAAAAAAGAACACCGCACAGCGCTTACCTGAATCCCCGCGCTCCAGTGACTTCTTACTTACCTGCTGAAGATGGCCGCCGGGATCTTCTCCCTCGGTGGACCGCAGGGCTTCTGTGCGGTCCATTGCCGGTTCCAGCCTCCTGATTGGCTGGAATCGGCACGTGACGGGGCGGAGCTACACGGAGCCGGCATCCTGCACGAGCGGCCCCGTTGAGAAAAGAAGAAGACCCGGACTGCGCAAGCGCGTCTAATTCGGCCATTAGACGCCGAAAATTAGATGGGCTCCATGGAAACGAGGACGCTAGCAACGGAGCAGGTAAGTGAAAAACTTCTTATAACTTCTGTATGGCTCATAATTAATGCACAATGTACATTACAAAGTGCATTAATATGGCCATACAGAAGTGCATAGACCCACTTGCTGCCGCGGGACAACCCCTTTAAATATTAAAGTATTATAATGTAAAGATTTTTGAGGGGCTCTATATAATAATTGCTATGGCGCTAACTCACACAATAGACTAGGAGCTAGCTATTACATTCTAAACACTTAGACATTTGTCTACGTTTCTGCATGTTAAAATGATAGAAAATAACAAAAAAAAAGGTTTGGCACCATGTTACCAAGTAAAAAAAAATGTGATTGTTCCCCGCAAGAGAAACCACGTTAACTTGTAGATATGGCTTACTTTTCTCTGAAGCAGTACCTGTGTAGGTTGGAAAGCTCGCTATAACATCATGTATTTTTGTTAGCAATTAAAAGCTATCATATCTACAAGATTACTTGTTTCTCTCACTGAGAACAATCACATTTAGAAAATAACAAACACGTCAAACCTTGATGGTAGGTCGGACATCAGATGACAAGTAATTCTGATGAGGCAGAAACGTAAGACCAATGCTGAAATGTGTTGTGTATTTAGGATATAACAGGTACTAGATAACAGAGCATTTGTGATATCATCATTGTTTAGTTGCCATTAGCAATTAGCTAGCAGAGTCTATAGGATTAGCGAATAGCAGTAGTTTCCAGCTTCATTATTTAGGGCTCTTTAGCTTAAGCAGTAGTAGTCTTAACCCTTCGCAATCCAATTTTGGATTTGATGGCGTCATCTGCTGGCTAGATCCAGTACTGCAGTATAGGACATGCTGGAGAGACCCCTGACAACAGAGTGGCCCGTAATATACAGTAAGAATACCCTGCCGGATGTCTTCTGACATCGGAGCTGTACAGCCTTCAATCAGAATGTCTTCAGACGTCAGACAGTGGATTGGAAAGGGTTCATCTAAGCACCTTTTAGATATAACATAAGTGCCCAACTCTCATATGCCCAAGCAAACGAGCTGGCAACATCATCACCAGCTCATTTACGCTCAGGCAGCCTGTTTAGACTCCACGATTCTCATTGAGTTCTTGTTCACCTCTTCCTCAGTATTTCACATTCCTATGTGAACGATCTGTGTGTAAACGGTATGAGAAGCACCCGAGCCGGCACTGGTTTTTAAGACGGCTGAAACTGAATGATGAACAAGAACCTCACAATTCTTCATCATCCTTCAGTCATTGGCTCGTACTTAGACTGTAAGGTTCACTTTAGTTCGTTTGAACGATTTTATGAACAATTCAATCTAAGGCTGGGTTCTCACAGGATGGAAATCTCGCCGCACCAAAAAAACGTGAGATTTCCCTGGGAGAGCTGCATCTTCAAAAACCACAACATTATGCCGCGGGTTTTGGAGTGGTTTGGCCACCATCATTCCATTGCAATTTTCTCTCCCCATAGTGAGTGAGGCCGCAGCGGAAAAAAAAAGAATTGACATGCCACGGAATTGAATTCCGCGCTGCATGTCCGTTGCCACCCGGCTTTGCCACGACGGATTGGCCGCCCCGTGTGGACGAGATTTTTGCTAAATCTCGTCCACATGGCTGGCTAATCCCAAGATTAGGAGCCGTGGATGGAATTGCTGCACAGAAATTCCGCACGGAAAGTCCGTGGCAATTCCGTCCCGTGTGACCCCAACCTTAATGTACCGTAACCAGCTTTTAGGTCAGTGACTGTGAGCTGTGTGTGTTTAAGGCTTGACGGTCTCTTTTTTCTATATGGAGTGTAGTCAGGATTAGGCAAAATAGTACTCTGGAGTGTATGGTACCTGCTCAGGAGTATTTATTTAAGTTCGGGAAACATGTTATTCCAACCATTTATGCTTTACTTGAACTGGTGAATTCTATATATTTTTATCCCTTTTAGCGCCCAGTCTATTATGTGCGTGAGCGCTATAGCAGCTATTAGGTAGCTCCCGTCAAAAATCTTGACCTTATAGTGTTTTGAGATTTAATGGCTCCCGTTTTGTGTTGATTTTTAATAATGGGTATTTTTTATGTTTTTCTGGCAGTGATTCTCTTCATCTACACAAAATGTCCAAATTACTTGCAGGTCCACATTACTCAACTGCATCAAATATTAGTATTGTTTAGCAGTACGTGTCTCATTGCAACACAATATATACTGAACATGTCCCCCAAATATCCCGATCTAGTACAGTATATAGCATACAGTGTGTAGTATATACATATATATTTCTAGGATAGTACTGGGCTTCATGTAGAATTTCTATATATTCTCTGCTAGGATGGTATTGTGGCAAAGAGGATGTTCCATCTCATGAAACAAATAGGAAACAAGTAGGAAACAAATATTTTCTTAATAAGTGGGGACTTCTTCATCATGTTCCATAGTATGTTATCCAAAGTAATTGCTTTCCCCGTACCTGCTGTATATAGGGGGTACTACAGAACTCTTAAATTACAAGTTCTAAGGTGGTCCCTAAAGATGACTTGATCAGTGGAAACCAAGTCATATGTTCCCTGCAGGAAGGAGGTTAAAGGGGGTTGTACTGAATTAGAAAAACATGGCTGGTTTCATTCAAAAACAGCGCCACACCTGTCTACAGGATTTGTATGGTATTGCAGCTTATCACCCTTTAACTTCAATTGAGTGCTGCTGCAATATCAGACACAGCTCATTGATAGATGAGGCACTTCTATAATTATATACGACCCTTTGATGACCACTATGATTTTGTTTCCATTTTTACCCCACTGCTCTAAATGTTAACTTAAAGACTTTAAAAAAATCAATCAGTTTTTTTTTTTTTTTTTAGAAATCCATCACAATATCAGTGACTCCTGCTGTGAAATCCTGTTCCATAGCTTTCCCTATCCAGGCTGTATAGTCTACCCTTTTCTTCTGGCCTCCAGGTCACATGACCAGCACTCCGACAACGCTCTGTGGTCCAAGCTAATGGGTCAGCTTTATGTCAACTATCATAAAGAAAAATTGTCTTTCTTGCACATAGCAACCAATCACAGAGCAGCTTTTATTTCATATTCTGCTCTTCAAAATGGAAGCTGTTCTGTGATTGGAGAAAGTTTTTTATTCATGGCAGTTAACATAAAGCTGACCCATTAGGGGTAGGACACAGAAAGTTGTCAGAGTGCTGGTCATGTGACCTGGAGGTCGGTAAAAATGTGCAGAATACACAGCAAAGAGAAGATTAGTTATAGAGCCAGGTTCTCACAGCAGAGGTCAGTGATATTGGGTTGGATTTCTCCAAGGAGAAAGAAAATGAATCTGATCTTGAGATCTTCACGAGTTTCTTGCTCATCCTGGTACTGTTCATTGCTATTTTCTTGACTATCCTTGAAAGTCATGAAGGCCATGATCTCAAATATTCTATATGCTTTTCATTGCTATAAACTATAAATGTAACGATTAAGGGCTTGTTCACATCAGCCTGAAGAGCATGAAAACGGCAACCCCTAGCCGAACGGCCTCTGTTGACTATAATGGGGGTCCATTCAATTTCCATGCTACTTCATCCTGTTTTCTAGTGGAAATCAGTGACAGGGGTTCCGAACGTACCCTAAGTCTTTACCATTAGTAATTACTTTTCTGATTTTATACTCTTTAGGAGAAGATAATCATATAATGTTGTTCTTCACAGCATGTCAAACCCAGAAAAGATCTCTCCAGAATGCATTTGGACTCATCCCAATTCCTTCAGTCATAGAGAAGAAACAGGTAGGACTATTTGCAAATGGAGGTCTACTTGGCATGGGAAACGCAATACTTGGAAACGCTCTTGAACTGGCTGGGTAGGTACTTTATGTAACCACAAAGCAACAAAAAATGAATAATAAATAAGTTGTATGCTAGCAAATGATATAGACATATATTCATGCCTTCAATGACAAAACTATCCTTACCAAAACCCTAATTCTAAAAGGGTTTGACATGCATATGACTGACTACCACGGTATCAATGATCCTTATGCTTCTATGTAAGAGTATGTAAAGGGGAAAGCACCAACCTCCATGGGGAGTAGCATACCTCATATGGGTACAACTTGTCTTTCTAAAGTTTTTAAACTTTCTTCTGCTACTTGGAAAATGAGACAAACTAATTGCAATATATTTAAAAATGATGGTGGGTCGGATACTCTTTGGTTTTCCTAAAACGGCAACTGTTTTTCTATTCCCATGGGAAAAGCACACTGGATCCAAAGTCCTTTTCAGCCCATCTATCAATGACATCATTATTTACTTTGGACAATAATATGGCTTTAGAGCTAAGAAGAAGCAGTTAGAGATGAGCGAGTATACTCGCTAAAGGCAATTGCTCGAGCGAGCATTGCCTTTAGCGAGTACCTGCCCGCTCGAGACAAAAGGTTCGGGTGCCGGCGGCGGGCAGGGAGCTGCGGGGGAGAGTGGGGAGGAACAGAGGGGAGATCTCTCTCTCCCTCTCTCCCCCCGCTCCCTCCTGCTGACAGCTGCTACTCACCGCTCCCCCGCACCGGCACCCGAACCTTTCGTCTCGAGCGGGCTGGTACTCGCTAAAGGCAATGCTCGCTCGAGCAATTGCCTTTAGCGAGTATACTCGCTCATCTCTAGAAGCAGTCTGGGTAAAACTATCTCTCTACTAGGCATTGCATTGTATATCAGTTTTCCCTATAGGGTTCCTCTAACACTTTCATGACCAAGGGTCGTTGATGCACCTGCACTCAGCTCACATTCTGCTGTATTCCAACTTTCAAAGAATCATAACTTTTTTGTTTTTTTGGATGACATATCTACACAAAAGCATGTTTATGGCAAGACAAGTTGTATTTTTCAGTAATACTACTTAAGGTACCATATAAGGTATTGGAGGACTTTCTAAGTGAGGTGAAAATGGAAAAAAACTGCAATTGCATACATTTTGTTTGGGGGGGGGAGGATAATTTCACTATGTTTATAGTGCAGTAAATATGCCATGCTGTCTTTATTCTGTGTGTCAGCACCATTACAGCAATAACAAACTTATATAGTGTTTTTATATAGTAATACTTTAAAAAATAAAGTACCTTTAAAAAAAAAATCATTTTGCAGCCATATTTTGATCCCTATAACTTTTTTTTCCATCAACGGGATTGTCTGAGGGCTATTTTGTTTGTGGGGAAGTCTATAGTTTGTATTGATACCGATTTGGGAAACATAACTTTTTGATCACTTTTTATTCAATTTGTTTCCTGGAGACAGAGTGACCTAAAAAGGGCAATTATGCTGTTGCACATTTTTTCTAACAGAGTTTACCATGCAGTATTAATAATGTGATATTTTAATAAACTGGACCTTTACAGATATAGTGATACCTTTTTCTACATTTTTAAAACATGTCTTTATTTTTTTAATTCGACGACTGGAAAAAGGGTTTATTTTTAGCTTTTAATATTTTTTCTTTTTATAATAATTTAAAAATCTTTTTATTAGCCCCCACGGGGGGCTTGAACTTCCGATTGTTTATACAATATATTACAATACTATAGTATTGCATTATGCTGTAGTTTAACAGGCTGTCTATTAGAGATATATCACAGGTACATCTCTAATAGACAAATGATCATAACAGCCCTGAAGGCCTCCAGCAGTCTCCAGGCTGCCATGACACTTAGACAGCACTCCCACAATTTTATTGCAGAGGGATCGTTCATGACATTTAACCCCTTAGTGACCACCCTATCGTGTTTTTACATCCTGCCGTTGCAGGACGTGTATGGAGAGATATCGCACTGCTATTTCCCTCCATACATCGCAGGGCAACAGCCCCGACAAGCCACGCAGCTGATCGGGGCTGTTAACCCTTTAAATGCCGCTGTCAAATCTGACAATGGCATTTAAATCCCCTGAACGATATTCAGGTGTCCCGTACGGCCCCCTGCGATGAGATTGGGAGAGCCGTGCGGGTGTTATGGGAGCCGGGGTCCTTCTGAAAGGCCCCAGGGCTGTCATAGCAGAATGCCTATCATGCCGTACCCGTAGGGGGGTTGATAGACTGTCTGTCAGATTGCAGTATAATGTAACGCTATAGCATTACATCATACTGCAGGAGCAATCAAAGCTTCGCAAGTTGTGGTCCCCTCTGGGGACTAACAGAAAGTAAAGAAACAAGAACAATAAAGTTTTATTAATAATTTTTTTTTAAAGTTATACAAGTTCAAACCCCCCATATTTTTATTGCCATATTTACAATTAAAAAATCTAAATAATAAAACAAAAATACATATTTGGTATCACTGGTACCAACAGAAACTACAAAAAGTTATTGTGCGCAGATGGAGGCAGGAAATAATTTTAAAAATTAAATATCTTTAAAAAAATATATAAGTAGTACAGCAAAAAAAAAACTACATAGGTTTGATATTGTAGTAATCGTACCGACCCATAGAATAAAGTTATATGTCATTTTTGTGGCAGTTTGTGCGCCGTAGAAGCAAGACGCACTGAAAAATGGCGAACTGTCGTTTTGTTTTCATTTTGCTCCACTTAGAATTTTTTTTAAAAGTTTTTCAGTACATTATATGGTACATTAAATAGCACCACTAAAAAATACAACTCGTCCCGCAAAAAACAAGCCCTCATACAGCGACATCGATGGATAAATAAAGGAGTAACGATTTTTAAAAATTAAAATGGAAAAAAGCAAAAAAGTGTGGTCACTAAGGGGTTAAATCCCAATTGAGCAAAATGTTTAAATGCTGCTGCCATTCAAAGGCTTTACAGCTGCGATCACAGTTGTCTCCGATCAAGGCTGTTGTGGGCAGGAGTAGCGTATGGCGTGGATTCGGTTCCCAAGCCCACTCCATATACAGAATATGCAGTGGATGACTATAGATCTCCTAACTGCATGGGATATGTGCAGTTAGGATGTATATAGCCATATGTATGATGGGAAGGGGTTAAATGGAAATATCCCTTACATATAAATGTTATGCATAAGAGCCCTGGAAATAAAGTTCATGTAATAACTTGGTGTATCTGGTTTAAATGCAGGGTAAAAATAAACAATGTCCAGCTTCCTGAGATCGACGTGACGTTTATGCCAAATGTCGGACTACGAGTTTCTATAGTCACCAATATAGATATCAGTGCGAATCTGTGAGTAAATAACTATTTTATATAGGAAGTGTTTATGTTCTGCACAATGGCGCCTCCTTGTGTTCAATATTAAAAATGACATATTTAAAATATTTTAAGCCATATAACATATTTCAACCCTGCACTCCTCTCAGATTTCCTCATACTATCTATCTCTCTATCTATCTCATATCTGTCTAACTATCTATCTATCTATCTATCTCATACCTGTCTATCTATCTATCTCATATCTATCTATCTCTCTCCTATCTATCTCATTATCTATCTATCTATCCATCTCATATTTATCTATCTCATTATCTATCTATCTCATATCTATCTATCTATCTATCTCATATCTATTTATCTATCTATCTCATATCTATCTATCTCATATCTATCTATCTATCTCCTATCTATCTATCTATCTATCTCATATCTATCTATCTATCCATCCATCTATCTCATATCTATCTATTTATCTATCTATCCATCTATCTATCTCATTATCTATCTATCTCATATCTATCTATCTCATTATTAGAGATGAGCGAACACCAAAATGTTCGGGTGTTCGTTATTCGTAACGAACTTCCCGTGATGCTCGAGGGTTTGTTTCGAACAACGAACCCCATTGAAGTCAATGGGCGACCGGAACATTTTTGTATTTCGCCGATGCTCGCTAAGGTTTTCATGTGTGAAAATCTGGGCAATTCAGGAAAGTGATGGGAATGACACAGTGACGGATAGGGCAGGCGAGGGGCTACATGGTGGGCTGCATCTCAAGTTCACAGGTCCCACTATTAAGCCACAATAGCGGCAAGAGTGCCCCCCCCCCCCCCCCACTGTCAGCATAAAGATCGTCCTCCTCTGGCACAGCTGTAACAGCTGTAGCAGAGAAGAACGATGTTTGCCCATTGAATTCAATGGAGCGGCAATATAGCATGTTCCACTGAATGCAATGGGCTGCCGGCGATCGCAGGATGAATGGTCGGAAAGGGGTTAAATATATAACCCCTTTCCTGCAATTCATCCAGAAATGTGTTACACTAAAAATATATACCGGCGTATAAGGCGACCGGGCGTATAAGACGACCCCCCAACTGTCACCTTATACGCCGGTAATACAGTGGAGCAAAGAATAAAAAGCATTACTTACGTTTTTAGATGATCTGCGGCGCTCCTGCAGGCTGTCACTCCCTCCTGGTCCACGGCAGACAAGCTTTCTCCACGAAAGACTTTAAATCCCTGCCTCCAGAAGCACATGTGCCTTCAGCCAATCACAGCCAATGACAATGATGTCATTGAATGGCTGTGATTGGCTGTGTTTCTGGAGGCGGGGATTTCAAGGCTTGAAATCCCCGCCTCCAGAAACACAGCCAATCACAGCCATTCAATGACATCATTGTCATTGGCTGTGATTGGCTGAAGGCACATGTGCTTCTGGAGGCAGGGATTTAAAGTCTTTCGTGGAGAAAGCTTGTCTGCCGTGGACCAGGAGGGAGTGACAGCCTGCAGGAGCGCCGCAGATCATCTAAAAGCGTAAGTAATGCTTTTTATTCTTTGCTCCACTGTATTACCGGCGTATAAGGTGACAGTTGGGGGGTCGTCTTATACGCCCGGTCGCCTTATACGCCGGTATATATTTTTAGTGTAACACATTTCTGGATGAATTGCAGGAAAGGGGTTATATATTTAACCCCTTTCCGACCATTCATCCTGCGATCGCCGGCAGCCCATTGCATTCAGTGGAGTCGGCTGTATTGCCGGTTCCATTGAATTCAATGGGCAAACATCGTTCTTCTCTGCTACAGCTGTTACAGCTGTGCCAGAGAAGAAGGATTTGTCTTCTATATGTTCTCAATGGGGTCAGCGCTGCTGCCGCTGGCCCCATTGAGCGCATATAGAATGCATCCATAGCGAGCAGCGGGAGGGGCAGATTTCAATACTCGGGTGACACCTTATCTCCCCAGCCACTCACAGCAGGGGGGTGGTATAGGGCTTAAACGTTGCAGGGGGAAGTTGTAATGCCTTCCCTGTCTTTATATTGGCCAAAAAAAAGCGCTAACGTCTCAGGGAAGAAAGTTTAATTTACCAGAACACCGCATGGTGTTCGTTACGAATAACGAACATCCCGAACACCCTAATATTCGCACGAATAGCAAGCTCGGACGAACGCGTTCGCTCATCTCTACTCATTATCTATCTATCTCATATCTATCTATCTATCTATCTATCTCATATCTATCTATCTCATATCTATCTATCTCATATCTATCTATCTATCTATCTATCTATCTATCTATCATCAGTTGTACATAATCAAGAAGAGATTTCAGCCTCTGAATAAGAATGTAACTATTCAATTTCTCCCCTTAGTTGCTTGGCTAATACATATTGATGCCCCATTGCTCAGTGCTGCGCTGTTCCTCAGACATGCATGTTCTGAATGCCCATTCAGTTATATATCTGAATAATGATTTGTTGCAAAATGTGTTCATGTAATGCCAGAAAAATGTTTGTATCCACAAATCTCAATAATTGAACCCAAATCCCACTCAAAAACTGAAAATTCAGATGTGATTGAGCAGTAGGAGATCCTGGATAGTAACTACAGTCACACCTCAATGTTCACATTGGTCTGTACCATGACTAGTATTTGGGACAAGTTAATGTTTGGGGAGTCTAGAAGTTTTTCATTGCCCGTGGGCTAGATGTAATTTAAAGCATACCCATAGTTTTTTGCAAAAATGAGTAGTTTGTGTGACTGTATCTATCTTTGCTATTTATGTTTTTTCTTTTATTTTCCTAGATTGCTTGTTGGAGATATTTCTATCAAAGCAGGAGCTGGTGTTAATGCAGATCTGAAGGTCACCAGGACAGCCAAAGGATTGCCTATTATTGAAGTTTCTGCTTGCAAGACTGTATTAGCAGGCATCCAAGTCACTGGTGGACTATTCGGGTACAAGGCAGATTTATAATAATCTAATGTGATGCAAGGATGCATCATACTACCGTATATATGGCAAGGGAATGAATATTGATATAGAGGGTCTGTCCCAGGATTTCTCTATGCAGGTCTTGTAATTCTTTTAACAAACAGCATATATAAATCTGAAAAACATATTCTTTTGGTATTTTGGCAAAATCGGATTTTATGTAACCTTACAAATCAAGATCTTTCAGGAACATAGCAGTAGGCAATATAAATATACGAGTTAAAGATATATCGTATTTAGTGGGTGGGTTCTGGGATATAATAACATTGATGAGCTATGCTTGATTAGTAGAGATTTGCCCCAAGAAACACCCTAATTAGCACAGTCACTCGTTCACTGCAGCGCCATATATGTCCATGTGGCCGTGTCGGGTACTGCCACACAAAATATTCATCATGTATCCGCTCTCAACTTGGCTGCTCTGGTAACTCCCATATATGGTAGTTTGGTGAAGCTGCACATCCTTGACCTCACACTTCTTGGTGAAGAGGAACAGGTGGGTTTAAGGACCCCTATTATTAGTAATCAGTGAGAGGTACCAGCAGTTGAGCCCCCAATGATCTAACACTTATCACCCAACATGCGGGCAGGTCCAGTGACGGCCTTGGGTTAGATGGCACGTTGTGTGGAATTGTGCTGTCATAACAAAAAAAAAATATATACATATTGCACTGATAGGCAGTCAGTCTGTATTTTGCTTATGCAGCAAGTAGCAAGATAGCAGTATACCCACAAGAGAACAGCTCAGTCAATAAATACTGTACCAAAACTAAACTCAGAACATAAATACGGTATCAGAACCAAGCACAGTATATAAATAGAGCATCAGAACCCATCTTATAACATTAATACAGCACAAACCAATGTCAGTAAATAGATTCAATTAGAGTGGAGCTAGGAACTGCAGTGAAGCTTCAGCTTTTGTATTGTAAAATTACTAACTATATTAATGTCATGAAACACTGAAGAAAGGAAGAATTAAAAATGTATTGTATTCATTTATTTCATTTTCTTCTCCACAGTATACTTCCAAGCGTGGTTAATATAATAAAAGGGCACATCCAAGCCGTTCTGAGCGACAGGGTGAGTGCAAATTATAATCTGTTCCAAATTAAAGAAGAAAATGAAATGAAGTAGTGGGGTGCTCTAATACATCTAAGGCCACTCTCTCATATGCATTCAGTTAAATGCCACTTGGTACTGCTGCATTTAACCCCGATTTCCAGCGGTATTTTTGAACACATGTCACAGCGCTTGAAACACGTTTCAATGCACCCCATCATTGTGATGGGGTGCATTGAAAAAAACAAAAATGCTTAAAAATAGAACAGACGCCGCTCAAAAATTGTGGCATTACAAAGGCCTCATTCGAGCGCAGGTCTGAGAAGCCCCATTAAAATCAATTGGAGAGTTGTACCGCTGTTAGCGCGGTGCTCAGGGTGCCATGCTATCACGGTAAAAAGCAGTGTGCGTGAGAGTGGCCTACGATGAAAAATGAAGTAACCTTACAAGTGTCTCCAATGAAAATGGAAAATGTTACATTTCTAAAGCAGTAAAATTGTATCCAACTTTGTATAATTAATTCAACCATGTAGCTATCTATGGTAAACATGTTTCTTCTTCCTCCTGCACAGCTCTGTCTATCTGTTTCAAATGTATTCCTAGGCTTTAATGGCAACCTTGGCCTGTTAGTAGGTAAGTTGCACAGTATGGGAGGTAAATTTAAAAAAAGTATTAAGCCATACGTATTAGATAGATAGATAGATAGATAGATAGATAGATAGATAGATAGATAGATAGATAGATATGAGATATAGAGATAGATGGATAGATAAATAGATAGATAGATATGAGATATAGAGATAGATAGATAGATAGATAGATATGAGATATAGAGATAGATAGATAGATAGATAGATAGATAGATAGATAGATAGATAGATAGATAGATAGATAGATAGATAGATATGATAGATATGAGATATACAGATAGATAGATAGATATAAGATAGATGGATAGATAGATATGAGATAGATAGCTAGAAATGAGATAGATAGATAGATAGATAGATAGATAGATAGATATGAGATATAGAGATAGATAGATGTGAAACAGATAGATAGATAAATATAAGATATAGAGATAGATAGATAGATATGAGATATAGAGATAGATAGATAGATGTGAAACAGATGGATAGATAGATATGAGATAGATAGATGTGAAATAGATAGATAGATAGATTAGAGATAGATAGATATGGGATAGATAGATAGAAAGATAGATAGATATGGGATAGATAGATAGATAGAAAAATAGATATGAGATAGATAGATATGAGATAGATAGATAGATGTGAAATAGATAGATAGATAGATAGATATGAGATAGATAGATGTGAAATAGATAGATAGATAGATAGATAGATAGATAGATAGATAGATAGATATGGGATAGATAGATAGATATGAGTTATACAGATAGATAGATAGATAAATATAAGATAGATGGATAGATAGATATGAGATAGATAGATATGTGATATAGAGATAGATAGATGTGAAACAGATAGATAGATAAATATAAGATATAGAGATAGACAGATAGATAGATGGATAGATATGAGATATAGAGATAGATAGATAGATGTGAAATAGATAGATAGATAGATATGAGATATAGAGATAGATAGATAAATATGAGATATAGAGATAGATAGATAGATAAATATAAGATAGATGGATAGATAGATATGAGATAGATAGATAGATAGATAGAAATGAGATAGATAGATAGATATGAGATATAGAGATAGATGTGAAACAGATAGATAGATAAATATAAGATATAGAGATAGATAGATAGATAGATATGAGATATAGAGATAGATAGATGTGAAACAGATGGATAGATAGATATGAGATAGATAGATGTGAAATAGATAGATAGATAGATAGATAGATAGATTAGAGATAGATAGATAGATAGATACGGGATAGATAGATAGCAAGATAGATAGATATGGGATAGATAGATAGATAGAAAAATAGATATGAGATAGATAGATAGATAGATAGATAGATAGATAGATATGAGATAGATAGATGTGAAATAGATAGATAGATAGATATGAGATAGATAGATGTGAAATAGATAGATAGATAGATATGAGATAGATAGATAGATAGATAGATAGATAGATAGATAGATAGATAGATATGAGATATACAGATAGATAGATAGAAAAAATATAAGATAGATGGATAGATAGATATGAGATAGATAGATAGATATGAGATATAGATAGATGTGAAACAGATAGATAGATAAATATAAGATATAGAGATAGATAGATACATAGATGGATAGATATGAGATATAGAGATAGATAGATAGATGTGAAACAGATAGATAGATATGAGATAGATAGATGTGAAATAGATAAATAGATAGATAGATAGATAGATATGAGATATAGAGATAGATAGATAGATATGGGATTGATAGATAGATAGATAGATAGATAGATAGATATGGGATAGATAGATAGATAGATAGATAGATAGATAGATAGATAGATAGATAGATAGATAGATAGATATGAGATAGATAGATATGAGATAGATAGATGTGAAATAGATAGATAGATAGATAGATAGATAGATATGGGATAGATAGATAGATATGAAATAGATAGATATGAGATAGATAGATATGAGATAGATAGATAGATAGATAGATAGATAGATAGATATGGGATAGATAGATAGATAGATAGATAGATAGATAGATAGATAGATAGATATCAGATAGATAGATATCAGATAGATCTCGTTTTCCACTTGGTCCTTGTGTTCTATCCTTTCAGGTGCAAAGGCTATTGATGATGATCGTGGAATGCAATACATTATGCCAGCACCCCCTGTAGTGAAGCAGGATTACATGGACATGGATATGAATGTAAGTTGATGTATTAGGGCCATTTCACGCTACAGTTTTTGCTTTCCATCTAGCTGTTCTGTCATAAGAGGAGCAAAATGGAAAGAAAATGTTTCAGTTTTCCTGCCCAAGGAAATGCATTGAAATTGAAGACCTTCAGATTCAATCTGTTTCTCAATCTTCTGTCTGCATTCCATTTTTTACACTGGAGCAAAAGCTCAGACTCCTGCACTTTTGTGTCTGGTTCAAAAAATGAAAAAAAAGGGATTGATTTTTCTTTGCATTGTAGTCAACCTCTGTGTAGTGGCCGGGTACGGCTCTTATTGAAATCAACACAAGTTGTGCCTGCAGTTACAACCACTGGTCTCTACATGGGAGGTCGGCACAGAAGCTTCTGCTCCGACCTCTGCTGTTGCAGCATTGACTGCATGTGCCCGCTCAGCTGATCGGTCGGGCCCTGAGCGGCGGACCCCAGCTGATCAACTATTGATGACCTATCCTGAGGATAGCTCATCAATAGTATTTCCATGGAAAACCCCTTTTAACCCCGCCATTCTGATGGACCACAGCTGGTTCCTATATTTATCATGCCTAAGAGAACAAGTCTTGGAACTCTGTGGAGGACTCAAATTCTATCCATGGTTGCCATACTGACAAAACTCTGCATTTCCTCCCATTTTCCGCACACAATTCCTCCATGTCACACAGGTGTGACATCTCCTGTTGTCATTTATACATGGAAGGAACATGAGTGGTATGCCAATGGTGCGGTATGACCGCCTTAGCAACTGCCAGGCAAAATTGTAGTAAACCTCTCTTTTGTGATTTAATTGAGCCTTGTGGTATAGAAAGGAGGACAACCTGTGGGGTGTTTTCTATTCTCTTATGTTGTATTAAATTGGATGTAGAAAATATTTTGTCCGAAAAAGGTTTTATCATGTTATAACTCCACCAAACGTGAATCATAGTACCTCTATCAGTTCCACGGCGCCAACAAAGCCTCTCTTTTGCTTATTATGGGCTATGAAATGTATTCTTATGTTTGAAATCTTTCACTTTAATCAAGTCACTCGCTCACATACAATATGATCATATTGAGTCTGCCCTATCTGGATAAAGTTCTTGCATAAACTATTTTTTCTAGATGTACTATGATTTCCATTTTTGGATATTTCTGCTTTGAAAGGGTTGCTAACTATGGATAGTAAGCTCTACCTGGCTCTAAATGGCTAAAAATATATTTAATGTATATTTTCTACATATTTTGTACATACTGTACATCCTCCTTGAATCCCGTGTGATTTCACTGTTTTTCCCCATTGGGACTTGTTTACATCTGCAGCACAATGATGTGTTACCACAGTAGCCAATCCCTGTCCAGAATCATGGCATCATTGTGTATGGCATGTTTCCTACAATTGGCTGTTGGGGGCCTGACATATATGACACACTTACAGTAATGCTGGTGTGAACAAGGCACAATGAATAACAATGATACCTGCATTTTATTGATGCAATTCGCATATGATAAAATATTTCCAAAGATGTTATGAATTCCATATTGAGTCACAGCAACAAAAACAATATTACTAGAAAGGAATAAAGTCATAATAGCGAGTGTGGTCAGACCATGCTGCAACTAAATTGACTGTGGTCTGCTCCTAAGAGCAGCACCTTGGGTCACCTAGCTTTTACCCTTAACTCTTTTTAATTGGGATTTGCAGGACCCCCAGGTGTTACCCCCAGATCAGGAGTTCCATAGCGTGATACCAGAGAAGCTGGCAAAGACATAGTCAGTACACTAGCCAAGGTTTGGACAGTTGGAGTCCTTGCGTAACGGTAAAACAAGCGGATGATCAGGGCAGGCAGCTGACAGATATAGCGTGGTGGATCAAGCATGGGTCAAACAAAGAGTCAGTCAGAATACAAAAGCTCCTTTGCAGAACTATATAGAACCTACTACCCAGGCACACTCCAGTAAGGGAGTGCCTTACAGGGCTTTTCCTATGACTTAAGATTGCATCACAGACACTTCATCCTTCCTGGTTGCTGCGACCATGACATTTGACTGCTGTTGCCAATCACTGGCAAAGGTCATTGCTGTGGCCAGTGATTGTCTGCAGTAGTCACATATCCTGGTCAGCAGCAACCAGGAAGGACAAAGTAGTTCTGAAGCAATTTTAAGTAATAGGAAAACCCCTTTAAATAATCTGAGGATGGGAAAGCTGGATGTACACTGGCTGCTTACGAGCCAGGTTGATCGTATGTGCACCCTACTGGTGGCAGTGGCAGGGCCCTGACAGGAGGGAGGATGCAGCATCTGGTACACATGACCGGAGAGGATTGGGGACCATGACCAGTGGATGGGGGAGGTAGGAGCCACCAACCATAACAGAAAATATGTTAATGAATTTAGTAACCATGGAGAATGTCATAATCAAAGTGAGAAGATGACCTTTCTGCAATAATGCCCATCTCACGACCATACAGTCACCACTAAAGCTATAATTGATTTGACCAATGAACTCCAGAATGTACGAAAACAATAAACTTGACCACCTTATGACCACTGGAATCTAGTTGCTGTAAGGCAGTCAACTGGACTGTATCTTCCGATGCCACTAAAAATGTCAGACTAGGGTTCTTCCTGGGACCCTATGAAGGAAATGATTCTGGAGGTCCATCCTCCATCTGTATAGAATGTGTGTGTGTTCACTATTAATCACAGGGTGTATCTTCAATAATGTCAAATAGGTTATTGGTGAATAAATCCATAAGAAATAGACCCTAGAGTTAAGTGGCTGGCTAAAGTTAGCTCCAAACTAGATCTCATGGAGTGCCAACCACAATCAGGATGTAGAGCCAGAGTGACATCACGATTAGAGATGAGCGAGCACCAAAATGCTCGGGTGCTCGTTACTCGAGTCGAACTTTCAGTGATGCCCGAGAGTTCGTTTCGAGTAACGAACCCCATTGAAGTCAATGGGTGACTCGAGCATTTTTGTATATCGCCGATGCTCGCTAAGGTTTTCATTTGTGAAAACCTGGGAAATTCTAGAATGTGATGGGAACGACACAGAAACGGATAGGGCAGGCAAGGGGCTACATGTTGGGCTGCATCTCAAGTTCCCAGGTCCAACTATTAAGCCACAATAGTGGCAAGAGTGAGACCCCCCCCCCCCCCGCACTGTCAGCATAAAGATCGTTCTCCTCTGCCACAGCTGTAACAGCTGTGGCAGAGAAGAATGATGTTAGCCCATTGAATTCAATGGAGCCAGCAATACAGCCGGCTCCATTGAAAGCAATGGACTGCTGGCGATCGCGGGATGAATTGTCGGGAAGGGCTTAAATATATAAGCCCTTCCCTGCAATTCATCCAGAAATGTGTAAAAATAAAAAAATATATACTCACCTGGTCCCGGCAGAACGATGTTAGCCCATTGAATTCAATGGAGCCGGCAATACAGCCGGCTCCATTGAAAGCAATGGGCTGCTGGCGATCGCGGGATGAATTGTCGGGAAGGGCTTAAATATATAAGCCCTTCCCTGCAATTCATCCAGAAATGTGTAAAAATAAAAAAATATATATACTCACCTGGTCACGGCAGACGGAGTTCAGCGCGGCAGGCTGCAGTTTCCCTGAACTGCTCTGAACAGCTGTGAGTAGTATTCAGCTGCTGGGGATTTAAAATCCCCGCCTGCTGAATAAGCTGCCTCTGATTGGTCACAGCCTGACCAATCAGAGGCAGCCCTCACTCACACCCATTCATGAATTCATGAATGGGTGAGTGAGGGCTGCCTCTGATCGGCTCAGGGGCAGTTCAGGGAAACTGCAGCCTGCCGCGCTGAACTCCGTCTGCCGGGTCCAGGTGAGTATATATACTTTTTTTATTTTTAAACATTTCTGGATGAATTGCAGGGAAGGGCCTATATATTTAAGCCCTTCCCGACAATTCATCCCGCGATCGCCGGTAGCCCATTGCTTTCAATGGAGCCTGCTGTATTGCCGGCTCCATTGAATTCAATGGGCTAACATCGTTCTGCCGGGACCAGGTGAGTATATTTTTTTTTATTTTTACACATTTCTGGATGAATTGCAGGGAAGGGCTTATATATTTAAGCCCTTCCCGACAATTCATCCCGCAATCGCCGGCAGCCCATTGCTTTCAATGGAGCCGGCTGTATTGCCGGCTCCATTGAATTCAATGGTCAGTGCTCATTTAATCGAGACGAGTACCGCTTGGTGCTCGTCTCGAGTAACGAGCATCTAGAGCACCCTAATACTCAAACGAGCATCAAGCTCGGACGAGTATGCTCGCTCATCTCTAATCACAATGTTAACCCCAGACCAACGTGATTACACCTTCGGCAGATCCCCCCTGTCGTTTGGCACTTGTCGCCAATGAGTGCTTCTTTCCTGTCACTGCAGAAGTTCCCTTAGGAGTTGTCTGTTGGGAATCCCTCTGTTATTAATGATTCCTTTTTCTCTTCCCTGCTACAATATCTCCTGTGGTATATGGACTCATTAATTGAGAGGGAGGTGTTTCAACTAGCCGGCTAATTGGCCATATTGGAAATGTATTTATTCTGGACCCGCCTCTACATGGGTGCTAGTTATTTTCCTGCCTGAGATATCTGGTGTGGCAGCAGCCATTGCAGTTTAGTACCAATGGTGATACTTTTACTGTGGAGCTTATTCATCTTTTGTATAGATCTGTTATATACATATAGATAGTATTTCTATTTACTATATATCTTTCCCTAACTTCAGGATAGGTCCCCTTTGGTTTGAGATGTGGGGTCATCCCTAACAAGGTGATCACCTACTTTTAGGCAGAACCTGCCATGTTGGTTAGGAAGAGCATTCCCACTCCTATATTGGTGTTTCCCATGTGTTGGTGTCTTAATTCATGTATATGTGAGTCCCTTGTAGACATTACTTGTGTCAAGGATTGACATGTTGGTGAGGTCCGTAAAGTTTGTCGTACTTGTGCCCTGCATGAATGTAACACTGGGTTGTCTTCTACAGAACTTTGGAGCCCATTAGTGTGCAAGGGCCTAGATTAACCAGGAGAATCTCTGGCACACTAGTGGGCCAGTCCAACCCTGACCGCTGTATTAAGTAAAAAGAAACACAAAAAGGGAAAAATATATCCAAATGTTATCCTACTTTTTTTTTTACCTGTATATTACTTTGTGACTTTGTTAGGTGGAATACACCGTGCATGAAAAAGTTGTTGAAATCCCAACTGGAAGCAAAGAGTTCACACTTCCACCTGGAGCCGGCAACGAGAACTCAATGGTCAACATGGGCTTTTCTAATCAGTTCTTCAGTTCTATGTTTATAGCCTTTCAGGCTTCAGAAGGATTTAATATGGAAATCTCATCAGCAATTGTAAGTGCAAATCTAAAGTGCAGAAACACGTATAATGCGCAGAAGTGGAAAATTAATTGACAGACAAACTTTTATATGAGATGCTCAAAGTAGCACTTACTGTAATATATGCATGTCTACGTCGAAATTGTCAGAATTTAAAGGGGTTGTCTAGGGTTAGAAAAACATGGCTGTTTTCTTACAAACACAGCGCCACCCTTGTGCATTGGCTATGCCTGGTATTACAGCTCAGCTCCTATTTATTTCAATGCAGTTGAGCTACAATACCACACACAGCCATAAGGAGTGTTAAAAAGTTCAGAAAATATTGGAGAGTATGGTGGACACAATCTATGACCTGGGGTCATTGTGCAAAGTAGAGATGGAGTGAGGAGAAGCTGAGCGTCCCCATTACCTATTGGCAAAGAGGCAATCCTGTGTTATCTGGCTCCAGCTTTATAATACAGGTGTTACCTATTATTGTAATCCTGCATTTCAATATGGAGATGACTGCTGAAAACTCAATGACCTTAATTTATACAATATGTTGTTAGTTACTTGGTCCATAAATCATTCATTATTTTTGCTTTATTTTTCTATAGGCTTCTCTCAGTAGTTATCTGAGAACATCCGCATTGGGAGCCCTTATCCCTGAGGTACATATGCTTTTGTTAACGGCATTGATATTATGTAAATTGGATTCCTCAATTCTGTACAATATGTCAGCAAACAACACTATCAAAGCTATAATTTCATCATGTCACAACTTTATTAATTTTTAAACATTATGTTACTCAACAGTATGACCCATAGTATTTTACTGAGTATAACAGCTTGACTCCTATTCAGATTCACTTAAAGGGGTTATATGATTTATTAGACCCATTTCCAAATCCCTTATTAGTGAATTCTTAGTTTAATATATGTGGGCCTTCTATTCAGAATTGTCATTTAAGTGAAAAAATGACTACAAATAGATAGCAACTGTTGCTTTGGAGGACTCTTAATATATATATATATATATATATATATATATATATATATATATATATATATATATATATATATATATATATATATATATATATGCATTACACAGACAGCCAATTGATTTGATTTGAGTGATCGCCATGTAATACTCAATTCCTCCTGTGGAGGCACTGCTGGAAAATGGAATTCTTGGAGCGGGGTTTTTGATCTGACTCCAATTCATTGCTAGGAGAACTAACAGCATGACACCCAGTGATTAGTTTATGATTAGGGAACCTGTATAACAAAAAGGGGATAAGCCCTCTCCCCTAATAATAGCTATTATTGTAAATGTACATTGTGTAGTTCTATCTGTAAAATAAGACTTTTTTATTTTAGATCAGCAGGAAGTACCCACAGTCTCTACCTGTGAAGCTGAATGTTGTGCTCAGCCAAACACCAATTGTCACTTTGAAGTCCAACCAGTTATTAGTCCAGATTTCTCCATATGTAGAGATGTTTGTTTATTATCCCAACTCCCGTATTCAGCATCTGATAACAGTCAATGTGGTGAGTAGGAATACAACTTTGGGAGTAGATTATTCTATCTTCTGAATGATTATCACACTGTTATTTACTTCCAACTGACAGAAAAATCAAGAGAAAAAAGTTTTTAAAAACTTTTTTAAAGTTATATTTAGGCCTCTGGTTTTGGGAACATAATTCTCACAACTTCTTTTCATCTTCAGGGAACTAATCTGCTTGCTAAGTTGGATGTTAGAGGAGGGAAGCTGCAGGCATCATTGTCACTGCAAGGGTATGCGGTTGTTTTTTTTCTGTATATGATTTTGGTTATTTATGTGTTTATCATTCGTACATTATTTTAGTTATATATGTATTTATTAGTTTATTTTTATAGTTGTTAATGTGTTTTTATTGCAGAGGTCTGAAACTTGTACTGGCATCATCTTCACTTGGAAATTGCGCCTGCGATGTAAGTTAATGTGCTCTATCTCGTTAATTAAAAGTTTAAGCTTTCTCTATTTTCTTTAGGCCATAATCCTACATTCATATTTTTCTTTCTATTAAAAGGGGTATTTTCACCTCGACCGAAAACTCATACCAACCATCCTTTGGAAAGAGCCGAATGCTTAGCGCTGCGCTTTTTCCTTAGCTTTCATTGAAGTGAATGGGAGTAGTGGAAGCAGAGTAGCATAGAAACTTTTCAAGTTACTCTTAGTTACAATTAAAGGGGTTTTCCTAGATTGAAACAAAATTGCAGGAGGTAGATAAAGATGTAAAATAAAGAAAAAAGTCATGTTCACCTTTCGATGTTGCCCAGATCCAGCACCAAAGCTACAGTCCCCGCTGGTCAGATCCCAAGCATTTGCAGGGATCACGTGACCACTGAGTTAATCAGTGGTCACAGTAGTCAGAGGCTGTTGACCCACAAATGCGTGCAGAGGCCAGGGATTGGCTGAGCAGTCACATGAATGATGAACCACATGAGAACACTAGAGCTTGCAGGGACTTAAGCGGTGATATTGGATTGGAGGGACCACTGGAAAGGGGAGGATGGATTTTTTTGCACAGAGCTCTTATGTTTCTACTGTTTCCCTTCCTGACTAGAAGCAACCCAGTTGTTGAGTGCATCCTTTCATTGGTATTGAATATGCCAAAGTTGTACTACTATGTTAGGTTCAATGCTGGGTGAACGTAATAATATATTGGTACATCTAGCTTCATATGGCTTTCAGTGTTTATTTTTTGTGGGACCTTTTTAAATAGTCTCATGGAATGCATAGCCAGATACATAGTATGTCAACAGGATAAAGGCATACGTATGCTTGTATGCTCATTAAATTTTGTGGGCTTGTCAATGTATAGACCTGGACATTTTCCTGACATATACCATACTAGTTGAAAGGAATGGCCACGGAGTGAAATCTGGGTCTTCCATGAGGTTCAGAGCTAGAGGCCAACATTTCACTTATGCACTCTCTTGGATGCTAGTGGGTACCGCCAAAGATGCAGAGGGGCTCCACTCCTCCTAGGGCACAGATTCAGAGATCACCACCTGGGTCTCGGATGCTGGTCCATATCAATGGAAGTAGGCCTAGTCATATGCAGTCATCAGGGCAGACACAGGCTTCCTAAACACAGTAAAAATTGGTGAACGAACAGGGTGTTTCTCTTCAAAAGTCCAAATGTATCAGATGCAAACTCACTTTAATGAGAGATTATTGCGAAGTAGCAACAGACTTCAGGCAAATGTGGATAGTCCGTAGAGCAAGTGCTCACAAAGTCTGTAGTACAGTTTTTCGAGCTAAAAAAAGCCCTTCTTGGCCAATACCGACAATGGATCAGGAGGGTAGTCAGAAACGTCCAAAACACCAAGCTCATTGATCTCAGCAGTGGAAGATTCTCTAGAAGTTAGAAGCTCTCTTCCGTCTGCTCACTGGCTTCACTCTTCAGGTCGAATACCGACTTACTGAAGGCTATGCCAAAAGGCGTAAGACAGCACCCAACTGGCAGCCGCACCTCACAACTTCTCCTGGCTTGAAGTACACGTGTTTGCACTTTTTATAGCCCATGTGTTACCTTTTACTCCCCTTGTGACCCACCGCAGCCAATAGAAATGGGAAACATTTTACACTATACAGAAATAACAATAATAGTAACAACAACTAGAGGGCAGGACTTACACACCAATAAACAAAATAGGTCACAGCACATAAGTTCTTAACATTACCCCCTAACATAGTAGTGAGAAAAGCCTGAGGCAGCAGAATAAACTCCAAGAATAGTTAAAAAGAGTAACAGATTAACATGGGAAATATAATTTTTTTTTACTGCATTGCCTTTTAATGGATGAAGAAGTCTTAAATGACTCCCATGACAGTTCTAATGTTAAAAACATGATTATTTCTCAGTTTCTCGATTGATTTTCTCAGGTAGGTTGGTTAATATTAATAAAAAGTAAAAGACTTCAATATATCAAGAGGAATAGCAAAGATTAAGTGGGTTTCTCCATTGTTAGTGGGTATGGAAGGCTATATAGACCGAAAATGTGTGAAAGAAGAAGATGTAGACAACATGAGCAAAGGAACCATAGGAGGAAATTGCACATTGGTGGCTGTTGCAATTCTTTAAAAAGAAGATTAATCAACTATTTTTCATGGTCTATTTTCTGGCTACAACATATTGCATAGCAAAATAGCAACATTTCTTATTAAAGCATATACCATATTATTCATAACATATATTTGTGATTCCACCATAGCCCTCAGTACTGGAGGGATACATGCGTGCAGTGTTTGAGAGGGCGTACCTACTCCAGATTAATGGTAAGTAACATTTTGGCACTAACAGTTGGGTCTATCTATGATGGTGTCAACTATAAAAGGTGGAAAGTCTCCTCCGAATGAAGAGACAGACATAATGGCCTCCACTCATTGAAGGAAACCCAATTTATCTGAGTGCTTTAAAAGCCCAATTAGATTAACTCAAATACTTGTAAATGAACTTTCTATCATGTATAGCAGAAAAAATAATGTTCTTATGTCACTTAGATGTATAGTAGTGGCAAAAATAAATTGCAAATGAAATATTTTAGTGGGATTTACAAGAGGTTTCCAGGCAAAAACTATTGCTGACCTATTCTCAGGGTCCGCCCCTTGGAATCCCCAGTGATGAGCTGATCATAGGGGACGGGAGCAGAAGTGCCATAGCCAGTGCCATTCCTGTTCATATCAATAAATGTGCAATAGCCATTGCAGAAATAGTGGCATCATAGACCCTTGAGATCCTCATGAGCCTGTGGAATTACATTTGGAAAAACTATTGCAGTATTACTATGTGAACCATGCGCACAAAAGCCGCCCACTACTTAAAGCTGCTTCATGTGTACTATACCTCTAGTTCTAATTCTTATTCTATTACACTTGAAATCCATAATCACAGGAAGGGTATTTGAATTAATATTCTTCATTTTGCAGAGGGTCTGAGTGTTGGAGTGTCTCTGCCGTCAATACCTAATGTGCAACTTATCCATGAAGTTATGGAGGTCAAAGAAGTAAGTGTTATAGTTCATTTAGAAGTTTTTTCACTTTATGCCATTAGACATTACTGTTCCTATTTAGCTAGCTGGTGTGATCTAATGTTTTTGGTCATTTTGTATAGTACATATACCTACATTATGGGCAGACCTTAATACTCTCGGTTACCCCCTTAATGACCACCCATATGCCTTTTTACAGTGATTGTTAAGGGACTTTATTCTGATGCATATGCATTTTTATGGTGGCATGGGGACTGGGAGCTCCACTGTCTGATGACAGCCTGGCACCTGCTCTAATGGTGGACACCAGACAAACCACCGATCCCCACTACTTAATGCTTACGTGTCAATGTGACTGTGGCATATAAAGGGCTGACAGAGGGAGGGGCCTCCTTCTGTCACCCATCAGACCCCCACAATATGATCTCGGGGTCCCAATGAGTTGCTGTGGCATTCGGAGGCTAGTATATGGCCTCTTGGTCTGCTATTTATGATGGCCAATGAGGCTCAGCCTCTGGCTTGGCTTCATGGGCAATATAATACACTATACAATGCTGAAATATTGTAGTGTATTACACAAGCAATCTAAAGCTATCAATTTCAAGTCCTCTGGTGGGAGAAAAGTACAAAGTTAGAAAGAGTAAAAAAAAACTGTAAAAACAATGCCGCACACAACATTGTTGACAGTAAAAAGAATACAAAGGTCAAGGGTCTTTAATGGAGCAGTAAAAAAGATTTTTTTTGTTTAAGTGTGCAAAGTTGCAAAAAGAAAAAAAAACTATATTAATTTGGTATCAGTAACCGTAACCACCAGCAATATTAATTTAACACATTAATTAAACCACACGGTGAAAACCGTAAAATAAATAAAAAACATGATAGAAATGCAAATTTTGTTGATCTTACCTGCAGCAAAAAGAGAATAAAAAAGTGATCAAAA
Organism: Eleutherodactylus coqui; assembly: GCF_035609145.1. Classification (NCBI taxonomy): domain Eukaryota; kingdom Metazoa; phylum Chordata; class Amphibia; order Anura; family Eleutherodactylidae; genus Eleutherodactylus; species Eleutherodactylus coqui. Next base: position 49,413,140 of record NC_089849.1, on the reverse strand, counting down.
TATTATATTTACCCAAAAATGGGAAAAATGAAGACTAGCGTTAATCCCGCAGAGAGCAATCCCTAAAAAAAATGATGGCTCCTGGAATGCGGCGACACAAAAGTGTTTTCAGCATTGAAAATTATCAAAACATTGAAAAACTATATGAATTTCGTATAGCTGGAATTCTGCGGATCCAGAGAATAATGTTATCCCATCAGAGGCGTAACTTGAAGCTGCTGAGCCCCAGAACAAAATTTGGAACTGGGCCCCCAACTATAAAGCTTCGTTGATAGTATTGCTTTGCAATATGGGGAAGAGAGACTTTATGGGCCCTTCGGGCTCCTGGGCCCAGGTGTGACCACACCCTCTGCACCCCCTATACTTACACCCCTGTCAGAGGCGTAACTTGAAGCTGCTGGGCCCCAGCATGAAATCTGGAAGTGGCCCCCAACTATAAAACCTCACTGATAGTATTGGTTTGCAATATGGGGAAGAGAGACTTTATGGGCCCCCTTAGGGCTCCTGGGCCCAGATGCGACTGCACCCCCTATACTTACACCCCTGTATCACATTATCACGCTGTAAAGATGAAATGAAAAAAAAAAAACACAATGGCAGATTTTGGCCGCCTGCAGATGGGCGGAATTTCCGCGGCGGGATTCCCTGCAGAATTTCCGCCCGTACAGGCCTGCATAGGATTGCATTACAATATGCAATCCTATGCAGACGGCCACGGTTTGTCTGCGCGAAATCACGCGCAGAAAACAAACAGCGGCACGCTCTATTTCTGTGCGGGGCTCACAGAGCCCCGCACAGAAACGTCCCTCCCCAGCCTCCGGCTCCGCTCTAGGCATGCACCAGCTGGGCAGCAGCCAGCACATGAAAGAGCCAAAGCTGCGGAAGCGGGTAAGTGCCATGCTGCTCTCTGCAGGCGCTCGGGTCGGGTCCTGCTGCAAGAATTCTCGCAGCTGGATCCGACCCGGCCGTCTGCAGGCGGCCTTTATTTCCAATCCACCCCACAAAAACTGTATAAAAAAAATACAATACATTATAGGTACCCTAAAATGATGCAAATGAAAAATACAGCTTGTCCTGCAAAAAACAAGCCCCCATAGGGCAGTCGATGAAAAAATGAAAAAGCTATGGCTCTTTCAAGACAATGATAAAAAATAAATTGGCTATAAGGTATAAAATAGGCCCATCCTGAAGGGGTTAAGTATGGTACACTAGTCCCATCTGCCGATGGGACCTGTTTAGTGATTTGAGACCCTGATTGTCTGAAGGTGGTACGTTTGCATCACTTTATTCAGGCGCTATGAATGCCCAACTGTTGTTATAACGATCGTATGATAAGGCAAGGAAAGCACCTAGAGCTTATAGTCGTGGCACATACTGCTACATGTTAAGGAAAGTTTACAACAAGGAAGGAACTAACTTTCCCAAGATTCATTTGGGTTTGAATAAATATGTTTTTTATTATATTCTTTGTGATTAAAAATTGACATTAATTTTGCTTCTTTACAGGATTACGCGGTTATGTCATGTGACCTTCAATATGTCAAGTAGACAATATAAGTAATCATCTCTGGAGACATTTTACATATACATTAAGGAAAGCAATAACTGAAATCCAGAATAAAATCTGCACCCCTGATCAAAGTTGTGCTGTGTAATATTTGCTGTTGCAACCCTATATTCATTTCTGAACCATGAAAATTTAAAGTGAACATGCACTTTTAGATGACGTTTCTAAATAAGCTGCTCTGTGCATGTACATAAGGGGAAAAACAACTTCTGGACATTATAAGACTTGTATTCTGCATTTTTCACCTTTGTCCTACTCTGCAGGCTAAATATCCGATTCTGAGTTCTCTCTGAGCTAGTGGGAAGAGTCCCGATATTATGTTGTGTTCCATACATTGTGCAGAGAATAGCAGAATTTCTTCTTCTATATCTCTCTGTAGCACACACAAACCTAACATCGTCATGGAGCAGCATTATACAGCAGGACTTAACAGTATAGATGTGATTTCAGTAATTATAAATTACTCACCTGTTAGCTGCAAGCACTTCACTGTGTGAGTGTCTGTTATGGATAACGAGTGTGGACCCACTGGACCCACCAAGTGTTTGGCTTTTAGATTGTTCCCGATGTGGCTGGCAACTGACTCCTGGTGGTTAGATGGGAAATCTAGCCCTTTGTTAGTAAGAAAGATCGGGTAACGCCTATAAACGGGATAGGTGTTCTGATAGGAACGGACCCACTGTCTTTCTCTTGGGCCTGACTATCCCTAACGGGACACAGGAGATGTACTAGGCACAGGACGCACCAATACCACAGGACAGGGCTGTACAAACCACAGAACTGGGACTGCTACCAGGACCAAATTAGCCGTCACAGAAGCAGATTAACGTCTAAATCATTAGTAATAAAGCCCTTTCACTGTTTAGACAAATCTAAAATGATAATTTTTTATTAATTATATTTAAAAATTACTTAAACGAACACGGGGCACAACACAGAAGCCACTGGGTTGATGGAGATATGAGAGTCTCTTCAAGGACCTAGGTGCCACATCCTAATACTGCTTCCCTCTGTATACAATCATAGCGGAGAGGAAGAGCATGTTATGGGAAGTTGGCAACGTACAGTGGCTTTAATCAACGAACAATTAAAAAGAACCCGGACCAAATTCTATACTAGTATCCCTCTCTTGTGCTCTTAGTTCACTATCAAAGTAATGAACAACTCAGCTACCATCACTAGATAGACTCAGCAATGAAGCTTAAATAGATGAGCATAGTATAGTTTTAAACAGAATTTGGTCCGAGTTCTTTTTAATTGTTCGTTGATTAAAGCCACTGTACGTTGCCAACTTCCCATAACATGCTCTTCCTCTCTGCTATGATTGTATACAGAGGGAAGCAGTATTAGGATGTGGCACCTAGGTCCTTGAAGAGACTCTCATATCTCCATCAACCCAGTGGCTTCTGTGTTGTGCCCCGTGTTCGTTTAAGTAATTTTTAAATATAATTAATAAAGAATTATCATTTTAGATTTGTCTAAACTGTGACAGGACCAAATTAGGGAGCAGACAGACGTGCACAAAGACGCAAGCAAGGACAGGGACAGGATCAGACGGTAAACATACATACACGCAGGAATGGGTACAGGATGCCTAGGCTGGGTGACTGGAGCAGGCTTACACCAATCTAAGGAACAAACATCAGGATGCAGCAAACATACAAGACAAAGGGCAGACTGGGAAGACAGAAGTGGGGAGGCTATGCAGGATGACAGAGCCAAACACACAAACGGGATAAGGTGCAGAGACAGGGAGGCAACCAATAAACAGAATACAGATACAGGATCATACAGACAATAAAGGCAGGAATAGTAGACCTAGGAAAGCTGGGTGTCAGAAACTAACACAACAACAATTCTCTGGCAAAAAGGAAGTGCCTCAGCCTAGCTTAACCCTGTCCAATCCAATTTGTATCCTGGTTTTCCTAGGGGGCTTACTCTTTTTCTGTCGTTAACAATGGCGCTATCTGCTGGCTAAAGCTAGTACTGCAGGAGGTGACACGTTGGATAGGCTCCGACAGCAGAGAGGCTGGCAATATACAGTAAGAGAACCCCGACGGACGTCTTCCAACATCGGAGCTGTACAGCCTTAAATCATAATGTCTTCAGAGGTCAGACAGTGGATTGGAAAGGGTTTTAAATAGAAAAATAATTAACCCCACAGCTGGGCAGTGAACTGGTTGATTCTTTCAATACTGGAAGAAAACAGACATACAGAGTCCATGCACACAGAAGCAGACCGTTGCTCGTGTCTGCCCAGAACTGCAAGAGGACGGAGGACACGGGTAGCAGACAGATAACACGGGTAACAGTGTCTTTCAGTCTCTCCTCTGCTCTCTATAGACGTTTATAAGCAACAAGCGTTATCATACACTTCCACTTCCAGGTTTCTGTCTTGTTTTCTATGTTTATAGACTCTGACATCATTTGACAATAGGCAGTGGACAGCCTTTGATTTCTCAGCACAAAAATCCCATTTTTGATAATCAAAGCGATTTACACTTTTGCTAGTTATCACATTGGCTATCACATAAGCCTAAGTTGTCTTAAAGTGGAGTGGACATTTAAATTTTGCACTGACTAAACCAGCAGTGAACAAGTGGCCCCTAGGTGCTCACCCTGTGGTCCTTGTCTCCCTTCTTCCATATACAGTATGTACTGTACAGTGGTGTATAAAGATACATGCATGCATTACTTCCCTAAAGGCTGATTTAGACACAACGATTTTTTCTCAAAAATCTCTCAAAGCCGTCTTCTGAGCGATAATCGCTGTGTCTAACTGCACTGACATTGTCCAGTTTTCGTTAAGCCGTTGCTCATCGTTGTCTTTCAGCATGCTGAAAGATAAGTGATCAGTTATCAGGGATTCACAGCAGGATACAGCTGATACTATTGTTTCAGCTGTATCCCGCTCCCTGATGACAGGCGGGGTATGAAGAACACAGCGCTCCAGCTGTGTTCTCCATACCCCGCACGGAGAGCTCGGCTGCATAACAGCCGGGCGCTCCGAGCAGAGAACAGCTGGATGCAGAAGACAAGCGGCACCGCTTGTCTTCTGCATCCCCCACTCAGAGAGCAAGGTGATCGCTCAACGTTTGAGCAATCACCTTGCGCTGTAAAAGCACACACTGAATATCGCTCAAAGTCATTTAAAAGATTTTTTGAGCGATAATTGTTGTGTCTAAACTAGGCTTAACACGCTATGTGTACCTAAACTGCTCTGTGTCACACAGACAACGGGTGCTCCTTCGCCCCTGTTTCCAGCAGAGAAGTGACAAGTCAAGTTCAGCTACTCTCTATACTATCCAAGAATGGTGGATATCTGTGCATGTGTGGCCACATCTCTGCTGCAAGTGGGAGCATAGAACATTGAATGTACGGATTACGTCAAATTGATCACCCCAGGTCCAAAATGAACAATATAAAGTAAAAGGCTACTATCCATTGAAACATTGGTGGCAAAATAGAAAAATCTGAAACCAGTGAGGATGCAGTAATGAAGTATTCATTTTCATAACTACTGTGTCTTTTAAGAGTGGCACAATGCAAGGCCACTTTCCCCAAACCCATTTCATCGATCAGTTGAAGATTAAAGGGGTTTTCCAGGGAAATACTATTGTTGACCTATCATTAGGATAGGTCAACAATAGTTGATCAGCCGGGGTCCGTCACTCGGGACCCCGACCGATCAGCTTAGCAGGCACATGCTGTCAGCACCACAAATACACAGAGGTCAGTGCAGAAGCCTCTGAGTCGACCTCTGTGCTGTGCAGTGGCCGTACAATGAAAGTTGTGCCTACAAATACAAGTGCCGGACACTACATGAGAGGTTGGCTCAGAGAGGTCCACTCCAAATACACAGAGGTCGGAACAGAAGCCTTCACGCCGACCTCCTTATAGTGGCCGGCACTTGTAACTACAGGCACAGCTCCCATTGATTTCAATGAGAGCTTTGCCTACAGTTACAAGCGCCGGACACTACACAGAAGTCGGCGTGGAGTCTTCTGCTTCGATCTCTGTGTATTTAACGCACTGACAGCATACGCCGGCTCAGCTGATCAGTCAGGGGACCCCGGCTGATCAACTATTGATGACCTATCCTGAGGATAGGTTATCAATAGTATTTCCCTGGAAAACCCCTTTAAGATAACACGTGTTTGTAAAGGCCTCAATACACATTAGACAAAAGTCATCCAAACCCACCAATTTCAGCAGGAACCACTGACTGTTGGATGTGTATAGAGGCCTTTTGACTTTCCCTTGAGAAATGATGTCAGGGATAAGAAAACTCTGGCATGTTGAATTTCAAGGACTGATCATGTTTGTCCTGAAGATGAGCTGCCACAAGAGATGTCCAACTGCAGCTTTCTTCACTATCCCCATCGAAAACATACAAATGCTTGGCCGAAAAGTACATTCGTGTGAACGGGGGAGTCAGGAGTGATAGCTTTTGCCCGATTGAGCATTCAGGCGACAGTTGTGGAAGGTATATGGGTGCTTTAAGGATGACGGGTGAAACTTGTTAATATATCAAACACTCATTACTGTAAATTACAGTAGATTTTGGCCGCCCATCAGACCACTCCAGGAGCCAGCCAAAAATGTAGGTGCCAACACTACTCGTGAGTCACCTGGGAAGAACACAATGAACAATATTATGTCCTTCATTCCCTTATGTAAGTGGAGGAAATGGATGAGATTCAGTTATTCTTCCCCAGAAGGTTTACAATGCATTAACCAAGCTAATAGGTATAATCTTATCATCGGAACTGAGATAAGAAACCCTCAGCTGATTCATTTGCTTCTATGTAGAGATCTTATATTCAGCTGAAGTAGATTACGGGACAAGTTGCATCAGGATCATACATGACCTAATAGGTTTAGCTTTTTTGTAGGTCATATCCAATTACTTTTAATGAGTCAATAGTTGGCACTGATATTTCCAATGATGAATATGCAGTATGTTCATGTTATTTCAGGGACATTGTCACCTTAGAAAAGACACTCAATTACTTTCTGACTACTGGGATCCCCACCAATTCACAGTTTTGCACTGCACTGGCTATCCATTGGGCAGCACACTTGAGTGGAGCAATGCTACAATTTCCTGCATAGCAAATGGCCAGAAATGTCATGGCACAGAGAGAATACTAATGATCCCCGATCCCCTTGTTCCAGAGGTCAGCCTCTCACCACAATAATACTATGTTGTCTCCTAGCAATATGTCATAGGAATACAAGAAGCGAATAGCCCTTTAATGTTTCCAAATTCTTACCTATAAGTTGCACAAAGAGAGACATTAAGATAGTATCAAAAATTACATATCTATCTATTTACAAATAAATGCAATAACAGCAGATTGAGCCCTCAGGTACACAGCTGTATTACTAATATATGTTGTATGGAGCCATGATAAGGCAACAATAGGCTGCTCTGGGCCCATACTGTACTTCAGTGGGTACAGCAAGAATCAGTGCCCACCACTAAAAACTTCAGGGATCAATGTCCAGTAATGACACGTTGCAGTGATCAATGTCTGTCACTTATACAATGCAAGAATCAATGACCATTAATGATACACTGTACTGCAAGAATCATTGTCCATGGTGTATATACTACAAGAATTAATGTCCACCAGAGATATACATCAAGACTCAATGTCCACAGCCAATACATTACAAGTGGCAATATCGACCAGAGATATATATCAAGAATCAATGGGGAAGGCGGGGATTACCTAAGTACAGTGGTTTACCAGAATTTTGATGGAAAATGTCAAAATTGTAGCACACAAAAAATTAGCATTTTTTTTTACTTTTATACCACCTTTGGGGAAGTCAGGTTGGGCTTAGTGGACAGCATGGTCTGCAGGGCCGTAGGAGGTAACCCCGCCTCTTACACTAAGCCCAGTCTACTTTTTCTAAAAGATGATACATTGCACGAATCAATGACACATTGTTACACTACAAGATGAAGAACATCTAAAGTCCGGGAGATGCTGTGACAATCAGACTTTGTAATAACAGGGTACAATATTGCGCAATTTATTTTTTTAATAAAAATTAATATACAGGGTGATACTCTGACTAGGAAAGCCAAATATTCCTCAATAACTTTGTAGTTTTTATCTGGTTCCCTATGAAAGTTGACAGGGATGAAGATTATGGAGCAGATTTATGAAAGCTATCTATAGGTATATTCATCATTACTCTCTTGGATTACTCTCAGAGTAATCCGTGACATCATAGAGTAAATCATGTGACCAGCTGGAGTGCACAGTGTTCATGCTCCAGCAGATGCAATGATGAACAAACTGTGCACCAGCAGCCATATTACACATCATGTGACTAGAAGTTTGAAGCAGATATAACCTGTTATGTGGATTATTTATCTATTAACAGCAACAATCTGAACATTGATGTCACTTGTTAAGTTAAAAAAAATGTGCAGTGAACCAACAAAATACTTTACATGCTTCTATTATCAGTCTGTACAGGCTTCTAAATAACCATTAGGCTTCTGCATTCACTTCCAGTCTGTAACCCACTATTAATTCAGTATAAATTGGATCACAGCTATTGCACTGGGTACCGCTATTTTGATACTCTGCTTTTAAGCATGCTTTTGGAGGGAGCACAGCTAGGAAACTCCAAGTATGCTCCAGTAATGATGAACAGCCAGAGCATATGCTCCAGAGATGCTCCTGGCAAGGATGCCCAGGTAGAGCATATTTTCCACACTCCAACTGCTGAGATCCAGGCCGTTCTCCAGAACAGGGCTCCTGTGTCCCGCCCTGCCTGTCTCTGTGGGGACCACTTTTGCCCTAGCAGTGTGACATCACTGTGAATGGAGCGCTGGCCAAGCATCCAGATTCAGTACTCCATTAATTTCCATGGGGGTAACGGAAATATTCAAGCAGGTGCTGCTCCACAGTCCCATTGAATGTGAATGGAGAGTTAGTGTGCTTGAGCAGTTTGCTCCTCACTGCAGAGTGTGCAGTGACCCAGGGTTGCTGTGGATAGGGTATAATTTGCAATTGTGGTGCAGCCACTTTAGGGAGGTCGGAAAACGTCTGATCGCACCGTGCAGGATAGGAAGGGTAGGTTACTGGTAGAGATGAGCCAACGTACTCGTTACGAGTACTTACGCACCCGAGCACCGCCATTTTCGAGTACAGCAGTACTCGCGCGTAAAGATTCGGGGGGCGCCGTGGCGGCACGGGGGGTAGCAGTGGGGAGTGGGGGGGAGAGGGAAAGAGAGAGGGCTCCCCCCTGTTCCCCGCTGCTCCCCCCCGCACCGCCGCGCCTCTCCCCGCCCCACGGCGCCCCCCGAATCTTTACACCCGAGTACTGAAGTACTCGAAAATGGCTGTACTCGGGTGCGTAAGTACTCATTACGAGTACGTTCGCTCATCTCTAGTTACTGGCATTGCCAAGAAAATCCTTAAGAAGACTTTCACAAGAAACTGGCATTCATTATTCCACGTATCGAAGAGCTGCTAAAGAAGAGAAACTGCACTCCTATCATGTGTTTGCATACCTCCTAACTTTTGAGCAATGTAAGGAGGGACAAATGTAGCACACCACAGCATGTTTTTATGATAGACCATGCCCCTTTTACACTTAGTCTGGACCCTCTGTATCCCATAGTACTTCCCTTCAGTGACCTCCTCACGTGAGAATAGGACTTGCAATGTGTGGTGTCTCGCACATCGCACAGCACACGGATGGGTTGTCTGTGTGATGCAATTTGTGCTTGAGGACCTCGGGCATAACTTGCTATCGGCCATGTAAATACGGCCTTAGAGGACCCAATTGTAATATTGCCCCGGTTAGCTGCCCCTTAGTAATAGTGTCTCCAGTAGTAATAGTGCCCCGTTAGGTGCCCCAGTCACATCACTTTCTCCGCTCCGCTAGCTGTGCCTACAGCCTGTGTTGGTAGTCTAAGAGTTGCTTCCAATATGAAAAATATGTACAATATTGCTCATGGTTCCAACGTTCAGTTAGGGAACATCCAGGGATTTTAGACATCATATGGTACATGGATGAAGGCTGGTTTCAGAAGTGCTTAGATGCTGCAGGGGCCATTTTCAGCATATACTCTAGGTACACCATGTTTTGCAACATACACGGTAAACACAGATCAATCTTCATAGGGAAATAGACACAAATGAAAGAGTCACCGAGAAATGTTGGGTTTCCTATGAGAGAATCATCTTGTAGTTCTCCTTTAAGAAAAGATTTCCATTGTGAAGGGGAGCATGTGTAAAGTGATATCCCAAGCCGCATTAGATGCTGATATGAAGGGAATGGCTTTGACTTTTTTGTAATTTCCCAGGTTCGATCACTGTTGTGTTGGGGGGTGAAGCATGGTCATGTTGTTCTACATTGGGGTCTTCCTAGGGCTTGTAACCCTGTGTCAGTCACTTGGACCTGGAGCATATCTGAAGCTGGACAGATGTAGTTTACAGAATGGTAAGGAGTGCTACCTTTATCTATCTATCTATCTATCTCATATCTATCTATCTATCTATCTATCTATCTATCTATCTCATATCTATCTATCTATCTAATATCTATCTATCTCATATCTATCCATCCATCCATCCTTATATGTCTACCTCATTCATAAAACGTATTTATACTCTCATTAAATCTTATATTTCATATTGTGTATTAATACATCATTAAGTATATTGTGTACATTTCATCCCCAGGATATGTTGTTTGTAAGGGTGACTTTGATAGTTTATGTATTTCTTACTCACCAATTCCTATAGTACATACTGTACACATCAAAAAAACAGATGCGTCCGTGACTTTTTTGAGGCTGCTGGCACTTGCGCAGGTTAGTCTGACTATAATCATCAGCATTTTACAGCTCAGGGTAAATGCTGGTAATTGATTTTTGGATAAGTTATCTAAAAAAAGAAAACTTCACTTTGCACACCCTGATACTAATACTTTTCCCTGAATCAGTCCATGCCATGTCAGTGCAAACAAAAGAACGGGGTTTGGTACCGTGTAGCCAGTAGAACAAAGTGTGATTGTTCCAAGTGAGTAAAACCAGGTAATCTTGTCGATATGATATCTTTTAATGGCTAACAAAAATGCATGATGTTAATGCAAGCTTTCAGACCTCTCATTAAAAGGTATCATAGTGACAAGATTACGTGATTTCTCTTACTGAGGCTTTTTCTAGTGATGAGCTATCTTCAGGATAAGAAATATTCATCAACGAGGGTCCAGCACTGCCGATGAGCTGTTCGCTGAGCCGCCGTCAATCCAGATAGAATTGGAAGCAGATAGCACTATCTATATTGTAGCAGCCTGGGTTGATACTGCAGGCACAGCTTCTTGAATTCAGTAGTAGTTTGGCCTACAGCACCAACAATAGCGCTGCAAGGTTGACCGCTCTATCTGCTTCTAGCGCTGTCCACACTGACAGCGGGTCAGGCAAACTGCTGACCTGCAAGAATCTCGAGCAGCGGACTTCTGCCGATCAACTATTCATGACTTATCCCGAGAATAGGTCATCAATGCAAATGACGGAATTAGCCAAGTGCTTTGTCCTCAGCTATAGCTGTCCGCCCTATTAAAATGGAAGGAGCCAAAGTTGCGTATGCACGTGGCCGCTCCATTCATTTCAATGGGATGAAAATAGCTGAGCATAGCGCTTAGCTATCTGTCTGCCCCATTAAAGTAAATGGAGCTGTACATGCACAACCAGCGGCCCATTCACTGCAACGTTAAAGGAATAGGGAGAAGCAATTCTGCATTGAGAAATAGAGAAGACTCGGGATCGTTGGGGGTTCCAGAAGTCAGACCCCCAATAATCTATGCGTTTTCAAGTGTTCAGCAGATGGATGAAAACTTGGGAAAAGTGTTACTCGCTGGAATACCCCTTTAATTGTAAGAACAAAAATACTGCATTGTCCTAGTTATAGACCTTGGTGAATTATCAACCCTTTCCCTTGGTCTTCCATCAATATAGCCTGTTATATTACAATAGATGCAATGATGTAGTTTGATTGTATATGTATTTGGAGGAGAAATAGATACATGAGATCAGATTAATCAAAACTGGTGCAAATCAGTGGCAAAGTTGTCTATGGCAACCAAACAATTAGCCAAAAGCCTTCTGAAAAATGAAAACTGGGAGCTGATTTGCTACCATTGACACTTACTCCACTTTTTTGCATTAGTTTTGATACATCTCCCCTATTGACTCTCACAATGTTTTAAGACTCTAAATGTTCCGATCCTGTGGATCAATATCCATGATACCATTTTTTGCTATCTGTGGCTTCTACAACACATAATATTGGGTTCACTATTACAGTTGTAACAGATATTCTGTCAGATACTGAGACCTTAAAGAAAATGGCAGAGTCACCGGAAGCTAAGAAAGCCCTGGACAAAAAGGGTAAAGGTGCACCGAAGGGTTTTAAAAAGTAAGTGAATTTTGAAGTTTGTAAAGTTGAGAGTCGTCTCATATTACATAATAGTAGTAACAGAACCCGGAGAAGCACTGGATTCTACTGGGTTATTAGTCAGAACGTATTCTATCTACATAGTAGTTAAATGGACTTGGCCACTTTAGGCTTGGATTACCTACTGGGAGTTCAGAAGCAAATTTAGTCATTGATATGTAAGTCATCTAGAAGTTATTGATAAGTGGTCAATCGATCAATTATGTACCACCCTTTGCAATTGTTTTTGTGCAGTTTGTTCATAGACTATGGTGGACATTCATAAAAAATTTTACACCAGTTTCTGGCATAAAAAAAGTCATAAACTTTTGCACAAGTGGGGATTTGAGCAAAAAACATGACATTTTTTGCAGTCTGCACTGCTGCCCACCACTTTTTTTTAAAGGGGACATGGCTTGCCAGGAGAGTCTATGGCCAGTGACAGTGAGGGTGATCAATGAAGGGAACAGGTTACCATGGGAGGTGGGAAGTTCTCCTTCAATGGAAGTGTTCAAACAAAGGCTTGAGAAAAAATCTGTCTGGGATGACTTAGTAAATCCTGCACTGAGCAGGGGGTTGGACCCGATGACCCTGGAGGTCCCTTCCAACTCAACCATTCTATGACTCTATGATCTGCATACATTTATGCTTAGGCAGAGCCACTGAGATATGCCTAATACATGAAGATCTGTGTGTCTCTTCATGTATTACATGCATCGTGCGTGGGTGGAAAGCTTATTAAGACTAGTGTTTGAAATACATTTCCTCCTATGTTCAGTATTGCAGATCGGCCCCATTAAAACTGAGCTGAAATGCCAGGTACAACCTAGAGACAAAAGTGACACTATTTCTAGAAAATAAGATAGGCAGACCCATTTTTTTGAATCCCAGCCATCTACTAACTCTTTTTCTTTATTAAAAGAACACTTAGGCTGGCATTTCATGCACCGGTCAGAATGAAGTGCCCACCGGAGTAAAATCTGGTATAACTTATAGTAAAACAGTCAGGCTGCAAGTGGCTGCGCCCCTTCCTTTGCCTCGTGCTCATTTTTTAGCAAAGTAGTGAGGGTGGCAGGAAAATACCAAATATTCATAATTTTTGAGCAAGTATATATTTCCCTTTGCTTTTGGTATATGGTGGGTACGGTCTAATGTTAGATCTAGTTGGAAGTTCTAGTTTATATAAACTAGAACTTTATATAAGTGTTACAGGAATGGCTCTGACTTTAATATTGTCCCAGGACCTATCTTCTCTGTCTGTGTGACCCCAAGTGGTCTATATCACCCTGTAGCCAACTGTCCACAGAATGGATACTATCATTAATATGTTGAAGAATTAATAGCATGACTTTTCATGTTTCCACTTCCAAGAAGAAGAGAATGATGGGAAATGGTCCCATGAGTTACTGAATTTAGGAATGGAAGGTGGGGGGCTGAGTCTGTCTGCTATGTTTTCATGGTATCATAGCATGTGAGGCTGAAAAAAAGACATATGACCATTCAGTTCAGCCTATTAATCCCCAATGTTGATCCAGAGGAAGGCTACCTGTGGCACCTAAAGGTTTAACAGCCAGGATCGGAGTTATCTCTGATTCTGACCGCCATGGATAGAACAGGCTCAGCTCACAAGACTGCATCATACAAATTCTGTGCACATCCAATGTGCATGTAGTCTTGCAAGAGTTTATAGGACTTCTTTTGCTAAATATCAAAATGCTGCTAAAGGGTCCATTCACATGTAGTGGAAATGCTGCAGATTTCTGACAGCGGAAAATTCCATGGCAAAATCCACAGCATTTCTGCAAAAGAAACAGTCAAAATCCACACCACCAGTTCAGATTTTGATTGGAAATCAGCTGCATATCCGCAGCCAATTTCAGCAGCCAAAGTACTTCTCCTCACCTCGGAGGTCTTTGCGCTGTCAGTACAACCCTTCACCCAGTACCTGCAAATATATAGAAAGGAGGTGGTCTTTATCAAGCTGCAAAAGAACATGGACTTTCTACTTTATTTCACAGTTTTTGCGGCTTGATAAAGAACATAACAGGTCGAAACGTTGCCTCTTTTATGATGGAACAATAAAAATTTGAGTTTTTTTAAGAAACATCTGTGAAAGCACCATTTATGCTGCCACCTCCTTTCTATATTTTTGCATGAACTTGGGTTGAAGGTCTACAACCTTGAGGTTGGCTTGGCATCCTTTAAAGTTCCTTTGACGTAAGGAAATAGATTTTTCCTCCACCAGTTGGCCTTGTGCACCTGGTGTTTTGAGTGCTGCTGATATACCTTCTTTACCCAGTACCTGGTGGCTTCTAGTGACCACAGCTCCGATGGTCAGGTGATGCAGAAGTGCCATCACTCACTAGAGCTCCAAATACACTAAGACAATGCATCGCTTTAAGACATGTGTATTGCAGGTGGTACCATAGTCAAACCAAACTGGCTAAAGCCAAGCAAGCCTGCCTGGCTACCTTAGTAATAGGAGAGTGGTAAATGAATCCACCTCCATATAAAGCATTCTAGCTATCACAGTAGAGTAATATCTTACGTGCCAAACAAAAAGTCCTGAACTAAAAACATGAACATAATGCCCCCACCCAACATGTTTCGCCATGACTGGCTTCATCAGGGAATAATGTGGAGCTATAGTAAGGCAGCGCAGGACTGACAACTGTTTTATGGGATAGTGGTGGGACTCCTTCTCATTGAGCCCATAAATCATTCCAATATCCAATAGATTGTATAGTACTCTTTGATTGACATCACAGAATAGAAGCATATAACCAATCTCCATCAGTCAAAGTAACAAAGACCAGGAGCATGCTCAGCTAAGCAAAAAAGACACTTAGAAAATCTGTAGGTCAAAAATACCACATGGTTTATAGAAGTATCAGTATAGTGAAAAACTGTCAAGACTAGCAATATGCTCAATTAAGCAGAAGAAACACTTAGAAAATCTGTAGGCCAAAACTGCCATATAGTTCAAGAAGGTATCGCTATAGTCAATACGGCAAAGACCATAAGCATGCTCAGTTAGACAAAAAAGACACTTAGAGTTCCTGAAGATCAAGATTACCGTACGATTTATAAAGATATGAGTTTAGTGAAATACGGTCAAAATCCAGGAGCTTGCTCAGTTAGGCAAAAGAAACACTTAGAGAAACTGTAGGTGACGATGACCTTATAGATCATAGAGGTATAAGAGCATTGAAAAGCGGCAGGAACAAAGAGCCTGGCCAGTTCAACAAAAGGACACCTACAAAATCTGTTGGATCTTAGTGAAAGATATATGATTGACAATTTCAGGGAAAAAAACGGAAGCGGTGAGGACCAAATGGACCCGGAAATGGACAGTGAAGAACCACATATATGGTTGTACAGTCACTATCTAAATTTCGTCAATTTTGTCCCATAGAGACACAGAGTGTGCACTCACTGTATAAATTAAGATTTTGTTTAAAATTTATACATAACCAAAATGATGATATTCACAATATAAAAAAATATCCCATTCTAATGAAGAACTAATTTGTGTTAGTATTACATGTATTATATACCGTATCGAGAGTAAGACGGTTAGTGGTTACATTTATACAATATATCGTTATGGTAACTGCAATAGGTTGCATGTTAAATCTTTCAAACTTTACAAGAAACACAAAAAACATTCCCATTTTGCACCGATCATCTTGGCTACTTTTGGCTAATTTGATGGTTTCTCATTGGTCTGTTGACGTACGATATATTGCAGTTGGCATAGTTCTATAGATTGGCCACCATGGTGCAATAAACCAATTTTTTTTTTTACATATAAATTATTGAATATACCACAATGATATATTAAATGAAGCCCCACATTATTTTCCTGATGAAGCCAGTCATGTTGAAACATGTTGGGGGGGGGGATGTGTTCATGTTTTTAGTTCAGGAGTTTTTGTTTGGTCCATAAGATATTACTCTACTGTGATAGCTCGAATGCTTTAAATGGAGGTGGATTCATTTACTACTCTCATTACTTAGATAGCGTTGCTTGGCTTCAGCCAGTTTGGTCTGACTACGGTACCACCTGCAATACACACAGCCAATACACACATTGGCTTAGTGTATTTGGACTGCCGGCTCCTGTATTTTTAATTGTCTTTGTCTTAGTGCTTTTGCATGTAATAAGGGTTTATTATTTTATTTTCATTTTGGGAAGGTATGACAAATAGGTCATGTTTTTGCTTCTCGCAATTTGAAATTTAATGTAATGAGACCTTGTACACCTTAGGGCATTTTGTATTGTATCACTCACTAGAGGATGCTAGGTACCGTGTGAAGGATTGCACTGACAGCCCAAAGACCTTCGAGGTGAAGAGGAGCACTGTGGCGGCTGAAATCAGCTGTGGATATGCAGCCCTGTTTACACTAGAGAGCGCTAGATACCGGGTGAAGGGCTGCATTGACAGAGCAAAGACTTTCGAGGTGAAGAGACGAAATCAGCTGCAGATACATAGCTGATTTATAGTCAAAATCTGCACCATTGGTGAGGATTTTGACTGTTTCTTTTACGAAAATGCTGCAAATTTTACCGCAGAATTTCTCACTGAGGAAACTTCACAGCATTTCCACTACATTTCCACCAGCAAGGATAGGGGAAATATGTCTGATTAGTGGGGTTTCCGACCTATGGGTCTCCCACTGATTGCAAGAATGGGAGTCCCGCGTATCCCCATATGAATGGAACGGTAGTCTAGCATGCCAGCTGCTCTAAGGAATGCTCTACTCGGCTTCTCTTCCACAGTTCCATAGAGATGAATAGAGTGGAAGCATGTATGCTTGAACGTCACTCCATTCATACAGGGATACACTGAACTCCCATTCTTGCGATAGGTGTAGGTACCCATGGTCATACCCTACCAATCTATTCTGTGAATAAGAGATATGTTCAAATCTTAGGATAATCCCTTTAATAGTGTTAGCACATAAAGTGTGAACATTTTCCTATATACACTGCTGTTTAGCGTTACTTCTAAGAGGATCATCCCTTTAACAATATCATCAACCGTTTAATGATGCTGTCACAATGAAAGTTTCGCTGTACCCGTATCAGAAACTGCAACCATCGTGCTCGACCTCTTTTTCCAAGGAACTTACATATACTGTATCATAGCTGGTTAGGAAATTGGAAATAACTACCTCTAATATTCTTACAGTGTAAAGGTTACTAAACTTGAATTCTCCAAGATTTCACTGATCATGCTACCAGGCACTGGTATCCGGATGTTTGTAACAAACAAGATTGAAATCACCGGAAAAAGGTAAGATAAGAGAAATATGGGTAACAATTAAACATATAAACTGAATCAGCCTTAGGTTGAATGGTTTTACACATGGCACCTACTATTGGCACCTCCCTATATGTTGTACCATATTCTGCCCAAAGAATCCTGCAATATACAGTAGTGTACAGATAGCCACACGATGCAGTGCCAAATAATTGGACCCAAGGTGGCCAAATTACAGAACTATACAGCGGCCCAAAGAACACCAAGTAGTGGATTGAATGTTCAAGCTCTAAGTGCCAAAGTCATCAGGGTCACAGGTACTCCATTCAGCCCAGAAATGTGATCTGCTTTGTTTAGGCGAAATAATTGCATAGCCCTATATATGATATGGGCATACACAACTTATTGATGCATTTTTAATATTTAACAGTTTCTTGGGTGGAAAAACAGATATAAAAATAGAAGTAAACATTATTACAAATTCAAGTTTGAAGAAAGAGAAGGTAGACTGCCCAACATTGGTCAAAGAGGAATGTAAAGTAAATATCATTAATGTTGAAGCCAATCTTCCAAAAGGGTGAGTAAATTAAGGTTCTACTGCTACAGTATAAGTTAGATGCTGTTAAAATGCTAGGTCCCCTGTTCTGTGGTGGTCTCGGATGCCCTTCTCTCTCATCATAGTACACTACATTTAGATTTTCTTTGGTAACTTATTGATTGTTTCGAATTTTCTAATAACCCCAGTTCCTTTTGTATTTTGCAGAATTTTGCCAAATGTGATGAGTAGTTTTTTGGATAAAAACCTTAAAACTCTTTTGCCTACTACAGTAAGTTATTACATAGATGGATAGTAGCTTTTTTTTTTAGGAATTTACTTATAAGACCTTAGTAGCATCCAAAACGCAAACTAAAAAAATATAATAGGTAACCTATGAAAGGAAAACAGGGAGAGAAAAAAAAAACACACACGCCCAGCCCCCAAAACTCAGATAAAAATGGAAAAGGACACATTCTCCAAGTTCTCCTGAACTCCAGCTCCACCCTCTCTGCCATGATAAATTTTATTTAGAATTTTCCAAATCTTAGACCAACATGCCCAACACTTATCAAATACTGTAGATTGGAAAATAGGCGAGGACTTCTCCTTAGCCTAGATTTATGCAGTCTTTGACTCAGTCTCATGGCAATACTTATTCTTCATTCCTGAGGGGGATGAGATTTGCAACGAAATTCAGAACTCTGTCGACGCTGAAAAGGTGTTCGACAGGGTCGGCTGGCCCTTTCTCTCGGCCACATTGGACAAAATAGGGGTGGGACCGAGAACAAAAGACCGAATCATGTCCCTATATCGAAATCCCTCAGCCAGAATCAGGGTAAACGGCTCCCTGTCGGACGCCTTTCAAATAACAAACGGGACCAGACAGGGTTGCCCACTCTCCCCGTTTGTCTATGTGTTAACCATGGAAACGCTAGCTACCGCAATCCGTCAAAATGACTCAATTAGAGGGATCCTGACCGGGAACATTGAACATAAGATGGCTCTGTTAGCGGATGACCTGCTAATTTATCTGCCCAATCCACGAGTGGGACTCCCCGTAATCCTACAAGAGTTTAAACGTTTCGGCAGAGTTAGCAACTATAAAGTAAACACCCAAAAATCTTGAACATGACGTTGCCGCAGTCCGAGGTATCACAACTAGAGGCACAATTCCCATTCAAATGGAAACGGTCCTCGATAAAATACCTGGGCATTCAACTCCCGGCAGACACCACACAGACCTTTAAACTCAACTTCCTGCCATTCCTGTCAGAACTTGAAAAGGACCTGAACAAATAGATTTCATTGTTCCTGTCCTGGAGTGGCAGGGTTAACGTAATTAAAATGGACTCTTTACCGAAATTCCTCTACATATGTCAGGCGGTCCCGGTGAAACTCCCAAACTACTACCTAAAACGTCTTCAAACCCTCATTACAGCGTTCGTTAGGAGAGGAAGGAAGCCACGACTGCGCTTCTCACTCCTCACCAGACAAAGGGAAAAAGGGGGCCTGAGCTTGCCTAATTTCACCCTCTATCATAAAGCCTGTCTCTCAAACTGTGTACTAGACCTAATTAAAGAAAACAGTCATAAGCTCTGGGTTGCTGCGGAACATGCATTGGTCCCGGGAACCCTACGAGGAGCAGCATTGATCCCACCTAAACTCATAAAAGAGATCCCCAACATCTCCCCGTTTGTAGGTCAGCTACTCAAGACATGGACAGAGTTCGGGCAAAAAAAAGGCATGGTTTCAGTCCCTGGCCCCCTAACCCTTCTAATAACAAATCCACAATTCAAGACAATGCTAGAGGGAACATCCATACTAGGCTTACACACGTCGTCACTACCAAGCATTAGAGACGTAATGTCCAACACGAATTTAAAACCGTTTACTGAGCTCATAGATGAGAGAGGATCCCATCCCGGCTACTGGCTACAATATTTTCAGCTGAGGGGGTTTGTGGGGTCCCTGGCTCCCCGGGTGAACCTAATGGGCGCGCTTACGCCCTTTGAGCAAATGGCCATGTCGCCAAACACGCAGAGGCACATGATTTCATCCATATATAGGCTGATGCTGAATCGAGAGACAGAGGACCAAAACCCTGCATACACAGAGGCCTGGGAGAAGGAACTAGGCCACAGTCTACCAAGAGAGGACTGGGA
Source organism: Eleutherodactylus coqui (assembly GCF_035609145.1). Lineage (NCBI taxonomy): Eukaryota > Metazoa > Chordata > Amphibia > Anura > Eleutherodactylidae > Eleutherodactylus > Eleutherodactylus coqui. The sequence goes on along the minus strand of NC_089849.1, from coordinate 49,393,134 downwards.
GAATGCCTGGACACTATGTCACAAAATGTCCTCTGCTGGTAAAGCACAGGATTTAAATTTCAAAATTTTGTCTAGATGGTACAAAACTCCCGACCATCTACATAAAATTTTCCCCCAGACACCGCCAACTTGTTGGAGATGTAACGCTGACATAGGGAGCATGTCCCACATTTGGTGGAGTTGCCCGGGAGTGTCTGATTTGTGGAAGGAAACTATTGACCTATATAATCATATCTGTAAATCACATCTCAGACTCACGCAGGAGATGGCCCTTCTCTCAGTCCTCCCAGGAACTATCAAAAGTATTAAACACAGTGTCCTTAGATTCTTCATACTCGCAACCAGAAGGGTCATCCCCAGACTCTGGAAAACCATGACCCCCCCCCCCCCCTCAAGAGGGATGTGGGTAGAAGAGACAAAACGACCTCATGCGCTTCGACGAGTTGGGGGCGGAGGAGGGCGAAACTCAGGAAAGATTCTACCATACCTGGCAGACGTGGACCACATTCAGGTCCTCTGAACGATTTAAGGTCTGGGTAGCTATGGGCCGTCCGTAGAAGACATTGGTGGACCCCAGAAAGTTCCCGGGAGCTGAGAGTGGCTCTTCCCGGGGATGGGCTCCACCGCCCCAAATTGTGCCCCAGAGTTCCACCGCCCCCAGCCCCCCATATAAGCCTAACCCCCCCTCCCCCCTCCCACCTACCCCGTACCACCCTGTCTGTCAATTATGTTTTTGTTATAGTATAAGTTTTGATAAGTTAGAGCAGTATTCAACTGCTTGATTAGGAAGGAAGAAAAAGAAAAGAAAAGACGCATAGCCAAAGTCTTGAAATGTAAAGGATTTATTTACCTTTGTCTGTGATACTGCATGTCATTCCAAATTCATAAGCAAATGACAAATGTATGTTAACCCTTTCCAGTCCAATGTCGGGCCTGCCCCGACATCATCATTTTCCTCCACAGCTCCGATGTCGGGGCAGGCCCGACACTGCAGTGCAGGAGTGGATCTGCACCCGATCGTCAGGCACATCGGGTGCAGATGCAGTCCTGCACTGGTCCCCATCGAGGACCCCCGAGGAGAAGGCAGAAAGGGTTTTTAACCCTTTCTGCCCACTTCTTTATACATTACATAGCGCTCAATTAGCGCTATGCAATGCATAGATTCCGGCCGGCGATCATGTGACCGCCGGTGTTACCTGACCCCCGGCGGTCACATGAACGCCGAGCCGGGAGCCTGCACCGTGCAAGGACCTACTTACCTGACCGGCGTCTTGTGCATTCTCCTTCTGTCTCCCGACCCGGCGATCATGTGACCGCCAGGTGTCACCTGACCCCAGCGGTCACATGATCGCCGAGCCGGGAGGCAGAAGGAGAATGCACAAGACGCCGGTCAGGTAAACAGGTTCCTCCCTGCACCCTCCTGAACTCTGTCAGATCAGGAGGGTGCAGGGAAAATGTATTTTTTCTCACCCATTCTCCCAGCTCCAATTTATTTGGAGCTGTGGAGAATGGGTGAGAAAAAATAAATGGATTGGAAAGGGTTAATGCCAGTAAAAATATGCGAATAAAAATATTTTGAACGGAAATTCAGAACCCTCATTGAAGCTTTTTATTCCTTCCCCTCAGCCTCAGTCTGGATCCACGGCTTTAGGTCTGACACAATAGCAATCGAGAGGGGAATGAGGCAGGGCTGCCCTCTATCATCTCTCCTATTTGCATGAGCAATTGAACCATTAGCATCTATGCTTAGAGCAAATGAGAACGTGAAGGGTAACCACTAGAGATGAGCGAACGTACTCGTCCGAGCTCGATGCTCGGGCGAATATTAGGGTGTTCGGGATGCTCGTTACTCGTAACGAGCACCACGCGATGTTCGGGTTATTTTCACTTTCTTCCCTGAGACATTAGCGCGCTTTTCTGGCCAATTGAAAGACAGGGAAGGCATTACAACTTCCTCCTGTGTTGTTCCAGCCCTCCCTATACCACCCCCCTGCTGTGAGTGGCTGGGAAGATCAGATGTCACCCGAGTATAAAAGTCGGCCCCTCCCGCGGCTCGCCTCAGATGCCTTGTGAGTTAGCTGAGGGACAGTGCTGCTGGTACCGGAGCTGCTGTAGGGAGAGTTTTTGTAGTTAGTGTAGGCTTCAAGAACCCCAAAGGTCCTTATTAGGGCCACTAATACCTGTGTGTAGGCTGCTGTTAGCAGTGGCTATCTTTTTTTTTCTTCTCAAAATCGGCTGTGCAGAGCATTGCACCCGGCATTAGGGACAGAAGTGTTGCATAGGCAGGGAGAGTGTTAGGAGTGAGTGTAGCCTTCAAGAACCTCAACGGTCCTTTCTAGGGCCATATTTAACTGTGTGCAGTACTGTGCTGGCTGCTGTTAGCTGTGCTGCATATTTTTTTTTCTTCTCAAAATCGGCTGTGCAGAGCATTGCACCCTCCATTGATACTACAGGGACAGAATTGTGTAGGCAGGGCCACAACACAGTTATTATTCATTGAATATACGCAGTAGGGCCTTTGCTTGTAAAAAAAGGGAAAAAAATTCTATTTGGCCTGCCTCTGTCCGTCCTAAGGGCTGTGGGTACGTGTGTGCTGCGTGTACAACGTTAAAAAATCAGACGCACCCAGCTACGGTTTACTGCAGGCTTGCGCCATTGTCTTTCCTGACTGGGAAATAAATACCTGCTCTGCCAGAGTTATAATAACTCTGCTACAGTTAAGTTCTGTGAGTGACACATGTGCAGGGCCACACCACAGTTATTAAACGTATTGTTCATTGAATATACGCAGTGGGGCCTTTTGGTTGTAAAAAAAGGGAAAAAAATTCTATTTGGCCTGCCTCTGTCAGTCCTAAGGTCTCGGGGTACGTGTGTGCTGCGTGTACAAGTTTAAAAAATCTGACGCAACCAGCTACGGTTTACTGCAGGCTTGCGCCATTTTCTTTCCTGACTGGGAAATAAATACCTGCTCTGCCAGAGTTATAATAACTCTGCTACAGTTAAGTTCTGTGAGTGACACATTTGCAGGGCCACACCACAGTTATTAAACGTATTGTTCATTGAATATACGCAGTGGGGCCTTTTGGTTGTAAAAAAAGGGAAAAAAATTCTATTTGGCCTGCCTCTGTCAGTCCTAAGGGCTGTGGGTACGTGTGTGCTGCGTGTACAACGTTAAAAAATCAGACGCACCCAGCTACGGTTTACTGCAGGCTTGCGCCATTTTCTTTCCTGACTGGGAAATAAATACCTGCTCTGCCAGAGTTATAATAACTCTGCTACAGTTAAGTTCTGTGAGTGACACATTTGCAGGGCCACACCACAGTTATTAAACGTATTGTTCATTGAATATACGCAGTGGGGCCTTTTGGTTGTAAAAAAAGGGGAAAAAATTCTATTTGGCCTGCCTCTGTCAGTCCTAAGGGCTGTGGGTACGTGTGTGCTGCGTGTACAACGTTAAAAAATCAGACGCACCCAGCTACGGTTTACTGCAGGCTTGCGCCATTTTCTTTCCTGACTGGGAAATAAATACCTGCTCTGCCAGAGTTATAATAACTCTGCTACAGTTAAGTTCTGTGAGTGACACATGTGCAGGGCCACACCACAGTTATTAAACGTATTGTTCATTGAATATACGCAGTGGGGCCTTTTGGTTGTCAAAAAAGGGAAAAAAATTCTATTTGGCCTGCCTCTGTCAGTCCTAAGGGCTGTGGGTACGTGTGTGCTGCGTGTACAACGTTAAAAAATCAGACGCACCCAGCTACGGTTTACTGCAGGCTTGCGCCATTTTCTTTCCTGACTGGGAAATAAATACCTGCTCTGCCAGAGTTATAATAACTCTGCTACAGTTAAGTTCTGTGAGTGACACATTTGCAGGGCCACACCACAGTTATTAAACTTAGATTATTCATTCACTAGAGGCAGTGGGGCCTTTCCTTTTCAAAAAAGGGAAAAAATTATATTTGGCCTGCAGTCTTGCGCCAATTTATTTCCTGCCTGTGAAATCAAATCACTGGTAATACAGCATGCTGAGGGGTAGGGGTAGGCCTAGAGGACGTGGAGGCGGCCGAGGACGCGGAGGGCCAAGTCAGGGTGTGGGCACAGGCCGAACTCCTGTTCTAGGTGTATCGCAGCCGTCTGCTGCGCGATTAGTAGAGAGGCACGTTTCTGGCGTCCCGAAAGTCATTGCACAATTCATGGGTCCACGCGGGAGACCGTTATTAGAAAATGAGCAGTGTGAGCAGGTCCTGTCCTGGATGGCAGAAAGTGCTTCGAGCAACCTATCGTCCACCCACAGTTCTGCGCCGTCCACTGCTGCAAATCAGAATCCTCTGTCTGCTGCTCCTCCTTCCTCCCAGCCTCCTCACTCCACTCCAATGACACATGCTCAGCTGCGTGAAGACTCCCAGGAACTGTTCTCGGGCCCCTGCTCAGATTGGGCAGCAGTGGTTCCTCTCCCACCAGAGGAGTTTATCGTCACTGATGCCCAACCATTGCAAAGTTCCCGGGGTCCGGGGGATGAGGCTGGGGACTTCCGCCAACTGTCTCAAGAACTTTCTGTGGGTGAGGAGGACGATGACGATGAGACACAGTTGTCTTGCAGTCAGGTAGTAGTGAGGGCAGTAAGTGCGAGGGAGGAGCGCACAGAGGATTCTGAGGAAGAGCAGCAGGACGATGAGGTGACTGACACCACCTGGTTTGCAACGCCTACTCAGGACAGGTCTTCAGAGGGGGAGGCAATTGCAGCCGCAGGACAGGTTGCAAGAGGCAGTGGGGTGGCCAGGGGTAGAGGCAGGGCACGAGCGAATAATCCACCAGCTGTTTCCCAAAGCACCCCCTCGCGCCAAGCCACCGTGCAGAGGCCGAGGTGCTCTAAGGTCTGGCAGTTTTTCACAGAGACGCCTGACGACCGACGAACAGTGGTGTGCAACCTTTGTCGCGCCAAGATCAGCCGGGGAGCCACCACCAACAGCCTCACCACCACCAGCATGCGAAGACATATGATGGCCAAGCACCCCACAAGGTGGGACGAAGGCCGTTCACCGCCTCCGGTTTGCACCGCTGCCTCTCCCCCTGTGCCCCAACCTGCCACTGAGATGCAATCCCCCTCTCAGGACACAGGCACTACCGCCTCATAGCCTACACCCACACCCTCACCTCCGCTGTCCTCGGCCCCATCCACCAGTGTAGTTCAGCGCACTGTCCAGCCGTCGCTAGCGCAACTGTTGGAGCGCAAGCGCAAGTACGCCGCCGCGCACCCGCACGCTCAAGCGTTAACCGTCCACATAGCAAAATTTATCTGCCTTGAGATGCTGCCGTATAGGGTTGTGGAAACGGAGTCCTTCAAAAGTATGATGGAGGCGGCGGCCCCGCGCTACTCAGTTCCCAGTCGCCACTACTTTTCCCGATGTGCCGTCCCAGCCCTGCACGACCACGTCTCCCGCAACATTGTACGCGCCCTCACCAACGCGGTTACTGCCAAGGTCCACTTAACAACGGACACGTGGACAAGCACAGGCGGGCAGGGCCACTACATCTCCCTGACGGCACATTGGGTGAATTTAGTGGAGGCTGGGACAGAGTCAGAGCCTGGGACCGCTCACGTCCTACCCACCCCCAGAATTGCGGGCCCCAGCTCGGTGGTGGTATCTGCGGAGGTGTATGCTTCCTCCACTAAAGCACCCTCCTCCTCCTCCGCAACCTCTGTCTCGCAATCAAGATGTGTCAGCAGCAGCACGTCGCCAGCAGTCGGTGTCGCGCGGCGTGGCAGCACAGCGGTGGGCAAGCGTCAGCAGGCCGTGCTGAAACTACTCAGCTTAGGAGATAAGAGGCACACGGCCCACGAACTGCTGCAGGGTCTGACACAGCAGACCGACCGCTGGCTTTCGCCGCTGAGCCTCCAACCGGGCATGGTCGTGTGTGACAACGGCCGTAACCTGGTGGCGGCTCTGCAGCTCGGCAGCCTCACGCACGTGCCATGCCTGGCCCACGTCTTTAATTTGGTGGTTCAGCGCTTTCTGAAAAGCTACCCACGCTTGTCAGACCTGCTCGTAAAGGCGCGCCGGCTCTGCGCACATTTCCGCAAGTCCCACATGGACGCTGCCACCCTGCGCACCCTGCAACATCGCTTTAAGCTGCCAGTGCACCGACTGCTGTGCGACGTGCCCACACGGTGGAACTCTACGCTCCACATGTTGGCCAAGCTCTATGAACAGCGTAGAGCTATAGTGGAATACCAACTCCAACATGGGCGGCGCAGTGGGAGTCAGCCTCCTCAATTCTTTTCAGAAGAGTGGGCCTGGTTGGCAGACATCTGCCAGGTCCTTGGAAATTTTGAGCAGTCTACCCAGGTGGTGAGCGGCAATGCTGCAATCATTAGCGTCACCATTCCTCTGCTATGCATCTTGAGAAATTCCCTGCAAAGCATAAAGGCAGATGCTTTGCGCTTGGAAACGGGGGCGGGGGAAGACAGTATGCCGCTGGATAGTCAGGGCACCCTCCTGTCTATATCTCAGCGCGTACAGGAGGAGGAGGAGGAGCATGAGGAGGATGAGGAGGAGGGGGAAGAGACAGCTTGGCCCACTGCTGGCGGTACACATGCTGCTTGCCTGTCATCCTTTCAGCGTGTATGGCCTGAGGAGGAGGAGGAGGAGGAGGAGGATCCTGAAAGTGATCTTCCTAGTGAAGACAGCCATGTGTTGCGTACAGGTACCCTGGCACACATGGCTGACTTCATGTTAGGATGCCTTTCTCGTGACCCTCGCGTTGCACGCATTCTGGCCACAACGGATTACTGGGTGTACACAGTGCTCGACCCACGCTATAAGGAGAACCTGCCCACTCTCATTCCCGAAGAGGAAAGGGGTTCGAGAGTGTTGCTATACCACAGGACCCTTGCGGACAAGCTGATGGTAAAATTCCCATCCGACAGCGCTAGTGGCAGAAGGCGCAGTTCCGAGGGCAAGGTAGCAGGGGAGGTGCGGAGATCGAGCAGCATGTACAGCCCAGGCAGTGCAACAGTGTTTAAGGGCCTGGACAGCTTTATGGCTCCCCACCAAGACTGTGTCACCGCTCCCCAGTCAAGGCTGAGTCGGCGGGAGCACTGTAAAAGGATGGTGAGGGAGTACGTAGCCGATCGCACCACCGTCCTCCGTGACGCCTCTGCCACCTACAACTACTGGGTGTCGAAGCTGGACACGTGGCCTGAACTAGCGCTGTATGCCCTGGAGGTGCTTGCTTGTCCTGCGGCTAGCGTCTTGTCGGAGAGGGTGTTTAGTGCGGCTGGGGGAATCATCACAGATAAGCGTACCCGCCTGTCAACCGACAGTGCCGACAGGCTAACACTCATCAAGATGAACAAAGCCTGGATTTCCCCAGACTTCTCTTCTCCACCAGCGGACAGCAGCGATACGTAAGCAATACGTAGGCTGCACCCGCGGATGGAAGCTACGTTCTCTCTCACCATCCAAAACGGGGACATTTCTGCTTCATCAATCTGTGTCTAATATTCCTCCTCCTCCTCCTCCTGCTACTCCTCCTGAAACCTCACGTAATCACGCTGAACGGGCAATTTTTCTTAGGGCCACAAGGCTCACTCATAGAATTGTTCTTAAAAATTTTTATACGTTTCAATGCGCTTAAAAGCGTTGGAACTTTAACTTGAACCAATTTTTCGTTACACTGGGCTGCCTCCAGGCCTAGTTACCACTTAAGCCACATTAACCAAAGCGATTAATGGGTTTCACCTGCCCTCTTGGCTGGCCATGGCCAATTTTTTGGATGTACATTAGTACTGTTGATACAGCAATTTTTGTGGGCCCTCGCCTACAGTGTAATCAAATTAATTTTTAGCCCACCTGCATTACAGCTGACGTTACATCCGCTATGTTGGGCAATGCAATGGGATATATTTATGTACCGCCGGTGGCTTCCTGGCACCCACCCATGCTGTGGGTCCACAGGGAATTATAAATGCATCTGTTTCCACTTGTAAAGAACCCCAGTCAGACTGGGGCATGCAGTGTGGGCTGAAGCCCACCTGTATTACGCACGACATTACTACCTCAGCTGTGTTGGGCAATGCAATGGGATATTTTTGTGTATCGCCGGTGGGTTCCAGGGAGCCACCCATGCTGTCGGTGCACACGGAGTTTAACCTACATGTGTCCACTTGTAAAGAACCCCAGTCTGACTGGGGCATGCAGTGTGGGCCGAAGCCCACCTGCATTATGCACGACATTACTACCTCAGCTGTGTTGGGCAATGCAATGGGATATTTCTATGTACCGCCGGTGGCTTCCTGGCACCCACCTATGCTGTGGGTCCACAGGGAATTATAAATTCATGTGTTTCCACTTGTAAAGAACCCCAGTCAGACTGGGGCATGCAGTGTGGGCCGAAGCCCACCTGTATTACGCACGACATTACTACCTCAGCTGTGTTGGGCAATGCAATGGGATATTTTTGTGTACCGCCGGTGGCTTCCTGGCACCCACCCATGCTGTCGGTGCACACGGAGTTTAACCTACATGTGTCCACTTGTAAAGAACCCCAGTCAGACTGGGGCATGCAGTGTGGGCCGAAGCCCACCTGTATTACGCACGACATTACTACCTCAGCTGTGTTGGGCAATGCAATGGGATATTTTTGTGTACCGCCGGTGGCTTCCTGGCACCCACCCATGCTGTGGGTCCACAGGGACTTCACAATAGGGAGTTGTACCTGCCTGTGTCTATGAATTAAAAAGCCCGGTCTAACTGGGGCATGCAGACACCTTGACAGAATGAATAGTGTGTGGCACATAGGTTCCCCATTGCTATGCCCACGTGTGCAGCTCCTGATGGCGGTGGCACAGGATTCTATTTCTCATTGCTTCTGTACAGCATTGTGGGCTATCGCCCCGCCCCGTTTAAAGAGGGTCGCTGCCTAGCCGTGCCAACCCTCTGCAGTGTGTGCCTGCGGTTCCTCCTCATGGCAGACGCACTTCTAAATAGACATGAGGGTGGTGTGGCATGAGGGCAGCTGAAGGCTGCGCAGGGACAGTTTGGTGTGCGCTGTGGGGGGGAGGGGGGGCGGTTGGGCAGCATGTAACCCAGGAGAAGTGGCAGCGGAGTGTCATGCAGGCAGTGATTGTGCTTTGTTGGAGGTAGTGTGGTGCTTAGCTAAGGTATGCCATGCTAATGAGGGCTTTTCAGAAGTAAAAGTTGTTGGGAGGGGGGGGGGGCCCACTCTTGCCGCTATTGTGGCTTAATAGTGGGACCTGTGAACTTGAGATGCAGCCCAACATGTAGCCCCTCGCCTGCCCTATCCGTTGCTGTGTCGTTCCCATCACTTTCTTGAATTGCCCAGATTTTCACACAAGGAAACCTTAGCGAGCATCGGCGAAATACAAAAATGCTCGGGTCGCCCATTGACTTCAATGGGGTTCGTTATTCGAAACGAACCCTCGAGCATCGCGAAAAGTTCGTCCCGAGTAACGAGCACCCGAGCATTTTGGTGCTCGCTCATCTCTAGTAACCACATTGAGTGACAGGAACACAAATGTGCTCTATACACAGATGACGTTTTATTATTCATCTCCTCCCCTCTCACTTCTCTTCCCAACATATATCATATTCTGGACAAATTTGGAGCAATCTCGGGCCTCAGAGTCAATGATACCAAATCATTGGCCTTTAACCTAAACTTACCTCCCAACCATGATTAAACCCTTGAAATGTAATTTTAATTTTCGATGGCTTATAAAGAGCCTTTATACTTGGGAATACATCTCACAAACACTTTTGAAACCATATACCCCCTGATTAAAAATTTGGGACTAGACAGTCCAAGTCAGTCCAAGACTGTCAGTAAGCCGTGTGAGCTCACAATGAGAGCACGGCACATATGCTAACATATGAGGGTTGTGGACAGACTTCATTAGAGCTGCAATCTACAAAAACCTTCCCAGATAGCAATCATGAAGACCAGTCTCCTAGTTCTCTAGTGAAGGAGCTTTGCCTTAGTAAATAGACAGTTGATGCACTTTGTATCTGTGCACTCTGTCTCAGTAAACACAACTAGGGCAACGTAGTGATACTCATCACCTCTCATCCTGATGAATCAGGCCCAATATATGGGGGTTGAGGAAACGCGTCGATGATGATGATGATGATGATGATGATATAGATCATGACGATGATGATATGGAATAAGAACTGGCGCCATCAGTAATGATATATTAAGTGAAAACACTACAGTTCCTTATTAGATTGATGTTTTTCATTTATCTGAGTAGAAAGTTTCATCCATGCACTACTAGCAGACAGATGAAGCAGCTCGTTAAGGCTGTATGATCTTAATACGGGCGCCTGAGCTTAACTAATTACAAGACCTCTATTGAAAGACACTCAAGGAGGGGTTATGGACATGAATCTCTCATATGTTTAAAGACCATAGAAAGGGGCGAAGCAATTTACCCAAATATCGTCCTCACCTCTAATACACTTGAGCAGACTCGAGTACCCTTTATGCACAAGGGGAATTTTGGACCTTGGCATTTCACACTACACAGTCCAATTTATATCCCCTATGGCATAATAATAGCTAGTAGTTATCATATGGATGATCATTAATGATCTACCCTAGCTCATGACTGTTATTCGTTTGTTCTTGTCTGTCTATTTAGTGTTGTGGTCCCATATGGTATTTTAAGATAAAAACTATTAAAAGTTATATTTTAATTATTAATAGACCCTATGTGGTCAGGTCCTCAAAGGTGTTCCTCTACACTACAGTGATTGATTGAGTTTTCAGAAAGAGAACCCATCTGTCTCAGTGATTCTTCTACAGTTTGAAAACAAAGTTTCATTAGTACCCCCTGTTAAAAAAACTTTCGTATATTTTCAACATTAGACTTTTGTCTTGTGACAGTAATCCTCCAACAAAAAAGGGTGCATTTCAATTTAAAATCATTAAATTTACTCAATTTTACCCCCCAAGTTATTTGAATATAATAGAAGTAATCCTGATCCCATAAAGGGGTTGTCCGGTTACAATATTGCCCCTATAGCTGCAACTGTGTAAAATACAAAAAGAGCTGTACTTACCCATCCTCTGCTACAGCGATGCAGCCCCACTTTCCCCCTGGTGTTTGGTGATGTCATTGATAGACACCTGACACCTGTATTGTCACAGCCCTTTCTCCTGGCTGCCCTGTGAGTACATCCTGGGCACCATGATGCTAGGAGTTCAGATCGGTGATGCTGCAGCCTTTTTAGTTACTGCAGCAGTTAGGTGATTTCTGATGACATCATCAGCAACAACAAACACCATGGCGAGGCTACAGTGCAGGATTCCCGGGGCAGAACAAGGGCAAGGCATATCTTTTATCGAGTGTAATATTAACACGCGAGAATCCCGCTAGTGAAAACAAAACCATTGAAATCGATTGGTTTTGTTTTGGCACGTTTTGCGGCCGTGATCTTAATGGTCGAAAAACGGGACAAAATCCTGCTCATCTGTTTAAGCCCTTTACATGACTGTTTGGGGGTTAAAAGCTGTGAGTGTTTAGTCATACTGTGTTTGCAATGTATAAATAGGTCTCCCTTTCATGCTACATTGACAGTTTGCAGTGTCAGTTTGCCTAATGCGCTGTCAAATGTATCTATAGGTCTGCATTCAGCCAATCAAAGTCAAGCGTCTTTTTTTTCAGCTGCATGCAATAGGAGTCTGCAGTGCGGTGTATGTTTTACCATGAAAGCCTATGGGCAAAGTATTATAACATATGGCTATATAGTGGCATACATTGGAGGCACAAATTGGTGGTTCACTGCAAACACAGGATGACCTTACCCTCATACAAACCTCACAGCCTTTAACCCCTAGTCATGTTAAAACTGGAAAAACCGTCCTGAAAAGTTCTTTTTTTCTTGTAGATTTTGAATTTATGTCTCATATTAATGTATTTAGCACAGAACGTAGCCAGTTGATGTGCATTTTTAACTCCTTGGTGACATAACTCATTTTACCTGTAACAGCCAGTAAATAGTTTTCCCTTTTGTGTATTAGTGGTCATAATTTTTTTATTTTTTTTTGTCAATGTAGCTAAATGGCAACTTGGATTTTGCAGGACGAGTTCTAGTTTTTATAGGAACCAATTTTGCATACATATAATGTATTGAATAGCTGTTAGCAGTTTTGTTTTTTTTGCCGCGAAGCAGTGAAACAGCAATTTCACCACTAGTTTTTTTGTGATTTACTATTATGGCACTTATATTGTGGCATAAATATTGTCTTTAATCTACGGCTCATCATGATTATGACAACACCAAATTTATAGACATTGTATAAAGATTTAACACTTTTGCACACTATAAACACTTTTTTTTTTAAAGACATTTTGTGTGGCGCCATTAGAGTGATTAGAGGTGTGATTACATGAGTAAGTCCTGATTATTGCACTCCTTTTTCTGGGGAAAACCCCATATGTGACAACCAGAGAGCAAATATGTTCTCTGATTGATAGCGTGTTAATGGCATGAACGAAAATTCATGTCACCTCTCCCCTGGGACAGGAAAATATACAGAATTACAGATCTTCTCTGCTATAGGCTTGACCCCTTCCTCCTCTCTGCTGTACACACACTCACTGAAATGACATCTATAAATTCAGTATTCCTGACCAAACTTTAAACGGCTGTAGCTCTGGTTCTGTAAGGGCTACTGACATGTCTTTGGTGTCAGTTTATAGCAATTTTAAAGCCAAGATTCTTAGTTTAAAATGAAATCAAAAGTATGTCAGTAGTCTGATAGAACTGGAGCTACAGCTGCTTAAATAGAACAAGCTCTGTTCGTCCAAAACTGTAATGTCATTTTCCCTCAGAATTAATAAAGCTTGTCCTAAACTGCTGGGGGGTTAAAGTATGTTTATGGAGGACTTATCAGCTCTCCTGACATGTCTGTTTTAGTAAATACCTGTATTACCCTTGAAATAGTTCTGGGTAATCTTTTCCTATAGCTAGGCCTTGAGCTATCCCAATGTTATACCTCCTCGAAATGTATGAATAAATTAGCATTCATGTGCTAGCATTCCCCTTGTCAATATAGTGTGTCTCTAGCCGGAATGATAGATTCAGCACTGATTCGATAGTGTCAGACTACGTAGGGACAAACCACTCGATCAGTCTCTTCATTGCCCACATCCAATGCTTAAAGAGGTTTTCCCATGAATTAAAATTGTTTCACTGCTACTCTGTCCTTCCTGATTGCTGCTGACCAGGACAGGTGACTACTGCAGCCAATCACTGGCTATTGAAGGTTATTGCTGTGGCTAGTGATTGGCTGCAGCAGTCGCATGTCCTGGTCAGCAGCAACCAGGAAGGACATAGTGGTCAGAGCAATTATTAAAGGGGGAAAACCCCTTTAAAAAAGTTTCTTAGTCTTGTGATAGAGACACATTTGTGTATTTTTATTATTAATGTAGGCTCTCTTTAAGACTATAACATTTCAAACGACCATATGTTTTAGGTGTGCCCAGCGGTGGATTATATCCTTAATAGTGTGAATCAGAAGATATGCATGACAAACAGTTAAGTATTACATTCAAAAACTTACCTCTGCCCTCTTCCTGCTCATGATGTGGAGATGGGGTGACATGAACAGGGATCCCTTTTTTTTTTACTAGCGCCTATAGGGTAAATTTCTATTTCATCCCCCAGGCTTAGTACAATTTGCCTGGGTGCAAGGGCCACTGAATACACAAAGAGGCGCACACCTCTTCATGTATAGAGTGCATCTCGGCAGCTCCGTGCACCAGGACAGAAATGTATGCTAGGTTTGACCTGGCGCCCATTTCTGGTATAATTTATACATAAATCTGTTGCTATAGGGGGGCCACGCCCCCTTCTGACAAGCCCCGTCTACTTTTCAAAAAAGTGTTGGGGCCGGTGCAGGACAGAGAAAACTCACAAATTTTTGTGCAAATACCAGTTTGCGCAAAAGAAATGCAACTTTTTTTACACCATAAACGGATGTAAAATAGTTTGTAAATGTGAACATTTACCTTATATATGCATATATGGGACCATATGCAACTGCTTAGAAGGGTATTCCCATCTTGGTAAATCATGGCCGAGATGGGGACAGCCTTTTATACGTGGCTGACGGTAGTATGGAAACTTCTTAGCGGGATGTCCCCAGCTGTTTCTGTAGCTCCGATTGAGTTATATGGTAGTTACAGATATGGTGTAGAACAGCTCAGAGCTGTTTCCATAACTTCCAAACTACCCCCGGCCACCATGTACAGCCAGGTCAGGGGTAGTTGGCTCAGTTTTGGAGATAAGTGTGGGTGGATATGTTATTAAAGTTTGAGATGGGAATACACCTTTAATGCCTATACTGTTATATTCACTGTATGTAGTCAAGTAACACTGCAATAATACTGAGTATATTTTCAGCGAGTTTGTCATTTGGACAGTCTGGAAGCCTCCAGTACACAACATCTCCAATACCAGCAGTAACAGAAGAGCATATTGATGTGGAATTAAATGTGAGTCCATTTTATCTGCAGACTTTGCAGACTTTTGCCATAGTCATGTGACAGCATCATATAATGACTCTAGTATTCTGGATACAATAGTATGTAGGCCCAGAAGCCTGTGGGTCTGGGGCTAAATTGACTTACAAATAGGTACAGTAACTGCATTTGGTAATTTTGGACATGTTTGACTCACATCCATTAACAACTTATGCGTGGCCTGCTTCTTACTCTGCATGTTCCGCAACTTGCCATTTTTGCTCTTCACAAAACCAGCTTATTCTCAGGAGTGATGGAAATGTCAGCAGATTGTCCACCACTGAATAGTACTTATGGAATTTCCAAAATGTTATTTTTCTCAGCAAGAGAAGCCAAGTAATCTTGTAGATATGATAACTTTTAATGGTTAACAAAAATACATGATGTTATAGCGAGCTTTCAAACCTACTAAGAGTTCTTCTTCAGGCTTGAAAGCTCACTATGACATTATTTCTTTTTGTTAGCCATTAAAAGTTATCATATCTACAAGATTACTTGCTTTTTCTTGCTGAGAACAATCACATTTTGCTCTACTGGCTAACATGGTACCAAACTTTTTCCTTTTTACCTGATGGTATATCCTACTGACATGGGGTAAAAAATCCCATTAACATGGTTTTCCCATCAGCAAATTTTAGATATATCAGTAAAACATTCCATAAAAATAGAATTCGTAAATGCTCTGACTTCTGGATTCCATGTGCTCAGTAGACCTATGTCTCATTCCACTGGGGAGATGTGGAACATCCTCACTGTATCTCTTATATTTTAATGAAGACTGAATGCAGAGTAAAGCCACCAGAATTGGTGGAGATCCCAAACATCAGACCCCCCAAATCATACTTTCATAGCATATGTTTTTTGAAAAACCCTTTGAGATACTGGTGTAGTAATACTGTCAGGATAGGAGGATTTTGTAAACATTCCACCATCTTGATAAAACACTAAAGGTTAATCTAATCTTAATCAATTAATGTTCTATATTTTCTTGTAGGTCCAAGTATTTAAAGGAGAAAAACTCATCAAATCACCGGATGACCCAGATGCAAGACCGGTTGTCTTGCCATCTACTCCTGCAGATGCAACAACACTGGTTCTGACCGCTGACTTTTTTGAACACGTCTTCACCGTGTTTCAAGAAGAAGGAATTTTTAAATACACAGCCAACGAAGACGATGTACGAAAAATGATTAACTCCTTTTATGTTAAAGAGGACAAAAAGTTGTTGATGAGTCTGTGGCCATGATTTTTTGATTTGCTAGGTAAAGCTGTCAGAAAATCACATTAGTGAAGAACCGCTATAGAGGGTTCTGACCATTTTGACTAAAAGTTCTTGCAGTGGTACTGCACAGAGTCCCATCATCACTAACATGCAAGGAGTACCTAGAAAGACTAAACCTTTAAAGGAAGCCAGTCATCAGCCTAAAGTACCATGAACTAACTTTTGGTGCTGTTAGGCGAGATGACAGGGAGTCAGATGATATATTTTTCAAACTTACCCGCTCCCCGGATCCCGCGGTGCACGCCGCTGAAATCCATACGTCGGACGAAAATCTAACTCTTTCAGAGTCCCATGAAAAGAGTCAGATTTCAGAGGCAGGCAATGCAGGATCGAAGGAGAGGTGAGTATAAAAAAATACATCACCTGGCTCCTTGACACCTCCATGAATTAGTTTATGGTGCTTTAGGCAGGTGACAACTTCCCTTTAATGTTATTTAACGAGCACCTTATCATATTGGAGGGACCATTGTCCTCCCCAATGACTCCATCTCCGCACACAAACAGGACTAGATTCCCCTCAACCTCAATTACATTCTTCTAGCCCCTACCAAATTCCCACACTAAGGCCATAAGTTCACACACAGCATTTTTTTTTGCTGCATGTATTGCAATGATGAATACGTAGGGTCCATTATTGAGAAAGGGGTTTGTAAAACTCTTATTCACATTTTGCATTTAAAAGCTGCATTTTTAGGTGCTCACTTTCACAGTTTTTTTCAGTTCAGTTGGTGGGGGTGCAATAAGTGAATGAGCATATGGTTTAAGGCCTAGGTTTTCAACCTGTGGTACATGTACAGTACCTCAAGGGGTAGACAGCAGCAAGCCATTTCTCTAGGGGTTATGCCTACTGTACTCATGCTGTGCTTTTAATAGTGAGTACAAAGTATAATAAGTTTGAAGATACTGTCATGTAATTTTTTGAGTTGTGGTATGGTATCAGCGTGGGCACAGCCCTGGTTCTGGATGGTATTGCACTGCCCTGTTAAGGGGTAAATCTTGAATGGGATGTTATATAAAGCTTATACATGGTACTTTCCGTTAGATTGAGGGGTCATTCTGGCAACCTTCTTCTTTTTTCCCAGCTTGAAGATGGAGGCGCCATGTCCACATCAATCCTAAGTGACGTCATTTCGGAGGTAAGACTGGAGTAAACTGACACATAGCAGATTTGTTGCAGAAATTGCTGCAACTGTAGCCTTCAGTAGAATGGGTTTCAGAAATCTATGTGCTTGCCATCAAAACAACTCCTTTCTGCAACAACTCAGCCACATGTGGATATCCCCTCACACATACAGTATATCAGATAAACCAGATATCTCAGCAACCGTCCCAGCACCGCCTGTACTAATAACACCAGACACAGCTCTTAGGGTGCTATTACACAAGTGGTCGCTACTGGCACTCACTATTTACCCATAATTGTTAGGCTTAAAAGGGTTGTACCAAGAATACAAGTTATCCCCTATTCACAGGATAGGAGAGAACTTGCTGATCTGTGGCAGTCTCACCGTTAAGACCCCCGGCGATCATGAGAATAGGGGTTCCATGTCTTCCCGCAGTGAGAAGTACGAATGGAGTGCTTGCCATGCAAGTCCACTAGTGCTACATTCACTTTCAATGGAACTGCTGAGATACCCGAGTGGCAAGTGCTCAGGTATTTCCATCAGTCTCACTGAAATAAATAGAGCGCCAACCACGCATGCTCGGCTAGCATTCTATTCATTCTGGCGACATGGGGAGAAGTGACCCCGAGCAGTGACAGGCGGAGGGGAATATGGGACTTCCATTCTTGAGATGGCCCTGAGACCCCCACCAATCAGCAAGTTTTCCTCTGTCCTGTGGATATGGGATAGCTTGCAATTTTAATACAACCCCTTTAATCTACAAGTCCAGGTGCAATATGGGGATAAGTGCTATTACATGATTATTAGTGGCGTTCTTGTAATAGCCCCATTAGATGTAGATTTTACCGGATGTATTCGCATAATGAGGCTGGGTTATGTTTTTTTTAGGAGACACAATTAAAAACTTTCCATTATTAGTGGGTTATCTAGTTTGGAAAACATATTTTCATGCACCCTATTGACCAATTCTGTTTATAGCGGCAGTTAATAATGCAGGTTTAACTGTTCAGAATACTCATCTCTTGGCTGGTTTAGAGAGCAGTTACTTAGAGCATCTCTGAAGGTCCTTTTACACAGGATGAGCTGTTAGTAGAGATGAGCGAGTATACTCGCTAAAGCACATTACTCAAGCGAGTAGTGCCTTAGCCGAGTATCTCCCGGCTTATCTCTACAGATTCGGGGGCCGGCGGCGGGTGGGGAGCAGCGGGGGAGAAATGGAAGGGAGATCTCTCTCTCCCTCTCTCCCCCCTCCGCAACTCACCTGTCACCCGTGCCGGCCCCCGAATCTTTAGAGACGAGCGTGGAGATACTCGGCTGAGGCACTACTCGCTCGAGTAATGTGCCTTAGCGAGTATACTCGTTCATCCCTAGTTGTCAGGCAAACGATGCCCAGTAATGCTCGCTCCTGTGCTGTTACACAGGAGTATCATTGGCATCGCTCACAGTGCTACCGGCATGGAGGTGGGGAAGCGTTCTCCCCCCGACCGCCTCCATTTACAATAAGCTGACAGTCGTTCAGAGGTGAACAACTGCTGTTTACACTGAATGTCGAGTCGTTCAGTTTTCTGCATGCTAAAAGGGCCATTCATTATTCTCTGGAGGACCTACCTTTCCTGCCCTAAATTAGACAATCCATTTATTTGATTGGGCACTGTGTAGTGCTTCATTCTTCCTGTGGAGGTGCTGCAGAGAAATTGAACCCTTACTAAAAGGTTTCCTAAAAACTGCAGCTAATCACTGTGGGCTCCAGCAGGGGGACACTTTGTGATAAGCTTTTTGCCAAGATAGCCTTCTCACAAGTAAATACTGTCCAGAGTGGACAATTCCCAGGAGTACCTACCATTTCATAAAACTTCTGACACGTCATTAGGACAAGACACTAGTTTTGATCCGTGTGCTGAGATCTTCTCTGCTGTAACAAAAGGGTAGAAGCGCTCATCAGAGCTCTACCTCTCTGATTACTCTTATGAGCCCCCTACTTACAATGACCCAGTTTCTTGTTTTACTAATTCTGCGTTATAATAATGTATACTTTTTCCAGCTTCCCCCAGAATTAGAAGATTACAAAATAAATATTTTTGTGAATAAACCAGCATTAGTTACAGCAAACAGCATGAACGCGATTCTTCAACTTTTCTCAACTATGGAAGTCACTGCATCATCCCCAGATTCAGAAGATCAGAAGTTATTTGAAGTAGACCTGGTAAGAAATAAACCAATAATTATGCTAATAAGAAATTACAGACATATAATGAATTCAATGAATGGCCTGTGATTGGCTGAGCGCTGTGACCAATCACAGGCAGCGCTCAGCTATCATTCATTGAATGGCTGAGCGCTGCCTGTAATTGGCTGAGCGTACAGCCAATCAGATACAGCTCCTTCAGCGGGCGGGAATTTTAAATCCCCACCTGATGAAAGAGCTTCAGAGTACTGCAGGGTGAAGACGCGGCTACACTTAGCTGAGCCTTGGCAGCGGCAGACAGGTGAGCATATATTTTTTTACACATGCTATGGATGATTTTCAGGGAAAGGCTTATATTAAAAGCCCTTCCCCGAAAATCACTTCAGGGGTGCCGCCATAATATTGCTTTCAATGATGCTGCAGGCAGTGATAGTGATTACAGTGCAGTTACGTCCAGCGATCACAGTTGGTGACATTATCTTTGATTAATGTCTTTCTCATTCTCCCTTATCTTCTCTATCTGGGCTAAAACCATCTTGGCCGCAACTTGCCTCTTCAGTATTTTACACATATAAATCATTGACTCCTTGCTATTCCATCACCCTCTACATAATTTATAGTGCTCATATAGTGATTAGACGCTTTTATTTGTGTATTCCACACAAAGTGCCTCCTTATCTGCCCCATAAATTAATAATGTCCTTTATTGACCGTCATAAATAATAATGCCCCTTTACTGCCCCCTTGTAAAAGTGATAATGCCTTTTTTCTTACCTCCCATAACAATGCTCCTATTTGTGGTGGTTAAAAAAAAACAAGAAAAAGAAAAAACCCATACCTGCATATTGTGCACTCCTCAAGCAGCTCCAAACAGAGATAGAGGTAAAGGCCCATGAGCTCAGATACATGGCTGTATTTTTCACAATTGTGTTTTAAAATGCAGCATGAGCTTCTATAGTCCTTTTTGCTTCCATTGGTATTATTTTCTATTGCGCAAATATGAATCCGTATGTACCCAGTAGAAAATAAAACCAATGTCAGCAAATATAGGTCAAATACTGATGAAATACTGATAACATATGGTGTAATGTTATCTGTAAGGCCTTAGTCACACGGGCGTTTTTCCGCGCGTTTTGCGCATCGCATGACGGATGCGCATGCGCAAATCGCGTGACCGGCGCCGAAAAATCGGCCCAAAAATCGCCCGAAAATCTGCTCCTAGCCGCGTTTCATTAGAAACGGGCCGGAGCTGTCCAGCGCATTGCATTCAATGGAGCCGGCAATACAGCCGGCTCCATTGAAAGCAATGCGCTGCGGGCGAGCGGGATGAATTGTCGGGAAGGGGTTAAATATATAATCTGATTGGTCCCGCTGAGCCAATGAGAGGCAGCAGTCACTCACCCATTCATGAATTCATGAATGGGTGTGTGAGTTATGGCTGCCTCTGATTGGTCAGGCTGTGACCAATTAGAGGCAGATCATTCAGCAGGCGGGGATTTTAAACCCCCGGCTGCTGAATACTATACAGAAACAGTTCAGGAGAACTGCCGGCGGCCGCGGCAGCACTCCGGCTGCAGCGGAAAGGTGAGTATACATTTTTTTTTTTTTTTTTCACATTTCACAATGAATTGCAGGGAAGGGCTTATATATTTAACCCCTTCCCGACAATTCACCCCGCGCTCGCCGGCAGCCTATTGCTTTCAATGGAGCCGGCTGTATTGCCGACTCCATTGAATTTAATGGGCAAACATCATTCTTCTCTGTCACAGCTGTTACAGCTGTGGCAGAGAAGAATGATTTGTCTTCTATATGTTCTCAATGGGGTCGGCGCTGCTGCCGCCGGCCCCATTGAGCGCATATAGATAAGAGAACAGGAATCGCAGATCGCAGATAGGTGCGATCTGCGATTTCTGTCCTATAATTTATCGGACGAGCGCATAAAAAGCGCTCATGTGTCCGATACCATTGCAAAGCAATGGTTTTAAAAAATCGCCGGACGCATGTGCAAATCGCGCAAAAAAAGCCCGTCTGACTAAGGCCTAAGGGTGTGTTCACACCTGCAGGTCCGTTCAAGTTATTTTATTCATTTTTTAAAGCCAAAACCAGGTAAGGATCATAAACGGAGAGAACCAATAAAGGACGACACAACTTCTCTTGTTTCGATCCTCTCCAGGTTTTGGCTTCAAAAATGACATAAAAGGCCCGGAACAAAAACCGCATTTGTGACGCACCCTAACACGTCTGTTATGGATCCGTGTTACAGACATGTGACAATACTCTCATCTGACACTGGTCTAAAAAGATTGCAAAAATACAATGGAAAACTGTTGAAATTCATGGCATTTTTTACAAAGGTAAAAAAAACACTACAAAAAACTCCATAAACGATAACTTGGCGTGTTCACATGTAGGGGATTTGCTGTGGATTTTCTTCAGTGGAAAAAAAAAGCATAACAATTCCAAACCAAAATCTGCATCATTTCATGTGTATTTTGTTGCCCATTTTGGTGCAGATTTTCTGCAGATTTCACCACTTTAAATTGAAAGGGTAACACCTGCTGCGGATCCGCAACTAAATCTTTGCCATGTAATCTGGAATTTCCAAACAACTGCATGTGTGACTCCATGAAACACTAATAAATGTCCTAAACATTATGTGCTCTTGGATGTAACCAGAATATTTCCCCTAACTTTTGCAGCAAATGGATTTGAAGCTCCAGTTTACAGTTGATGAACAAAATCTAAACTTCATGATCGCCCTTGAAAAGTAAGAAGAGAAGACGAAAAGGAAATGTCTGAATGTTTGTGACGCTCTACATACCTTAGGCCTCACATACACCCGTGTTCTTCATTACATTTCTGCTGCCCCGATTCCAGTTCGGTTTTATGCAGAACGAAAAAAAGCCATATGCAGTGACACATAGTAAAAAAAAAGTACGGAAAAGTTAAAGAAATACAGTAAATTCGCAAAACACTGGATTAGGCTGAAGGACAGAATGAATCAGATGTGCAAAACATTTTTTCAACTCCATTTAGAAGTTTTAATGCTGGAGAAACACTTGAAACAATTGTATATAAAATATACATTCCATTTTGATCCATTCTTTAAAAAAAGTTTCAAAAAATCCCTACCCCAAGATACTCTGCATACTGTGATATGGTATGGCATATGATAAGTGCGACTTGGCTAAGGATGCTATATTATAGACCTGTACAATAAAAGTCCATAATACAGACATATATATGAGCCCTTAGAACACATATCTTTAACTTAAAGGGGTATTCCCATCTTGTCAAGTTATCCCCTATCCACAGGGAATAATGTGCCAGTCTGTGGGGGTCGAATTACTGGGGCCACCGATGATCCTGAGATATCGTCCCTGGAGCATCCCTGAATATTGGCAGCAGTGGCTGTTCATGCATGCCATTCCACCATTCACTTTAATGGTAACTTACAGAGATAGGCAAGTTAAAGTGCTGGATATCTCCGGCTGTCCTATTGAAGTGAATAGCATGGTAGCACGTGTGCATGACCACTGCTGTCAAAATTTTGAGACCCACCAGGGGCAATATCTCTAGATCAGCAGGGGTCCCCGCAGTCAGACTCCCATCAATTGGCAAATTATTCCCTACCCTGTGGATAGGGGTAAGGAAATAACTTGCTGAGATGGGACAATGGATAGGGAGACAACTTGCTGAGATGAAAAAAAAAACCCTTTAAAGGGAACCTACCTCATTGGAAATGCAGTGCATTCTGCCAGCATCATGTTATAGAGCAGAAGGAGCTGAGCAGATTGATATATAGTTTTATGAGAAAAGCTTTAGCGTAAGTTGTATTCTATTCAGTTAACTGTCTAGACTTAGAGGTCCAGTGGGCGGTGCTATCAGTGATTGACAGCCTTCCCTGTATGCAGTCATACACACATAGCTGTCAATCACTGATAGCACCGCCCACTAGACTTCTAAGCTCAGAATAAGCAGAGATTTAAGTGAGTAGAGTATAAGTTATACTGAATTTTTCCCCATAACACTATATATCAATCTGCTCAGCTCTTCCTGCTCTATTACATGGTGCCTGCAGTTTGGACAGCATGTTCATGTCACAGATTTCCTTTAAATGTTTTTCAGCTGCATTGCCATCCGCCCCCATGCAAATTCATAACATTTGCTCTTTGAGCCATTTGATTGGCATGCTTGTCTGTGTAATCATCTAATAAAAACTCCATGCATATGATAAAAGTCAGAATATATATAAATGTATTTCTCTTTTCTAAGGACTTTAATGGCTCTGCAGTCATCCACGGTTGGAGAATTTGAGGTAAGATGGTAAATGACTTACAGTATATCCATATGTATGAAGAAAGCTTAGCTACTGTTCCATTCTAATTTTGCATTGCCCCCATTCCTCTGAAATCTTTACTTCTCCATGAACGTTGATTGAATAAGACTACAGAAACTATTCATACAGGGGTCACGTGACTTAGGGCAAAAACAGAGAGCCATAGAGGATTTTGGACTCCATAGCGTGTTTCGCCGTTCTCAGCCTCATCCTAACTGGGAATAGGTATACAGGTGTGTTGCCTTTGACATCCGTCTGAAACACATTCTTGTCATTCTATATAGGTGGAAGACTTAGAGGAGTTTGTAACGTCTATGATCGACACTCTGTACACCCCTGCCGTAAATGGTGAGCCACTTGTTTCAGATTGCTGGCGTTTGTATTACTCCTACAATAGGCAGACGGCCTGTGGTTATACCAATGTCATTATGGACAAGTTTTATGAAATGACAGAAAACCTCTTTAAGAAATTTACTAAATAAGTAATATATTGCTTTTCACTTCCAGCTCTACTTAAACCAATCCCCATTCCCGACATCTTGCAGAAACTGGGTATCAACTTTGCAAAGGGTCAGGTTGAAACAGATCAGGTAATATCATAATCAGACCATCTCTACCAACAGATCTTATAGTGACTCACTTTAAAGGAACAATAAACAAAGAGAAGTCACCAAAAAAAATCAGCAACACTTCCCATAAGCTCTAACTTTTTTTATGCTGTCTTGTCTAATACGTCAGTTAGAACTGAGAAATTTATTTTAAAAAATCTAAATGTGTCTGAGGAGATAAGTCATGAGCCTAGTGTGGAGCCGAGTGCTAAGGCAGCGGAAATGCAGTCCTAAGCTCTTGCTCACGACCTGAATGTTGCTGGTTAAATCCCTGCGTGGTTCAGGTAGCTGACTCAAGGTTGACTCAGCCTTACATCCTTCCGAGGTTGGTAAAATGAATACCCACCTTGCTGGGGGGTAATAAATAAATTACTTGAAAGCGCTGCAGAATAAGTTGGCTCTATACAAATAACAAGATTTATTTTTTTTTATGCCCTCCTCAGTGTTCTAGGTCTGGCTGTGAGATAATTGGCTACAGCAGGAGCCTCCCCCTGTGTCCTGTCAGTAGTAGAATACATTGAGCATTTCAGGAAGTCTATCACCTAATTTTTGGGATAGTAATAGAATATACCTTTAAATGTGCAATGTTATATGGAATCCATTGTTATCTTTTATCTGTTTCCAGAGTGTCTCCAACTCGAGTTATTAACCCCTTAAGTTTGTTGTGCCATAAGCAAATTAGCAGTGGACCGTCCAATGGGCAGTCCACCTCTGCCTGTGTTTTCGGCTCACTCCATGGCCACTGTTGCAAAAACCACCCATTCTGTTCTTAGTAACATGCCCAGCTCTGCCCACTAGAGATGCAATATGTTCCATTTTCAATACACTTGTGCAGCATTTGAATTCAATGTGATCTGTGCCTGCAGTAGCAAACCAGGGCACTGCAATATGGACAGCTTTCAATGCTGTTCACACTGACAGCTGGCCCAGGGATCAGTTGATTGTCAGGGATCCCACATGATGGACCATCACTAATCAACTATTGATCACCTATCTTGAGGATAAGCCATCAATAGTAAAAGCCCGGAGAACCCTGTTAAGTTTCAGTATTAAAGTTCACTTCTTCTCCACAGCTGGCTAGTCAAATTTGCCACTTTCCTTATCTCTATCAGATTTCAAAAGAGACAATAAAAACTGTTGATGTCTTTAAGGAGAAACACAGTAGTGTATGTCAAGCAAATTGATTTATTAAGCAAAAGGTCCCAGATTTAAGGCACTAATCTATGCCTGCTCAATTTGATTTTTTTTGCCAGTCTACCAAATTTATTAAAAGGTGTGCGCCTTTGTATACATTTTAGTCAAATTACTTCAAGTGTTTGTTCTTAAAAATGTTTTCTCACTTCTTACTATTGATGACCTGTCTCCAAGATCAATAGCAGATCAGCTGTCAGTGCAGTAGGCTAGATGCCATAATCGATGGTCACTTCTATTGAAATCAATGGGAGCAGAACCGTCTATTACACTTCCGACACTGACCAGTCGTGCTGGACGTTCACCCTGGTGGTCAGAGCTGGAAGCGTAATAGATTTACTCCCACTGATTTTAATAGAAGTGAAGCCCTCTATTACACTTCTGGCCCTGACTACTGATGCGGACGTTCAGCTCTGCTGCATTGACAGCAGACCAGAGAATAAACTGAACGGTGGGGATCCCAAGTGGTGGATCCCCACCAATCTGCTATTGATTACCTGAGCTGATGATAGGTCATCAATAGTAAAAATTGAGAAATCTCCTTTAAAGAAACACTCTAGGCAAAACGGATGTGTTATAACGGGCCGGTAGTGACACAGCATTCATAATCGGCCCTTATAGATCATGCACTACACACAACACGATCTATCACTATTGAGTGTCCCTTTGATATGAACTGACCTACCTCATTCTTCAAGGATCTAAGTGCAAATAATATTTTTCCCTCTTTGTTTTCTGCTTTAGGACGTAGTCTTAATATCAGTCAATGACTGCAGAGCCTGAATTGCTAATAACCATGTTAAAGAAGACTGATTCATCAATCAAGTATCTAATCTTCGTATATATTTCTGTATTAGACCAGTAATCCCCAATTTGTGACTCTTGAACTGTTGCAAATCTCCAACTCTAAGTATGCCCTGATGGTGGCTGAGAGTTGTAGGTTTACAACAGATGGAGAGCCATAGGTTGGGGGCTACAACATTAGGCAGAGGACCATTGGAAATGTAGAGGTTTACAAGTAGTGGAGGTTTCTAGATTGGATAATGTGTATACTAAATAAACAATTTACAGAAAATTGCAAAATGTATCTAAATTTGCCCTTTATTTTTGGCTCCAATATGTTACTATACATTTTTGGCATGCAGAGAATTGTCATTAATATCTTGGTCAAGCTTTAATCAAAATGAGACACATGTAACAAATACTTGTAGCAAGTTCATTTTCCTTAAATAAAACATCTTTCTATCAGCCTTTCTTTTTTGTGAGATCTGCATAATACATGCCAACATGACTAAAGGAAATCAGAAATTGACACGCTTGCAATAGTCATGTCACCCCATGACATACATGTACATCACAGAAGGGTAGGTGTTCCCGCAAAATTCTGTACATTATGGACATGTAGATGGCGCATGCTCAGAAGCTGAGCCTATGTAATCTGCAGTGGGAGCTAGCTGTGACTGGCAGTCAGGGTCCTGTTGCAATGGCTTGGATTGTAGAGAACTCCAGTCACCACCGTTTATGCCTGACATGCCGCAATGAATGTTGATCGCATCACGTATAGGGTTAACAGAGGCAGAGAACTACTTCTGTTTGACATCATCAACCCTCCAACATCCAATCACGGAGGTACAGTGAATTGTCATAGCAACCAGATTCCAGACAATGGCCACTGGGTTTGCCATTGCTTTTCAAAAGCAAAAAAAAACCAAAAACAGATACTACACTGCAGTACAGAATTGCTGTAGTGTATTATCTGAGTGATCACCAGACTGCAGGTTCAATTCCCCTACAGGCACATAAAAAATGTAAGCAAAAATAAATAGTAAAAAAAAAATCCATGTAAAAATATTAGAGAAATCCTTTTTGCACAATTTTTGTAAATAAGTAAAAAATACAAGTTTGTTATCACTGCATCCTTAACTGACAACTGAGCGCACTTTATATCCCACATGGCTAAGGCTGTTAAAAAAAAAAGAAAAGCAACAGAGCCCAAGTGCTCTTTTTGCCTCCAAAAAAATGCAATAAAGAAGCTAAAAAAATCATATGTACCCGATAAAACTACAACTTATCATGTAAAAACCAATCCCTTACTCTGTGCATCTTTCAGGTAAAAATAAAAAAGGCTTTGAAAGATTTCAAATGCTAAAAGCAAATTATTTTCCCAAAAAGGATTTTTATAATCAAAAAACTGAAAAAAAGCTGAAAATAATATAGAATTTTTGTGTTGTAATCATACCAACCCTCAGAAAACAGCTATCATGTCATAGATATTGTATATTGCATGCTGTAAACAAACAGAAGTGATGTATTCCCTCACCAGGCCCAAAAAGTAATAAAACTTATACTGTACACTATATGCAACCCAAAATAGTACCATAGAAAACTGTAACTCTCCACACAACAGACACATCAGCATACGTACAGTTAACCTGACGAAAAAAATAAGAAACTTGGCTTTTTAAAAGTGGAGTAGAAAATCCTCAAAAATCATTGTGTTGCTAGTTACTAAACTCGTCCCCGTTCTTAAAGGATTAATAGTGCCATCTTAATTTCATTGGTAAACACATAAGTGCTAACGAAAGTGTCAACAGTGCTGCAGCATACAAAGGCATGAATGGCAACTTTTGAGAATTGCTTTAAGGAACACCCTCACATACCGGCCATGTTCCATAGAGCATTCCCAATAAATATTGCCGTCCTGAGTCGTAGACAAGACCGGAGTGCTCTTACAAAGAGTGCTCACGAGAGAGTGCCCCATGCACAGTGCCAGTCGGACCATGCCACTATAAACCTTATCATTTAGAGCGTGCCCCCATAAATATTGCTACCCACAGAGTCTCCTACTTACGTAGTGTCAACCAAAAACACAGCCGTAAACTGTGTTATGCAGAGATTGCCTCTACAAACAGTTTTCAGTGGTGTAAGCGACATGCCTGACATTTACGGAGGACAACATATGTCATAGGAACGTCTCAAACATCGCTAAGTATTGCGGTGGCTTATGGCCATGTGATAACCTATTGTGTTGATATTTACACGTTGGTTAAACTTCCCATTAAGATATTTACTTAGTAATGTGGTTACTGTATCTTTGCATGTGTAGACTGTTCAACCTTTGGATGGCTGCTGATCCCATTACAGCATCAGTGGAAACATGATAAATGAAAGCCGTTCGCAGTTTGCTGTAGACTTATGGCCACTCAGGAGAAGAACGCTCTTAAGGCATTTTACATGGGTCAGGGGATGTGTAAAGAGAAAATCTAAGCACAGCTTGTTACATAATCATCGAACATATGTACAATAACAAAACCCAACTTCTAATAACCTAATACAGTAAATCAATTATATTAACGAAGAATAGGATATCATATAGTATGAAGGGGGCCGCATTGGTTAACACAGCAGGTCCTTTGGATTTTTCCCTTTCCATTGATACACTCACCAACTGACACTATGGAGGTACTGCACTACGTTGAACGATCATTGTATGAGAAACAGGTGACACATGACATCTTGTAATGAGAAATGCAGTACCGCTTAATGACCACGTCATGATCTGCTCTGCACAGTTAAAGGCCACAATTGGTAGGGAAATATGGTGACTTAAGTGACTTCGACCGAGGTGTCCAGAGGTTTGGTGCCAGTATTTCTGAAAGAGTCACACTTGTCGGCCTTCCCCAATCCATGATATCTAGGGTGTACCAAGACTGACTGAACCATGGATAGACATCTGATAGAAGATCATACAGTGTGGTTGATCCTAGGCGTGAGCGTTGGGTGGCATGTCTGGTATCTCAGCAACGATGTGCCACAGTGGAACAACTGACTCAGCAGTACAACAAGTGGGGAAAATAAACTAATTTCTACAATTACCATATTTAGCTACTTGTATCGACTGGGGTTTAATAGCCAAAGACCATCAAGGGTGCTCTTGATAACCCCAAGTCATTGCCAACAATGCCTTGTATAGGTCCAAGAAAGATGTTAATGGACTTTAACATGTACCTGAGTTGTCAACAAGTTTTCTAAAATATACCAGGCTACTCTCATTTGCTACAGTTTGCGCCCTGTTTCATGTCTGTAAGTTCTAATTTTCAGATGGTTTTCTCAATTTTTCTGTTGTTCTGCTGTATGCAATCCACTTTCAGGGAGAGACTAGTAGCAAGCCTAGAATTCTGCCCCTACTTCGCATGCCCATTGCATTGTCTGTGGTCCAATCAGCAAGGAGATAGCATCTGAATGCCCATCCCTCTGCTTTCCCTGGATGATCAGCCATTTAGAGACAGTCTGACCAAATGGTTAGTAAACCCATTGTAACAGAGGAAAGACAAACACTGTGGATATTGTTATCACAATGTCTGTGGATCTGTAAACCTGCAGCCTCTAAGTGCATAGGAGCCACCTGTGAAGATAGCTCCTCCCCCTGTTGCTATGGAAATATTCTTGTGTCCTTGTTACTAAGGAAGCTCTGTTCCTAACCACAGAGAGTGAATTGCAGAGAAGCTGGAAGGGACACCCGTAGTGGCAGCCACTTCAAAAGTGATTTACAGTGCTAAAGCAACAACATTTTTAATGCAAGTATATTACAGAAACTAGGAGACTAGGACAAGCTAGTAGATGAGCATAAATTGTCTGAAAAGTTAGTGCCCCTTTATACACATGGCAGAAGGTCATCTGGAATGAGGTATTCCATTTTCTGCTGATTTATATGAACGGCTGGTGTCCAGTTCTGGGCACCCCAGTTAAAAAAAGAAATAGACAAATTGGAGCGAGTTCAGTGAAGAGTTACCAAGATGGTGAGCGGTCTGTAAATCATGTCCTATGAGGAACGGTTAAAGGATCTGAGAATGTTTAGCTTGCAAAAAAGAAGGCTGAGAGGAGACTTAATAGCGGTCAACAAATATCTGAAGGGCTGTCACAGTGCAGGATCATCCCTATTCTCATTTGCACAAGGAAAGACTAGAAGCAATGGGATGAAAATGAAAGGGAGGAGACGCAGATTAGATATTAGAAAAACCTTTCTGATAGAGAGGCGATCAATGAATGGAACAGGTTACCACAGGAAGTGATGGGTTCTCCTTCAATGGAAAAGTTCAAACAAAGGCTGGACAGACACCTGTCTGGGATGATTTAGTGAATTCTGCACTGAGCAGGGGGTTGAACCCAATGTCCCTGGAGGTCCCTTCCAACTCCACCATTTTATGATATCTACCGGTAGCATAAATAGCCTGAAGCCATATCCCATCGGTGCTCAGTTAGGGTTCAACAGTCCAATGGTGGCGTCGTCATGGTTTGGGGTGCCTTTTCCTGGCATGGCCTAGGACTATTGGTAATTTTACCACAATAATCAAATGAACATCACAAAAACCTGTTAACTGACTATCTGCACCCATATCTTCCGGAAGTTCCCCTGACCACAATTCCAACTTTCAATAATGCAACACTCCATGTCATCAAATTCAGATTCCTCAGGAGTGGTTGGAGGAACACATCAATTAACCCCTTAAGGATTAGTTCTCTTTTTTTTGCACGTTTTTGTTTTTTCCTCACAACTTTTAAAAAATCATAACATTTTTATTTATCCATCAACATAGATGTCTGAGGGCTTGTTTTTTGCGAGACAAGTTGTATTTTTTAATGGTTCTATTTGATGTACCATATAATGTACTGGAAAACCATTACAAAATTCTATGTGGAGTGAAATGGGTAAAAACTAAATTCCGCCATCTCTGAAGAGGGTCTTGTTTCTATGGCGTACACACTGTGACAAAATTACATGGCAACTTTACTCTGTGGGTCAGTATGATTAGTATGATACCAAAAGTTACTACTATCCTACATTTTGTTTGCTGAACTACTTTTATTTTTTCAAAAAATATTTAATTTTTTTAATTATTTCCTGCCACCATATTCTGACAGCCATAACTTTTTATTTTTCTGTTCACATAGTTGTGTGAGGGTTCATTTTTTCCAGGACATCCTGTAGTTTCTTTTGCTACTATTTTTGAGTACATAAAAATTTTTGATTGCTTTTTATTACATGTTTTTCTTGGAGACGGGATGACCAGAAAAGTGTTAGTCTGGAGTTATTTTTTTCTGATGACGTTCGTAATAACATTACATTATATTGCGATCTGACAGGTATGGCTTGATAGGCAATCTGTCATTGCAGCTGCTCCAGGAGGAGAGAGAGAGAAGAAGCCCCACAGGGCTTCGGGATTTACCCATAGAAGGGGGAGATTAACCCGTAGCCCCACTCTGTCTCTCCCTGCTATGGGTTAATCTCCCATAGCCTGCGCTTTCTCCCTGCTATGGGGATTAACCCATAGCCGCACTCTGTCTCTCCCTGCTATAGGGATCTCTGAGGGCTAAAAGTCTCCTGCCTTGGATTTTCCTTGTTGCAAATTGAGAGAGGGCGCAACTAGAGAGCAGCAGCTCCCTCTAGCTCCGCCACCTGCTCTTGGGAAAACCCTCAGGGGGAGCTCTGTAACCCCTCTCCCCTCTCTCTCCCCACTATGGGGAAATCCCTTGGGATTCCCATGCTGGGGAAGAGGTGGAGGGAGTCCCCTACTGCCCCCTGCTGCTGGGGAATTGCCCAGCAGCAGGGTTGGAGGAAGTCACTGCTGCTTACAGCAGGCCATTTAAAACATGCAGCCCAGAAGCACATTTTAAATATCTAGCTATAAACTCCTGTTAGTCCCCGCAGGGATTAAGGGAACCCCACGGGGGATGAACTGAACCCTCGGGAAGTCCCCTCATCCCCGTGGGGACTAACAGGAGTTGACAGCTGGACATTTAAAATGTGCTTCTGGGCAGCACGTTTTAAATGTCCTGTGTAAGCAGCGGGGCATCTTCTTTTTCTGCACAGGAGTTTCCATAAACTCCTGCTCACATAGGAGTCTATGGAAACTCCTGCACATCATGCACAAAACACAGGTCAGGTCCTATCTTTTTTTGCAGCACGGACCTTAGATGCGGGCATTGTAACCACGCATGTCCTAGCATTTTGCGTTTCTAAAATTCTTTCACGTGAACGCTTCTATAGGAAACCATTAGTTCCTATAGAAGCACTTTCTGTGCGCACTTCTTATGCGCTATAACAGTGCTCATGTGAACAAGACATAAGGCAGATAGTATATCTGGGTTTTAATCAGTTTAGGGGTTTTTAGTTCACAAAAACCTACAGTCTGATATATAAAAATCTAATATGGCACACTCAGAACTTGGATAAAGTGCCAGCCACAAACCATGTTATCCAGAAAGTGCCTTCATTAATAGTTGCAACCAAACAATGTCCCCATACAGAGTGCTAGATAGAAAGTGTCACCAGAAACAGTGTCATCTAGATTGTATCCCATTAGCAATATGAGCCATACAGTGCCCCAATATATTGTCCTGACCACCCTTCCTATTCTACTCTTGCTATCTTTGTTAGGCCGGGCACACATAAGCATATGGTCACAGCTTATTATGCGCCTAGGTTTTAAGCGCTTTTATGCAGTACCAAATTTCCGTAGGCTGCCAAGTTGCCGATGACAAGAATGGCGTGAAATACGACCACAAGAAAAATCGCAGCATGTTCTATCATGGCAAGTATTGTGCGTGCATAGAAGCCAAGATAGTGCATGGAAAATGGTGGCACGCAGCAAGTACACAAAGACACTGTGGGACACCTGTGTATCCCCCGAGGGCAACATGCAGTGAATTATGGCCGTCTCAGCCGGGCTTTATACATATCTTATGGTCATTTCAATATTTCTTAGAATTAACCTTATGTATAAAAAGTAGAGATGAGCGAACGTACTCGTCCGAGCTTGATGCTCGGGCGAATATTAGCATGTTCGGGATGCTCGTTATTCGTAACGAGTACCACGCGATGTTCGGGTTACTTTCACTTTCCTGTCTGAGACGTTAGCGCGCATTTCTGGCCAATTGAAAGACAGGGAAGGCATTACAACTTCCCCCTATGATGTTCCAGCCCTATACCACCCCCCTGCTGTGAGTGGCTGGAAAGATCAGATGTCACCCGAGTATAAAAGTCGGCCCCTCCCGCGGCTCGCCTCAGATGCCTTGTGAGATAGCTGAGGGACAGTGCTGCTGGTGCCGGAGCTGCTGTAGGGAGAGCGTTAGGAGTTAGTGTAGGCTTCAAGAACCCCAACGGTCCTTCTTAGGGCCACATCTAACAGTGTGCAGTACTGTGGAGGCTGCCTTTTGCAGTGGTGCACATTTTTTTTTTTTGTATATCGGCCGTGCAGAGCATTGCGCCCTGCAGTAATACTACAGGGACAGAAGTGGTGGTTAGGCAGGGAGAGTGTTGGGAGTTAGTGTAGGCTTCAAGAAACCCAACGGTCCTTCTTAGGGCCACATCTAACAGTGTGCAGTAGTGTGGAGGCTGCAGTTAGCAGTGTTGCACTTTTTTTTTTTCTCCAAATCGGCCGTGCAGAGCATTGCGCCCTGCAGTAATACTACAGGGACAGAATTGTGTAGGCAGGGCCAGAAGACATATTTATTATTGATTGAATATACGCAGTGGGCCTTTCCTTTAAAAAAAAGGGAAAACATTCTATTTGGCCTGCCTCTGACAGTCCTCAGCGTTCTGGGTACGTGTGTGGTGGGTGGAGAACGTAAAGAAAAATCATACGCAGCCAGCTAAGTTTAACAGCAGGCTTGCGCCAATTTATTTCCTGCCTGGGAAATCACCGCTCTGCTGTAGTTAATAAATCTGCAACCCTGCAGTTCTGTGACACATTTGCAGGGCCAGAAGACATATTGATTGAATATACGCAGTGGACCTTTCCTTTAGAAAAAAGGGAAAACATTCTATTTGGCCTGCCTCTGACAGTCCTCAGCGTTCTGGGTACGTGTGTGGTGGGTGGAGAACGTAAAGAAAAATCATACGCAGCCAGCTAAGTTTAACAGCAGGCTTGCGCCAATTTATTTCCTGCCTGGGAAATCACCGCTCTGCTGTAGTTAATTGAAATAAATAAAGTTGAACAGCAGCACTCACCACTACCAGTTCGGGGGGGAAAAAAAATCCTAAGCTGTATCCTTCAGCCTTGTCTGCACGCCCAGACCGGGAACGAGTCCAGATTCCCAAAGATATGCATATAGTAAGAAAGACGTCAGGCAGCAGGTTTGGTGCGATTGTATTTTATGCATTCATGAGAATACACAGATAATAATGCCTCCTCAACACACAAGATGGCGACGTTTCGACTCTAAAGAATGAGTCTTTGTCAAGACTCATTCTTTAGAGTCGAAACGTCGCCATCTTGTGTGTTGAGGAGGCATTATTATCTGTGTATTCTCATGAATGCATAAAATACAATCGCACCAAACCTGCTGCCTGCTGTAGTTAATAACTCTGCAACACTGCAGTTCTGTGACACATTTGCAGGGCCAGAAGACATATTTATTATTGATTGAATATACGCAGTGGGTCTTTCCTTGAAAAAAAAGGGAACACATTCTATTTGCCCTGCAGGCTTGCGCCAATTTATTTCCTGCCTGGGAAATCAAATCACTGGTAATACAGCATGCTGAGGGGTAGGGGTAGGCCTAGAGGACGTGGACGCGGCCGAGGACGCGGAGGGACAAGTGAGGGTGTGGGCACAGGCCGAACTCCTGATCCAGGTGTATTGCAGCCGACTACTGCGCGATTACGAGAGAGGCACGTTTCTGGCGTCCCCACATTCATCGCACAATTAATGGGTCCACGCGGGAGACCTTTATTAGAAAATGAGCAGTGTGAGCAGGTCCTGTCGTGGATGGCAGAAAGTGCTTCGAGCAACCTATCGTCCACCCACAGTTCTGCGCCGTCCACTGCTGCAAATCCGAATCCTCTGGCTGCTGCTCCTCCTTCCTCCCAGCCTCCTCACTCCACTACAATGACACCTGCTCAGGAGCGGGAACACTCCCAGGAACTGTTCTCGGGCCCCTGCTCAGATTGGGCAGCAGTGGTTCCTCTCCTACCAGAGGAGTTTATCGTCACTGATGCCCAACCATTGGAAAGTTCCCGGAGTCCGGGGGATGAGGCTGGGGACTTCCGGCAACTGTCTCAAGACCTTTCAGTGGGTGAGGAGGACGATGACGATGAGACACAGTTGTCTATCGGTGAGGTAGTAGTAAGGGCAGTAAGTCCGAGGGAGGAGCGCACAGAGGATTCTGAGGAAGAGCAGCAGGACGATGAGGTGACTGACCCCACCTGGTTTGCAACGCCTACTCAGGACAGGTCTTCAGAGGGGGAAGGCAAGGGCAGCAGCAGGGCAGGTTGCAAGAGGCAGTGCGGTGGCCAGGGGTAGAGGCAGGGCCAGACCAAATAATCCACCAACTGTTTCCCAAAGCGCACCCTCGCGCCATGCCACCCTGCAGAGGCCAAGGTGCTCTAAGGTCTGGCAGTTTTTCACAGAGACGCCTGACGACCGACGAACAGTGGTGTGCAACCTTTGTCGCGCCAAGATCAGCCGGGGAGCCACCACCAACAGCCTCATCACCACCAGCATGCGCAGACATATGATGGCCAAGCACCCCACAAGGTGGGACGAAGGCCGTTCACCGCCTCAGGTTTGCACCGCTGCCTCTCCCCGTGCCCCAACCTGCCACTGAGATCCAACCCCGCTCTGAGGACACAGGCACTACCGTCTCCTGGCCTGCACCCACACCCTCACCTCCGCTGTCCTCGGCCCAATCCAGCAATGTCTCGCACCACACCGTCCAGCCGTCGCTAGCGCAAGTGTTTGAGCGCAAGCGCAAGTACGCCGCCACGCACCCGCACGCTCAAGCGTTAACCGTCCACATAGCCAAATTTATCAGCCTTGAGATGCTGCCGTATAGGGTTGTGGAAACGGAGTCCTTCAAAAGTATGATGGCGGCGGCGGCCCCGCGCTACTCAGTTCCCAGTCGCCACTACTTTTCCCGATGTGCCGTCCCAGCCCTGCATGACCACGTCTCCTGCAACATTGTACGCGCCCTCACCAACGCGGTTACTGCCAAGGTCCACTTAACAACGGACACGTGGACAAGCACAGGCGGGCAGGGCCACTACATCTCCCTGACGGCACATTGGGTGAATTTAGTGGAGGCTGGGACAGAGTCAGAGCCTGGGACCGCTCACGTCCTACCCACCCTCAGAATTGCGGGCCCCAGCTCGGTGGTGGTATCTGCGGCGGTGTATGCTTCCTCCACTAAAGCACCCTCCTCCTCCTCCTCCTCCAACGCAACCTCTGTCTCGCAATCAAGATGTGTCAGCAGCAGCAGCATGTCGCCAGCAGTCGGTGTCGCGCGTCGTGGCAGCACAGCGGTGGGCAAGCGTCAGCAGGCCGTGCTGAAACTACTCAGCTTAGGAGATAAGAGGCACACGGCCCACGAACTGCTGCAGGGTCTGACAGAGCAGACCGACCGCTGGCTTGCGCCGCTGAGCCTCCAACCGGGCATGGTCGTGTGTGACAACGGCCGTAACCTGGTGGCGGCTCTGCAGCTCGGCAGCCTCACGCACGTGCCATGCCTGGCCCACGTCTTTAATTTGGTGGTTCAGCGCTTTCTGAAAAGCTACCCACGCTTGACAGACCTGCTCGTAAAGGTGCGCCGGCTCTGCACACATTTCCGCAAGTCCCACACGGACGCTGCCACCCTGCGGACCCTGCAACATCGGTTTAATCTGCCAGTGCACCGACTGCTGTGCGACGTGCCCACACGGTGGAACTCTACGCTCCACATGTTGGCCAGGCTCTATGAGCAGCGTAGAGCTATAGTGGAATACCAACTCCAACATGGGCGGCGCAGTGGGAGTCAACCTCCTCAATTATTTTCAGAAGAGTGGGCCTGGTTGGCAGACATCTGCCAGGTCCTTCGAAACTTTGAGCAGTCTACCCAGGTGGTGAGCGGCGATGCTGCAATCATTAGCGTCACCATTCCTCTGCTATGCATCTTGAGAAGTTCCCTGCAAAGCATAAAGGCAGACGCTTTGCGCTCGGAAACAGTGCCGGGGGAAGACAGTATGTCGCTGGATAGTCAGAGCACCCTCCTGTCTATATCTCAGCGCGTACAGGAGGAGGAGGAGGAGCATGAGGAGGATGAGGAGGAGGGGGAAGAGACAGCTTGGCCCACTGCTGACGGTACCCATGCTGCTTGCCTGTCATCCTTTCAGCGTGTATGGCCTGAGGAGGAGGAGGAGGAGGATCCTGAAAGTGATCTTCCTAGTGAAGACAGCCATGTGTTGCGTACAGGTACCCTGGCACACATGGCTGACTTCATGTTAGGATGCCTTTCTCGTGACCCTCGCGTTACACGCATTCTGGTCACTACGGATTACTGGGTGTACACACTGCTCGACCCACGGTATAAGGAGAACCTTTCCACTCTCATTCCCGAAGAGGAAAGGGGTTCGAGAGTGTTGCTATACCACAGGACCCTGGCGGACAAGCTGATGGTAAAATTCCCATCCGACAGCGCTAGTGGCAGAAGGCACAGTTCCGAGGGCCAGGTAGCAGGGGAGGTGCGGAGATCGAGCAGCATGTACAGCACAGGCAGTGCAACAGTCTTTAAGGCCCTGGACAGCTTTATGGCTCCCCAGCAAGACTGTGTCACTGCTCCCCAGTCACGGCTGAGTCGGCGGGAGCACTGTAAAAGGATGGTGAGGGAGTACGTAGCCGATCGCACGACCGTCCTCCCTGACGCCTCTGCCACCTACAACTACTGGGTGTCGAAGCTGGACACGTGGCCTGAACTCGCGCTGTATGCCCTGGAGGTGCTTGCTTGTCCTGCGGCTAGCGTCTTGTCAGAGAGGGTGTTTAGTGCGGCTGGGGGAATCATCACAGATAAGCGTACCCGCCTGTCAACCGACAGTGCCGACAGGCTTACACTCAAGATGAACAAAGCCTGGATTTCCCCAGACTTCTCTTCTCCACCAGTGGACAGCAGCGATACCTAAGCAATACGTAGGCTGCACCCGCGGATGGAAGCATCGTTCTCTCTCACCATCCAAAACGGGGACATTTCTGCTTCATCAATCTGTGTATAATATTCCTCCTCCTCCTCCTGCTCCTCCTCCTGAAACCTCACGTAATCACGCCGAACGGGCAATTTTTCTCAGGGCCACAAGGCTCACTCATATAATTTTTCTAAACAATTTTTATATGTTTCAATGCTCTTAAAAGCGTTGAAACTTTAACTTGAACCAATTTTTCGTTAAACTGCGATTAATGGGTTTCACCTGCCATCTTGGTTGGGCATGACCAATTTTTGAGGTACATTACTACTGTTGGTACACCAATTTTTTTGGGCCCTCACCTACAGTGTAATCATAGTAATTTCTATGTTCTTCGCCTGCACTCATGGTACAGAAAGGTGTGTGGGGTTGGCCTACACTTTAGCTACATAAATGTAACTGGGGCCTTGTCTATACTGCAGCTACTGAAATGGGAAAGAGACTGTTATCTCCCTAAACTGCTGCAATGGGAATGTTACTGGGGCCTGTCTTGAGTGCTACTATTACTGAAATGGAACTAAGACTGTGCTCCCCCTATACTGCTGCTAGTGATATGTTAGTGGGGCCTGTCCCTAATGCTACCGCTGAAATGTTACTAATTCTGGGCTCTGCCTATACCGCTGCTAATGGTATGTCACTGGGGTGTGGAAACAGAGGCTTCACAAAGACATGATGGCGGCGAGGCCATTTCCCACCAACGCTGTTACTGTTAAGGTGCATATAACCACGGACACGTGTAGAGGACACATAGTGCCTCCAAAACATCCCCCTCCTCCTCCAACAATGAAAACATTCTTGGCAAATACCTTTGCATTGGTCCGTCTGGTGGCAGTCCAAGAATTTCACCTTTAACGACACAACAAGAGAGCACCACCACCATCCCCCTGCCACGGCCCACTTAATCCTGGCCACATTCCGAAAACCAACTACATAAAACCGCGCTACCAGGTCCGCAGTCACCACCACATTACCACCAACGAGGTTACTGTTAAGGTACATATTACCAGTCTGACTGGGGCATGCAGTGTGGGCCGAAGCCCACCTGCATTAAGCACGACATTACTACCTCAGCTGTGTTGGGCAATGCAATAGGATATTTTTATGTACCGCCGGTGGCTTCCTGGCACCCACCCATGCTGTGGGTCCACAGGGAATTATAAATGCATCTGTTTCCACTTCTAAAGAACCCCAGTCTGACTGGGGCATGCAGTGTGGGCCGAAGCCCACCTGCATTAAGCACGACATTACTACCTCAGCTGTGTTGGGCAATGCAATGGGATATTTTTATGTACCGCCGGTGGGTTCCAGTGAGCCACCCATGCTGTGGGTCCACAGGGAATTATAAATGCATCTGTTTCCACTTCTAAAGAACCCCAGTTAGACTGGGGCATGCAGTGTGGGCCGAAGCCCACCTGCATTAAGCACGACATTACTACCTCAGCTGTGTTGGGCAATGCAATGGGATATTTTTATGTACCGCCGGTGGCTTCCTGGCACCCACCCATGCTGTGGGTCCGCAGGGAATTATAAATGCATCTGTTTCCACTTCTAAAGAACCCCAGTCTGACTGGGGCATGCAGTGTGGGCCGAAGCCCACCTGCATTAAGCACGACATTACTACCTCAGCTGTGTTGGGCAATGCAATGGGATATTTTTATGTACCGCCGGTGGGTTCCAGGGAGCCACCCATGCTGTGGGTGCACACGGAATTCCCATTGCGGAGTTGTACCTGCCTGTGACTATTTATAAAAAACCGCGGTCTGACTGGCATGCAGACACCTTGACAGAATGAATAGTGTGTGGCACATAGGTTCCCCATTGCTATGCCCATGTGTGCAGCTCCAGATGGAGGTGGCACAGGATTGGATTTCTCATTGTTTCTGTACAGCATTGTGGGCTATCGCCCCGCCCCTTTTAAAGAGGGTCGCTGCCTAGCCGTGCCAACCCTCTGCAGTGTGTGCCTGCTTTTCCTGTGGCAGACGCACTTATAAATAGACATGAGTGTGGCGTGGCATGAGGGCAGCTGAAGGCTGGGCAGGGACAGTTTGGTGTGCGCTGTGGACACTGGGTCGTGGGGGGGGGGGTTGGGCAGCATGTAACCCAGGAGAAGTGGCAGTGGAGTGTCATGCAGGCAGTGATTGTGCTTTGTTGGAGGTAGTGTGGTGCTTAGCTAAGGTATGCATTGCTAATGAGGGCTTTTCAGAAGTAAAAGTTGTTGGGAGGGGGGGCCCCACTCTTGCCGGTATTGTGGCTTAATAGTGGGACCTGTGAACTTGAGATGCAGCCCAACACGTAGCCCCTCGCCTGCCCTATCCGTTGCTGTGTCGTTCCCATCACTTTCTTGAATTGCCCAGATTTTCACACATGAAAACCTTAGCGAGCATCGGCGAAATACAAAAATGCTCGGGTCGCCCATTGACTTCAATGGGGTTCGTTATTCGAAACGAACCCTCGAGCATCGCGATAATTTCGTCCCGAGTAACGAGGACCCGAGCATTTTGGTGCTCGCTCATCTCTAATAAAAAGCTTTTCCAACATAAAGTGTTAGCATGGACCATACTGTAGCTCTCACTACAACGCTGGCCTGGGAAAAGGAAACACTGAATTTGAATATCTACTATGGGTGACACCATTTAAGACTGTTTGCTGATCTCAGAAAGGCCCCCTGCACATGGGCGGAAATTCCACGGCGGGATTTCCCGTAAAATTTCCTAAGCAGACAGCCGCGATTTGTCCGCGTGAAATCTCGCGCAGCAAACAAATTGCGGCATGCTCTATTTCTCTGCGAGGCAGCCGGCACATCAAACAGCCGGAGCCACGGAAGGAGGTGAGTACGCGCTGGTCCCTGCAGGGGCGCAGGACAGGTCCTGCTGCGAGAATTCTCACAGCCTGATCCGACCCGGCCATCTGCAGGCAGCCAAAAACTGACAATTTCTCCATGTGCACCCCTGCTTTGGAGGGATTGTATAAAGGGGGATATATTGAAGAGCTCCTCAAATGTTGTACTATTAGAATTTCAGATGTTTTCAGTGGTGTAAGCGACACACCTGACATTTACGGAGGACAACATATGTCATAGGAACGTCTCAAACATCGCTAAGTATTGCGGTGGCTTATGGCCATGTGATAACCTATTGTGTTGATATTTACACGTTGGTTAAACTTCCCATTAAGATATTTACTTAGTAATGTGGTTACTGTATCTTTGCATGTGTAGACTGTTCAACCTTTGGATGGCTGCTGATCCCATTACAGCATCAGTGGAAACATGATAAATGAAAGCCGTTCGCAGTTTGCTGTAGACTTATGGCCACTCAGGAGAAGAACGCTCTTAAGGCATTTTACATGGGTCAGGGGATGTGTAAAGAGAAAATCTAAGCACAGCGTCTTACATAATCATCGAACATATGTACAATAACAAAACCCAACTTCTAATAACCTAATACAGTAAATCAATTATATATTATATTAGAGAATAATAGGATATACCATAGTATGAAGGGGACCGCATTGGTTAACACAGCAGTAAAGGCCCATTTACCTGGAGCGATGATCACTCAAAAATCGCTAAAATGAGATCATTTTAGTGATAATCATTGCGTCTAAACGCGCGGCCATCATGCACTTTTCGTGTACTATTCATTAATTGTTAAATTCAGGCGAACCTAAAAATCATCTTCGGGTCTTATCAGCAGTTCTCCACGGGTAGTGCTGATAGCATTGTTTCCCGTTGGAGAACAAAGGAGTTGAAAGCAGATAAGAACCCTCGGCTATTAAAATGTTTCAGCTAAAGGCTTTGTTTGCATGCTAATTAGCTACTAAGTAACTGAGTAGCTACTTAATAGTTTATGCAAAATGATCACTCAAACCTGTCACTCAAACGGTCGTTTGAGCGATTTTTGAGCAATTATAGCTCCGTGTAAATGGGCCTTAATATTTGGCAGTGATGGGGAAACATGGTGACTTGAATCACTTTGACCGTGGGCAGATTGTTGGCACCTGGAGATGTGGTGCCAGGATTTCTGAAATAGTCACACTTGTCGGCTGACCCCGAACCTTGGTATCTAGGGTGTACCGAGACTGGTTGAACCATGGACAGACATCTGAAAGAAGATCACACAGCAGCAGGCCATGTGTGATTGATCCTACACGTGAATGTTGGCAAGTATTATGTTCTATCTTGGCAAGTATTATGCATGCATACAAGCCAAGATAGTGCTTGGCGAATAGCGGCACGCAGCAAGTACACAATGACATATTTCTCAAGGGCATGCAGTGAATTACGGCTGTAAATTAGGCTAACTTCACACAGGTGAGTGTGATAGTGCTGCGAGAATCTGGCGGCGATTTCACTCACTTGAACGTGTGATGTTAGCGCGTCAGCAAGCCGTTCTTCGTGCAAAACATCTTGCATCACCTCGCAGCTTCATGCATGTTTCCTGCGCAATTCTGGCACATGATAGAGTGTAACAGGCTCAGGTGATGTTCCACCTACCAAGAGCTACTGCTACTGCTCTTGCCATTTTTTGGTAGGAGAGCAAAGATTAGGGTTTTTATTTTGAGTGCTTGAATTTTGATGGCTAGCCATGTCTGCCCTGGTTAATTCTGTTCTGCTGAATTGGCTCTTTTCCTTGTCATTTGGTGAACGCCATAGTATGCTCTGGGATGTGCCGCTGATTAGGGCATGTTAGAGAACTACAAACAAGCTTGAATTTGCACAGGGGATCCACCAAACCTCTGCCAGCTTTTCATATGGCAGGAACATCAGTATGCCAAGCCCATCTTTCACATTTGTGTTTGCGTAAGCACCTGCCATCCTCGGGCATGCATTCTGCAGTGTAGGCTAATGAATTCCCCGCCTACGTTAGCAGCACCTGCCGCAAATTAATGCAATAAAGGTGCTAACACATCCACAAGTTGACTGGGGAACTAGCACAGTCCCTCCCCAAATTGGCTAAACATGCCCACCGTGCGTAAGCCTAAAAAAAGTCTTCAACTTTGTCATTGCATTGGAAAGGCAAACAATTCTCAGGCAAGCGCTGTCCAAAGAGGCTATTGAGGCCTCCTTGCCCGAAAGAGAGCAAGAGACATACCTTCAAACAGACCCTAAAAGGCCATGTCTGTGTGAAAATCAAGTTTAAAAGCTGAAGTTGGCATTTATGGATTGGGCTTTCATAAAGGGCGCATTCTAGTCTTGGGCTGGCAAAAAAAAGGTTAAAGTAAAAAGTACAACTTATGAACAAAGCTCCAGGTTGATGAAATGCAAAATTTTGGGCCAGATAGTACAGTGGTTTTCAGTACGCCCCTGCACCACTTGACTGTCTGCAGGCCAGTTCTTTTCTCATTTGGCCCCTGCAGCTGTGCCACTTTTTACGCAGCTCATCCGCTGTGAAGAAAAGAAAAAATTAAGTCAGTCATTAAAAGCAGAAACACAAATGTAAAAATTAACAGGTTTAGACAGCTCAAGGACAGGGCATCTGTAGTGGCCCAGCACATCATCCTAGTTCCCTCCTGTTTGGCCATCCAAAGTCAGGATCACTGCACAGAGGTACGCTACTGACACATCCACGTGCCTGACATGCAGGGTGTTATTGCTAAGTCTTTTGCTTTAAATAATTGTCTGCCAGAGAGTCTGCGGAGTGACCCTTACCCCCTTCGTCCTCTGGAGTGCTCCCCCTCCAGGAGTGGTACCGTACAGATAACGTAGACTGTAGGACCGTATGCATTCTGTGTATCCTCCCCAACATCTAAGCTCTAGCCTATTAACACTTTAAGAGAGTTGTACTTGCATTGCCTTGAATACCTGTTTGTAAAAGTTTATTCATTAAGTAAAGTTATACAGGGCCCTAGCCTATCATGAGGATCCGAGGTATTATACACAAGTCTCTGTGTTATTTTCTTTGCAGCGTAGCATACCGGTGTATGGGAACAGTGGCGTCACGAGTGATAACTACTACTACCCCCATCAACCCGTTTATTGGCATTCCCTATTATAGGGGTGTCGAAGCTGGCTTGCAATCCTGCTCTGGCCTTGGCTACATGACATCCCTCAGGGACCAGAGCCTGGTAAGTGCCACCATGACAAGCCAACACTTATCTCTTCCAGCTCTTCATATTAGTCATGTGTCTGGGGTTATCCCTCTGGGGTGTTGCACATCTCTACACTACTGGCCTGTAATCCTGCTCTGGCCTTGGCTACATGACATCCCTCAGGGACCAGAGCCTGGTAAGTGCCACCATGACAAGCCAACACTTATCTCTTCCAGCTCTTCATATTAGTCATGTGTCTGGGGTTATCCCTCTGGGGTGTTGCACATCTCTACACTACTGGCCTGTAATCCTGCTCTGGCCTTGGGTACGTGTGATCCCTCTGGGACCCGAGCCTGGTAAGTGCAGCTGTGACTAGCTAACTCTTATCCCTTCCAGCTCTACACATTAGTCAAGCGTCTGCGGTCATCCCTCTGGGGTGTTGCATATCTCTACACAGCTGGGTACGAACAACGGCAAAAATAGAAGATGGCTAAAGCAGGGCCGATTTAGAAACAAGGACTGGTGACGTGCATACAAATAGGGCAGCGCTGGTCTTACAAAAGGGGGTCAGAGTCAGGCAAAGGGCGCGCATT
This sequence comes from Eleutherodactylus coqui, assembly GCF_035609145.1. Taxonomy (NCBI): domain Eukaryota; kingdom Metazoa; phylum Chordata; class Amphibia; order Anura; family Eleutherodactylidae; genus Eleutherodactylus; species Eleutherodactylus coqui. The sequence continues at coordinate 49,348,243 of NC_089849.1, read as the reverse complement.
TAACGTAAGAAAAATGCAAATAAGGGAGATGGAATAAATCCTCCACAGTGCCACCTATTGAAAGGCAGCATTCCTTCGAGTCAAAGTGGGACTTTTTATACAAGTCTTCTTACAATGACTGGGAATCAAAAGCAAAGCCAGACTCCATGTACATACAGCTGTTTCCGGGTTATTGCCCATCATCAGTGTACAGTAGGAGTCTGGCTTTTGCTAGTGAGAGGCCTGGGACAGGGGTCCCTTCCATCTCCCTTATTTGCATATTACCCAGAAGAGAGTTTCTGACCCCTGTCCCAGGCCTCTCCCGTTTTCGCAGCGTTTCCCGCGATTTTTCCGCGGCGTTTTTCGCGGCGTTTTCGCGGCTTTTCCGTTAATTTCCATTGACATTCATGGGTGCATTAGGAGAAAAATAAGGACACATATGCAACTGACAGTTCCTATGTTAAAAACGCAAACGCAACGCAAAAAAAACGCCAGTGGACAGGAACACATGTTATCTCTATGCCTGTGCAGGAAAAACGCAAAACGCAAAACGCAGGTAAAAAAACGCCAGTGGGTGCTCGCTCTTAGACTGTTTGATGATCCTGGAAAAACTGACAATTTCTCCATGTGCACCCCTGCTTTGGAGGGATTGTATGAAGGGGGATATATTGAAGAGCTCCTCAAATGTTGTACTATTAGAATTTCAGATGTTTTCAGTGGTGTAAGCGACACACCTGACATTTACGGAGGACAACATATGTCATAGGAACGTCTCAAACATCGCTAAGTATTGCGGTGGCTTATGGCCATGTGATAACCTATTGTGTTGATATTTACACGTTGGTTAAACTTCCCATTAAGATATTTACTTAGTAATGTGGTTACTGTATCTTTGCATGTGTAGACTGTTCAACCTTTGGATGGCTGCTGATCCCATTACAGCATCAGTGGAAACATGATAAATGAAAGCCGTTCGCAGTTTGCTGTAGACTTATGGCCACTCAGGAGAAGAACGCTCTTAAGGCATTTTACATGGGTCAGGGGATGTGTAAAGAGAAAATCTAAGCACAGCTTGTTACATAATCATCGAACATATGTACAATAACAAAACCCAACTTCTAATAACCTAATACAGTAAATCAATTATACAATATATTAACGATAGGATATCATATAGTATGAAGGGGGCCACATTGGTTAACACAGCAGCCCCTTTGGATTTTTTCAGGCAAGAAACACTTTACATTGCTTTTATCACAATGGAGATCCTCCGATGAGTTGAGTCTTTCACGCGCGTCGGAGGAATGGCAAGTTTTTTCCATTGATTTTGATGGGAAACTTTACATCGCAATCACGTGCACATCACATGCCATTCTATGTGCTTCACTGTCCCATTGAAAACAATGGGCAATGCATTCCAAGGAACACTAAAAAATAGGACATGGGGCGATTTTTACCTTGGTTCCAGCGTCTGGTTTCTCCAGTATGGTCTGCTACCCTGTCTGCTGAGCCAGAACCCATGCTAGTTGATCGTCTTGGCCTGTCTATATAGGAGCGCAAGCAGAGACTCAGCAAAGGGCTGTGCCTTTATTCCAGAACCTCCGGTCACTTAGTGCATGACTCTCCACACTAGTCAGGAAACGCTCCCACCTAGGCTCAGTTGGAGAGGCTATCCTAGGTGAGAATCACTCCTCTCCTAGGTTAAATCTACCAGCGGTTTAATCTACTGCGTGCCATGCTAGGTGTTTGTATCCGCTTCATTGTATCCATACAAAATCCACAGTTCCCAAACTTCAGGGTTTAACCCTTTCCAATCCACTATCTAACTAAAGACATTCTGATTGAAGGCTATATAGCTCCGATGTCGGAAGACATCTGGCAAGGTATTCTTACTGTAGATTACTGGCTGCTCTGTTGTCGAGGGCCTCTCCAGCATGCCCCATACCGCAGTACTGGCTCTAGCCAGCAGATGGCGCCATTGTATAATGGCAGATAGAGAAAGCCCCCTAGGAAAACCCTGAATGCAAAATTGGATTGCAAAGGGTTAAGGATAGTTTTGATAAAAAGCAGGATGAGTGTCTTCTAACACACTGCCCATATGATTGTCCTATTGAATTCATGCCTGGTACTACTCCACCTTGAGAAAGAGTTTATTCTGTCTTTTCCTGAGAATCAGGCTACGGACAAATTCATAAGAGACAATTTAGCTAAAGGGTTTATTCGAAAATTCTCCTCCCCATCCGAGGTTGGGTTTTTCATCAAGAAGGATGGATCTTTACGCCGCTGCATTGACTATCAAGGGCTCAACGAGATCACAGTGAAAAATAAATATCCATTACCGTTGATCTCTGAGATCTTTGATCGTCTTCAGGGTGCCCGAGTTTTTACCAAACTCGACCTGAGGGTTGCTTATAATTTGATCCGTATTTGCGAGAAGGATGAGTGGTAGATGGCGTTTAATATTCACAATGGCCATTATATATACCTGGTGATGCCATTCGGGCTAGTTAATGCTCCAGCTGTATTTCAAGATTTTGTTAACAATATTTTTTGGGATCTCCTTCATGTATGTGTGGTTGTCTATCTAAACGATATCCTTATATTTTCCCCAGATATTCATTCCCATCGAAGGCTGTTCTATACAGTTTTACAGCGATTGAGAGAGAATCATCTAGAGTTTGCTAAACTGGAGAAATGCTGCTTTGTGACTCGCTCCTCTTTTTGGGATATATTGTCTCCCAGCAGGGGTTGGAGATGGATCCTGAGAGACTCTCTGCGGTTCTGAATTGGCCTCGCCCCTTAGGATTATGGGCGATCCAACGATTATTTTGCCTGTTTGCGTGAGAGGTTTGCCTCCGGGGAAGACTTTTTTTTTGTAAACTCCTTTTTATTTGCATTTTCATAGATTACATACATGAGTGTACATTTCTATTGTATCTATCTTTGTGGTTACATCTTGTACAATAATTTTACAGTAAACTTACGTTAACAGAAAACTTTTGAATGCGTATTCTATTTTATATTCTTACCGATGGCTCAGATTTGTCCCTGTCTCATGTACAATCTTTTCCTTTATTATCTACTCTCTTTTGAGTTATAACTAGAGATGAGCGAACATACTCGTCCGAGCTTGATACTCGTTCGAGTATTAGCGTGTTTGAGATGCTCGTTACTCGTAACGAGCACCACGCGATGTTCGGGTTACTTTCACTTTCATCTCTGAGACGTTAGTGCGCTTTTCTGGCCAATTGAAAGACAGGGAAGGCATTACAACTTCCCCCTGTGACGTTCAAGCCCTATACCACCCCCCTGCAGTGAGTGGCTGGCGAGATCAGGTGTCACCCGAGTATAAAAATCGGCCCCTCCCGCGGCTCGCCTCAGATGCGTTGTGACATAGCTGAGGGAAAGTGGTATCGTGTTGGAGCTGCTATAGGGAGAGTGTTAGGAGTTATTGTAGGCTTCAAGAACCCCAACGGTCCTTCTTAGGGCCACATCTAACCGTGTGCAGTAGTGTGGAGGCTGCTTTTTGCAGTGTTGCACTTTTTTTTTTTTTTTGGTATATCGGCCGTGCAGAGCATTGCGCCCTGCAGTAATACTCCAGGGACAGAAGTGTGGAGGCAGGGACAGAAGACATATATTATTGATTGAATATAGGTAGTGGGCCTTTTCTAAAAAATATTGTGCAAAAAATCTATTTGGCCTGCCTGTCACTGTGCTCAGTGTTCTGGGTCTGTGTGTGCTGGGTGTAGTAGTTCTACAAAATCATACGCAGCCAGCTAAGTGTTACAGCAGGCTTGCGCCAAATTATTTCCTGGCTCTGTCTGGGCTCTGAAATCACCGCTGTGTTGCAGTTAACAGTGCAATACTCTGCAGTTCTGTGACACACTCCAGGGACAGAAGTGTGGAGGCAGGGACAGAAGACATATATTATTGATTGAATATAGGCAGTGGGCCTTTTCTAAAAAATATTGGAAAAAAATTTATTTGGCCTGCCCGTCACTGTGCTCAGTGTTCTGGGTCTGTGTGTGCTGGGTGTAGTAGTTCTACAAAATCATACGCAGCCAGCTAAGTGTTACAGCAGGCTTGCGCAAAATTATTTCCTGGCGTTCCGTAAGCGAACTCAGCCTCCAACCACAGGCCAATAAGCGGCACATTTAATTACAGCGTTCTGTTTCTGCATTACTGGCAATACAGCATGCTGAGGGGTAGGGGTAGGCCTAGAGGACGTGGGCGCGGCCGAGGACGCGGAGGCCCTAGTCCGGGTGTGGGCACAGGCCGAGCTCCTGATCCAGGTGTATCGCAGCCGACTGCTGCGGGATTAGGAGAGAGGCACGTTTCTGGCGTCCCCACATTCATCTCACAATTAATGGGTCCACGCGGTAGACCTTTATTAGAAAATGAGCAGTGTGAGCAGGTCCTGTCGTGGATGGCAGAAAGTGCTTCCAGCAACCTATCGTCCACCCACAGTTCTGCGCCGTCCACTGCTGCAACTCAGAATCCTCTGGCTGCTGCTCCTCCTTCCTCCCAGCCTCCTCACTCCATGAAAATGAGACATTCTGAGCAGCGGGCAGACTCCCAGGAACTGTTCTCGGGCCCCTGCTCAGATTGGGCAGCAGTGGTTCCTCTCCCACCAGAGGAGTTTATCGTCACTGATGCCCAACCATTGGAAAGTTCCCGGGGTCCGGGGGATGAGGCTGGGGACTTCCAGCAACTGTCTCAAGACCTTTCAGTGGGTGAGGAGGCCGATGACGATGAGACACAGTTGTCTATCAGTGAGGTAGTAGTAAGGGCAGTAAGTCCGAGGGAGGAGCGCACCGAGGATTCAGAGGAAGACCAGCAGGACAATGAGGTGACTGACCCCACCTGGTTTGCTACGCCTACTGAGGACAGGTCTTCAGAGGGAGAGGCAAGGGCAGCAGCAGGGCAGGTTGCAAGAGGCAGTGCGGTGTCCAGGGGTAGAGGCAGGGCCAGACCGAATAATCCACCAACTGTTTCCCAAAGCGCTCCCTCGCGCCATGCCACCCTGCAGAGGCCGAGGTGCTCAAAGGTCTGGCAGTTTTTCACTGAGAGTGCAGACGACCGACGAACAGTGGTGTGCAACCTTTGTCGCGCCAAGATCAGCCGGGGAGCCACCACCACCAGCCTCACCACCACCAGCATGCGCAGACATATGATGGCCAAGCACCCCACAAGGTGGGACGAAGGCCGTTCACCGCCTCCGGTTTGCACCGCTGCCTCTCCCCCTGTGCCCCAACCTGCCACTGAGATCCAACCCCGCTCTGAGGACACAGGCACTACCGTCTCCTGGCCTGAACCCACACCCTCACCTCCGCTGTCTTCGACCCCATCCACCAATGTCTCTCAGCGCACCGTCCAGCCGTCGCTAGCGCAAGTGTTTGAGCACAAGCGCAAGTACGCCGCCACGCACCCGCACGCTCAAGCGTTAAACGTGCACGTAGCCAAATTTATCAGCCTGGAGATGCTGCCGTATAGGGTTGTGGAAACGGAGTCCTTCAAAAGTATGATGGCAGCGGCGGCCCCGCGCTACTCAGTTCCCAGTCGCCACTATTTTTCCCAATGTGCCGTCCCAGCCCTGCACGACCACGTCTCCCGCAACATTGTACGCGCCCTCACCAACGCGGTTACTGCCAAGGTCCACTTAACAACGGACACGTGGACAAGCACAGGCGGGCAGGGCCATTATATCTCCCTGACGGCACATTGGGTGAATTTAGTGGAGGCTGGGACAGAGTCAGAGCCTGGGACCGCTCACGTCCTACCCCCCCACAGAATTGCGGGCCCCAGCACGGTGGTGGTATCTGCGGCGGTGTATGCTTCCTCCACTAAACCACCCTCCTCCTCCTCCGCAACCTCTGTCTCGCAATCAAGATGTGTCAGCAGCAGCAAGTCGCCAGCAGTCGGTGTCGCGCGGCGTGGCAGCACAGTGGTGGACTGGTGACATGTATACAAATAGGGCAGCGCTGGTCTTACAAAAGGGGGTCAGAGTAAGGCAAAGGGCGCGCATTTAACGTAAGAAAAACAAACAGTTATAGCAAAAGGACAATTATTGGAAACACTTAAAGCATTCTGAAAGAGAATAAAAGCAGCTACTAAATGGTCCGCCAACGTGCAATAAGGGCTCAGTCAGACAAGCGTGTTTTCCATTGACTCATATGGGAGCAGGAGTTAATGGAAACTCCTGCACTGCCAATAGGTTCCCAGGATTTTACAATGGAACATTTAAAAGGTGCTTCTGGCCAGAAGAAACTTTTAAATGTCCTGCTATTAAATCGGGATGAGGGACTCCCCGAGGGTTCCGTTAATCCCCGCGGGGACTGACAGGATTTTACAACGGGACATTTAAAAGGTGCTTCTGGGTAGCACCTTTTAAATGTCCTGCTGGAAGCAGCTGGGTATACCTGTTGCCCCCTGCTGGGCAATTTCCCAGCAGCAGGGGGGGCAGCAGGGGACTCCCCCACCTCTCTCCTTAAGGGAATTCCCTAAAGTATGGGAAGATTGGGCATGGCTAGTCCCCTATAGCAACGCCCCTCTATTATTTGCACACTATGGAGGGGCGTGGCTAGGGGGGCAGGTCCCACTAGCCCTCCCCCTCTCTCTGCACTATGGGGAAATCTCTCGGGATTTCCCCATGTCAAAGAGACACAGCTGCAATGGGGGATTTCCCCAGAGCAGGCACAATGAGCAGAGCTATAGGGGGGGGGGGGAATCCCGAAGACTTGCAAGGCTTCTCTGTATTCGTGGAGCAGTTGCTCTTCTCCAAGTGCAGCTGCTCCAATGAACAGGCAAAATTTCATGCATTGCGCAAATGAAACTTTGCCGGTCACGCATTTTCTGCAGCGTGTTTTTTGGCGCACATATAGGTACCCAAAAAATACGCTTATCTAACTGCAACTTTAGAGGCTAAAAAAGACCCTGAATGAGTTTACGAGGGGACAGAAGCAAAGCATGCAAATAAGAACAATGAAAAAATACCTCTACAGCGCCATCTATTGGATGGCAGCATTCCTTCAAATCAAAGTGACTTACAGCAAGTCTTAACATTAACAATGATTGGGAATATGAAACCAAGCCAGAAGACCATGCACAGACAGACTGTTTCAGGGTGATTGCCCCTCATCAGTGTGCAGCAGGCTTCTGGTTTACTCTGAGAGGGACCTATGACGTGGGTCAGAAGCGGTGTTGTGATTCCTTAAGGAAAGCACCCAAAAAGTGTGTGAAGACACCAAGGGGGTGAGCAAAGCATAAACATTAGAAAACAAAAGCCTCTGTCACAGACAAGCCACAGTAGAAAGGCAGTCAACTCCAAAAGTATTCACAAAACATGACAAAGCAAAATTTGGTAACCTGCAATGACCCATTTTCGCGCGCTCAGCGGAACGTGCTGTTTGCCACCGCTCACCAAAGAGCTTCTCAGCCACTTCCTCCCAGGCATCATCCCTCTGGATTCTCATATGATACTCTTCCAGCTGCGTATCCCACAGGATTGGGCGGTTCTAGACAAGAGCTATTATAAAGCCTTGTGTGGCACAGGGTGTTAAGGCAGCAGAAATGTATGACCTAAAGGTTGTGAGTTCAATCCACACACGGTTCAGGTAGCCAGCTCAAGGTTGACTCAGCCATACATCCTTCCAAGCTCAGTAAAATGAGTAGCTAGCTTGGTGAGGGGTAAAAAATAAATTACCTGAAAGCGCTGTGACATACATTGGTGCTATACAAATAACAAGATTTATTTAATCTGCTCCTTATCAATTACAAGAAAAGCAAACTCCTGCCTCCTTAAGACCTGATAAGCCCACCAAAATGTGAAATAGCAACATGCAATTGGGGGGGAGAGGAAGAGAGAGAGAGCTACCCCCCGCTCTGCCACGCCTCCCCCCGAATCCCTTCACCCGAGTACGGAAGTACTTGAAAATCGCGGTGCTCTATCGAGTAATTATTCGAAACGAGTACGTTCGCTCATCTCTAATTGGATCCCTTCACAGTTATAGACACCTTAAAAACTAATATGTTATTAATAATTAATTAAAATAAACTAGGGCTAGCACAGACAAACCAACAAAAACACACAACCTCTGTTTCATTATGATAGAGGCCTATTGGAGGGCCCATAGGGCAACATGTAAGCCGTGTACCGGCGTGGGCTCCCCAGGATACAGTGAAGTCACAGACAAGGAAAACGTCTCTGACACCAGTTCAGGTGCAAACCGAATTTTACTAAAGCACTGTGGCCCACGTGACCACAAACAATGGGTAACCCAACAAAACTCACAAACACTCTTGTGCTGTACAGCGCTGTACTCCCCAAAGGGCGCTACTATAATAGACTATGCTTTTACCTAATGGGCCGGCCTAAATAAACCAGCCCCTTTTTACCTATTAATACTGCTACTAAGGAACAAAGGAAAGGGAGAGTGATCTGAGTATCGGCGGTGCAGCACAACAGCTTACAGACTTACCCACACTGACTCTATCCCCCCAGACCCAATACAATATGGAACATATATAAAGAACAGCGGCTATATAGCCAGGTGAATGTTCTCCAGAAGCTTCTTACTGACGGCTGGATGTGGCCTGCCAGCCACTATGCCGACCCCGCTGAAGTGTGGCCTGACACAGTCCATAACCCTACCTAGTTTAACTACAGGCCAAAACGCAGTCCCAAGTAACTTGGCGCCAAAATATGGTGTCTTGCGTGCACGTAGACCGGTCTGCTGTATGATCAGCCAAAAAGTCTAGACGGATGAGGGGCTCCTCCAGAAAAGTGTGCGGTACCGCAGAGAGCCTTTACTCACTTCCTCAGCGGCATCCAGTATTGTCCACACAATATCCAGTCTCACTCCAGTTGTTCAGCAACATCCCCGGCAGCAAGTCTTCTCCCATCCGGCGGGCATCTGGTCAAAATCTAAATCCGCTGCAGCTCCACTCCCTTCAGGATACGACCTCCTTCCCTCTTCCGTAGCTCCACTCAGATGTCTCCCTCGACCAACTGTCCCCTCAGTGTATGCACGCTTTTTATTTTTTCTCCTCCCGTGCGCACGCTGTAACCAGGCAATGGGTGCTCCAATCACAGGCTACCATGGTCCTGTCACCTCACAGCTTGACCATAATCTTTTCTGTAGAACAGCGTCCTCTTGTGGATAAATAATAAAACACACAGTAGAGGACTATATACAGTAACAAGAACAATGTACACATATTGGAGGCTGTCTCACCCTCTCACAAACATATGCGAGGAAAATAGGCTTATCACATTATTAAAAGCACATGCTGTGATTTTTATTTTGTGCAACATCGCATGGGGTTGAAGACATGGAAAAACATGGGTTTCATATTTCTGCACTTTCACGCTCTTTCGCATCGCTATAAAATCGGGCAAGTGAAACCAGCTTTATAGTGGTATTACATTAATACAAATCTTATGGTCATTTCAATATTTCTTAGAATGAACCTCATGCATAAACAGCTCTTCCAACATAAAGTGTTAACATGGACCATACTGCAGCTCTCATTACAACACTGGCCTGGGAAAAGGAAACATTGACCCTGAATATCTGCTATGGGTGACACCATATAAGACTGTTTGATGATCCTGGAAAAACTGACAATTTCTCCATGTGCACCCCTGCTTTGGAGGGATTGTATAAAGGGGGATATATTGAAGAGCTCCTCAAATGTTGTACTATTAGAATTTCAGATGTTTTCAGTGGTGTAAGCGACACACCTGACATTTACGGAGGACAACATATGTCATAGGAACGTCTCAAACATCGCTAAGTATTGCGGTGGCTTATGGCCATGTGATAACCTATTGTGTTGATATTTACACGTTGGTTAAACTTCCCATTAAGATATTTACTTAGTAATGTGGTTACTGTATCTTTGCATGTGTAGACTGTTCAACCTTTGGATGGCTGCTGATACCATTACAGCATCAGTGGAAACATGATAAATGAAAGCCGTTCGCAGTTTGCTGTAGACTTATGGCCACTCAGGAGAAGAACGCTCTTAAGGCATTTTACATGGGTCAGGGGATGTGTAAAGAGAAAATCTAAGCACAGCTTGTTACATAATCATCGAACATATGTACAATAACAAAACCCAACTTCTAATAACCTAATACAGTAAATCAATTATACAATATATTAACGATAGGATATCATATAGTATGAAGGGGGCCACATTGGTTAACACAGCAGCCCCTTTGGATTTTTTCAGGCAAGAAACACTTTACATTGCTTTTATCACAATGGAGATCCTCCGATGAGTTGAGTCTTTCACGCGCGTCGGAGGAATGGCAAGTTTTTTCCATTGATTTTGATGGGAAACTTTACATCGCAATCACGTGCACATCACATGCCATTCTATGTGCTTCACTGTCCCATTGAAAACAATGGGCAATGCATTCCAAGGAACACTAAAAAATAGGACATGGGGCGATTTTTACCTTGGTTCCAGCGTCTGGTTTCTCCAGTATGGTCTGCTACCCTGTCTGCTGAGCCAGAACCCATGCTAGTTGATCGTCTTGGCCTGTCTATATAGGAGCGCAAGCAGAGACTCAGCAAAGGGCTGTGCCTTTATTCCAGAACCTCCGGTCACTTAGTGCATGACTCTCCACACTAGTCAGGAAACGCTCCCACCTAGGCTCAGTTGGAGAGGCTATCCTAGGTGAGAATCACTCCTCTCCTAGGTTAAATCTACCAGCGGTTTAATCTACTGCGTGCCATGCTAGGTGTTTGCATCCGCTTCATTGTATCCATACAAAATTCACAGTTCCCAAACTTCAGGGTTTAACCCTTTCCAATCCACTATCTAACTAAAGACATTCTGATTGAAGGCTATATAGCTCCGATGTCGGAAGACATCTGGCAAGGTATTCTTACTGTAGATTACTGGCTGCTCTGTTGTCGGGGGCCTCTCCAGCATGCCCCATACCGCAGTACTGGCTCTAGCCAGCAGATGGCGCCATTGTATAATGGCAGATAGAGAAAGCCCCCTAGGAAAACCCTGAATGCAAAATTGGATTGCAAAGGGTTAAGGATAGTTTTGATAAAAAGCAGGATGAATGTCTTCCAACACACTGCCCATATAATTGCCCTATTGAATTCATGCCTGGTACTACTCCACCTTGAGAAAGAGTTTATTCTGTCTTTTCCTGAGAATCAGGCTACGGACGAATTCATAAGAGACAATTTAGCTAAAGGGTTTATTCGAAAATTCTCCTCCCCATCCGAGGTTGGGTTTTTCATCAAGAAGGATGGATCTTTACGCCGCTGCATTGACTATCAAGGGCTCAACGAGATCACAGTGAAAAATAAATATCCATTACCGTTGATCTCTGAGATCTTTGATCGTCTTCAGGGTGCCCGAGTTTTTACCAAACTCGACCTGAGGGTTGCTTATAATTTGATCCGTATTTGCGAGAAGGATGAGTGGTAGATGGCGTTTAATATTCACGATGGCCATTATATATACCTGGTGATGCTATTCGGGCTAGTTAATGCTCCAGCTGTATTTCAAGATTTTGTTAACAATATTTTTTGGGATCTCTTTCATGTATGTGTGGTTGTCTATCTAAACGATATCCTTATATTTTCCCCAGATATTCATTCCCATCCAAGGCTGTTCTATACAGTTTTACAGCGATTGAGAGAGAATCATCTAGAGTTTGCTAAACTGGAGAAATGCTGCTTTGTGACTCGCTCCTCTTTTTGGGATATATTGTCTCCCAGCAGGGGTTGGAGATGGATCCTGAGAGACTCTCCGCTGTTCTGAATTGGCCTCGTCCCTTAGGATTATCGGCGATCCAACGATTATTTTGCCTGTTTGCGTGAGAGGTTTGCCTCCGGGGAAGACTTTTTTTTTTGTAAACTCCTTTTTATTTGCATTTTCATAGATTACATACATGAGTGTACATTTCTATTGTATCTATCTTTGTGGTTACATCTTGTACAATAATTTTACAGTAAACTTACGTTAACAAAAACTTTTCTATGCGTATTCTATTTTATATTCTTACCGATGGCTCAGATTTGTCCCTGTCTCATGTACAATCTTTTCCTTTTCCTTTATTATCTACTCTCTCTTGAGTTATAACCTTTGTCCAATTTTAAAACATTTGAACATTAAAATATAGAATATAGAACTATTGGGACTCGTTGATGGTATCAAATTTCAGTAAAGTTTAACTTTCCATAATCTGGATCTCTTATGTTCGGCTCTTCTCATGACACCTCCATCACTCCTAATCTGTTCATATCTTTCTGACTATAATACCATGTGGCGCTGGTAAATTGCATCATACATTCTTTAACTTCGTTGGGGTCACAGAATTTTTCAATAAAGTCCCTCCATTTCTCAAAAAATTTTGGGGCTTAAGATTCCGCCTTCCGCTCTATTTCAATTCTTTCCATTCTAAGAAGGTATTTTACTTGCTGTATGACCTCTCCTACTCCCGGCGGGTCGGCTTGTAGCCAGTTATTGAGTAGACATCTTTTGCTAATCAAAAGTATGGTGTGGGTTATTGCGTTTTTTTAAATCTGGTCTGGCATTATGTGTAGTATGAATGTTTGTGGTGTTAGTTGGAGGGGTTGACCGCCTATGTCTTGTATCAATTTTTGAATCTCTACCCAGAATGTATTGATTTTGGAGCAGTGCCAGATGCCATGTAGAAAGTTCGAATTGGGTGATGCACATCTTGGGCATGCCTGCAGTCTTGTCGGACCATTGGGGTTTTGGGGTTTGTCGAATCCGTAAATTACCCTGTGCATTATTTTGAAATAAGTTTCCCTCCATCTTTCATTTAGGTAAGTTATATTCTTCACTCAATTCTTTGAAGTTCTTATATTTAGGGAGGTCCAGGTGAATAAGGTGTTGGGTCTTTAGGATACCGCTGTGTTGCCAGATTTTGAACATTTTGTTTTCCCGACATTCTTTAAATTCGGGGTGTTTCCATAGCTCCATGTGTTTAGAAATTTTAAATGGCAAGTCATATAGTTTACGGATTATTTTCCACGCTGCTATGGTATCTTTGGCCACGACCAAGTGTTTACTCTCTATAGGGAGTTTGGAGAAGCTGGTGTGCAGAAGTGCATTTAGGCTCCATGGGGCGAATAGCTCTGACTCAAGGTCGTTGTTAGAGAAGTTGCTAGTTCCCCTTAGCCAATCCAAGGAGTGTCTCATAATACTGGCTATATTGTACAGTCTATTGTCTGGAAAGTTTAAACCTCCCTCAGTTTTAGGGAGCATCAGTTTCTTAAGTGCGATGCGCGGTCTTTTTCTCGATCATAGAAAGGTCGTGAATGCTTTGTGAAGTTTTTCCAGGTCTCGTCTTTGTAGCAACAGGGGTATTGTTTGCAGTGGGTATACCAATCTTGGGAAGCTTATCATTTTTATTAGATGGGATCTGCCTAATAAGGAAAGTGGTAGCTTGCTTAACTATTTGGGCTATCAGATGGGGGTAGTTTAGTGTATATATTGATTCTGGTCTTTTACCTATGTGTATTCCCAAGAATTTGATACTGCTCTTAACTATATTTACTGGGTAGTCTTTGAGGGTTGTGTCTGTCAATTTAGGTTGCATTTTGTGGTGTTAACTTTGAATCCTGATTTTCTCTCAAATATTCCTAATAGATTAAAGACTCTAGGCAAGTCTGTGTGCGGACGTCCTAGCGCTATCAGGATATCGTCAGCAAATAGCATGGTTTTAATTGTTTTGTTCCCAATTTTGATCCCTTCAATCTTTGTGGAGCCTTCTAAGGTTCTTGCCAGGGGTTCTATTGCTAGGTTGAATAGGAGTGGGGATAAAGGGCACCCTTGTCTGGTGCCTTACTGTAGAGGGAATTTTTGTGATAGGAAACCTGGAGTATATATTTGTGCTTGCGGTGTGGAGTATAAGTTCCATAAATAGGTGTAGAAGGGGCCCTCAAACTTCATCTTGTCCATTACTGTTTTTAGCCAATGCCACAAAACGTTGTCAAAAGCCTTCTCTGCGTCTATTGCCAGGAAGGCTGGTGAGGGGTGGAGTAGAGGATGTATTTTAATGTCATCTAGTATTGTCAGTATTTTCCGTATATTCGTGATGGCTGAGCGTCCTTTTGTGAAACCGGTTTGTAGCAGGGAGATTAATTGTAGCATAATAACGGCTAGGCGGTTAGCCATCATTTTGGCCATCAGTTTCAGGTCTGTGTTAATTAAAGATATTGGTCTGTATGATCTTATATCTGTTGGGTCTTTTCCCGGTTTGGGTAATAATTTGATATGTGCTGTATTAATTTCAGAAGGGATGGGGCTGTCTTTCATGTAACCGTTAAATAAGGTTTCCAGTATCGGGGCGAGTAGAAGTCAAAGAATAGCTGGTTAATTTTTTGTGGGTGGTTTTGTGTTTTCCCCGAATTGTCTTTTAGGCCCATTATATTGTTCCTATGAGACGGTCCACTTGCAAAGTTAGCCATTATTTTCCCTGCTTTGTTTCCATATTTGAATAATTTCACCTCTTTTCGTGTGTATAACAGTTGCTCTCTTTTATGGAGCCATGTCTCATAAGATTCTTTTGCTGACTTCCATTTTTTTTTGTTGTTTTCATTTCGGTTCCCCTGAAATTGGGTGTATGTTTCCTTTAGTTGTTTGCTGTAATTGTTTATCTTATCCTTGATTTTCCTTTTAAGGGAAATTACGTAGGCTATTATTCTGCCTCTTATCACTGCTTTGGCCACATCCCACAGCAATTGGGGGTTGCCTGTGTGTGATTCGTTGTCGGACATATAGTCCAACCACCACCCTCTTAAAAGGGCACAAAAGGTTTCGTCCTCTACAAGAAATGTTGGGAATCTCCATATGTAATCCGTTCCCCTTGGTGTTTTCTCGCTCAGGGACCATATCACAGGGACGTGATCCGAGATTATCATTTCGCCTATGGTGATGTTAGATGTTCTTGAGACTAGTTGAGGTGCTGTGAATGCATAGTCTATTCTAGACCATGAGGTGTGCACATCTGAGAAATGTGTATATTCGCGTCCCTCTGGGTTGAGTTCTCACCAGATATCTTTGAGCCTAACATTGTGTATAAAGTTCTTTAAATTGGTGTCTGATGCTATCTCCCTTGATGTTCTGGTTGCGGCGGTCTTCTGGTGCTTTAATTGCCATGTTATAGTCCCCTCCCACCACTTTATGGGGCTCAGTGTCAGTAAGCAGTCTGTCGGATAGTTTTGTTAGGAATTGTTTGTTGTTTGAGTTAGGTCCGTACACGTTATAGATACTAAATCTCTCCGATCCTATTTTTATGTGTAAATTTACAATCCTCTCTTCTGTGTCACTCCATTGATCCTGAACTTCAAGGTTTAAGCCGTTTCTAATAAGGATCAGCACCCCTGCTTTTGATTGCACTGATGGTGATCCATATACTTCCCCTACCCAGAGCTTTCGCATACGGAAGAAGTCTTCTTTAGTTAAGTGAGTTTCTTGGAGTAATGCTATGTCTGTTTTAAGTCTTTTGAGATGTCGGAAAACAGCCGTCCGTTTGTGGGGTGATCTTAGACCCTTCACATTCTACGATATAATTTTCAGCTTCTGTTGTGTTGTGCTTATGTCCTACTGTTACGTGGGCCGGTCTCCCCTAGCCACATCAACGAGTCACCACTTATAAACTCTAACTTTCTAACTAATATTAAACTTTTGTTTATCTCTGGTGCCTTTCTCACTGCGTCCAATGATTAATACTGGGATAACAGTTAGTCGGGCACCAGGAAGGAAATAATATGCTTTCTCCCTTAGGGTACATCGCCGTGTGTAACTCCCTAGGAAGAGTGGATAAGTTGACTTCCTTCAATTCCACTTCGTGAGCAACTTGCGTGGGCAAGATTTACTTGCAGTCGTGCAATATCGACTGTGTCTTTTTCTTATTCCTTGCTCCTACGTGAGTCACGCAGTGGAATAGAATGGAAATTATTCCACTCCAATATTTACATATATAAATGTATTCTTTCTTTCTGCTCCAGCATTTTATATTGTCTTGCTCTATTACATTCTATAACATTTTTAAGTATAATATCTGGAAACTGATAAAAGTTTTCTTTGTGTCAAATTAAGTTTCTCTACCCTTGAAATGTCTCTGAAATGTCTCTCTTGTGTGTTTTCGTACTCACGGCCGACGATTTCACAAGGGTGGGTCAGTCGTTGCTGTACTCTTGCGGCAAGGTTCTCTAGTCTTTGCCATTTCTTCTGATGTTGACGGGTGGTTTGGGTTGTCTGCTTGTCCGCGGCTATTTTCATCTGTCGCCGGGTTTGAGTGGTTCCTCTGTTTGTCAGGTGTTCTTCTTGCGCTTGGGGAGGTTAGTACCTGTTCCGCTTTCCTCGGATCATGGAAAATGAGAATATCTCCATTAGTGTAGAACACTTTTAATATCGCCAGGTATAGTAGTGCAAACTTTAATTTTTTCTTGTAGAGTTCTGAACATATTGGGGAGAACACTTTTCTCTTGCGTTGCACTTCCGCTGAGTAGTCTGCAAAGATTAGTATTTTGTGGCCCTCAAGTTCCAGTACGTTATTGCAACTCTTGAACTTACGTAGAATTAACGATTTGTCTGTAAAATCCAGGTATTTTACTATTGTCGGTGTCAGGCGTACTTTAGTTACTGCGTTTGCGTTAGTAGTTGAGTTTACAGAGCGTTTGTCGGGGCCCAGCCGATGTGCTCTTTCAATCCTACATGTTTGGGTGATCCCCAAAATATTGGGAATCGTAGATTCACATAGTTGGCGTAAATCTTTTTGTAGGTAGGATTCTGGGATTCCGATAATACGTAGATTGTTGCGTCTAGATCTGTTTTCTAGGTCTTCTAACCGGTCCCAAAGCAGTCTATTGTCTCGTATCGGTTTTTCTACGTTTTTGGTGTTAGCGCTATGTTCTGAGGATATTGCTTCCATGTCATATTCTATTACGTCTAGTTGATTGCCATGTTGGTATACCGCGTCTCTGAGTTCACGCAGGGTGCCAGCCACGGTGTTTGCCAGTGTAGTTTGAATGTCTGGTGCAATCAGTCTTGCCACCTCGATCGCTAAGACCTTGTAGTCTAACGTTGTCACGTCTTGAGATAATAAAGTTTCTTGGTCTAACGGTGAGGGAGGCATAGAGGGGGGATTTTTGTAAGGCGTCATCTCCTTTTCCGTTAATGTTTTAGCCGTGGCCTTAGCCGGTGTTTCATTTTGCTTTGCTCTAGTTCTCCCCATCTTGACCACAAAATCCTCCATGTAATTAGTTTACGTGGTGGTATGCTGTTATATATAGTACTGCACGCGTGTTGGAGATACGGGATTCTTTTTGGTGACTTGCGACTGTCGGGTGAAAGACTCTACAACTGGAAGTTGAGGTATATCTGCTAGTTTCTGCCGTCAATTAGCTATTAACGACGGATGTCGCGCTTTAACCGGCTTCTCTGTTGTATTCTGTTAGTATGTTTTATACAGTTCTCTTTGTGCTTTGTGTGTTCTGTGGGACAGATCCGGGGCGTATTTTCTATTGTTTTGGTCTTTTGGCTGGTGGCTGTTGGGATCCAGTGGCTATTAATTTGTCCCTGTGCAGTTTGTCTCACTGCCTCATGGGTCTCAAAATGGACGCTATAACCCCTGAGGGGGAAGGGGGAGGGGGAGCACATGTTTCACTCTGTTCTGCCGCTGTGCCTAGCAGGGTAGCTGGTCTACATTGCCATCGGTGTTTATTGCCCTCCGTGGCAGGCTCCCACTGGCTCCCTCTAGGGCTTGTTTCTCCCCTCCCTGGTTCCTTCAAGCGGTGTGTGGAGGCACCAACTTTGTCAGGCTGCCGCTGTCCCAGTGATTGGCGCCGCTGTTATCCTGCACTCTCCTCCACCCCCTGGAGTCCCACTGTATCTGCTGAGTTGGAGAAGTTGCCGGTAAGCAGTCCGGGCTCTATGCTGCAGCAGTGCCGCTCGTCTGCCCGCCGGGGCGCAGGTAGTATGTCTTCTATCGGGGGGGAGGGGGACACGTGTCCGTCCGCGCCGTGTCACCGGGCTCTGTTTTGTTGCGGTTTTGCACGGCTCCGCTCCTCCACGCTACTCCGCTTGAGTGGACTTTTCAGGTGTCAGTCCCAGGGCTGCGGCCGGCGTGTTGCACGGTGCAGTCGGCGTTTCTTCGGGTTGGTGGGGTTTTCACTGCCGTCCTCCTTCCTTCTCCGGCGTTCTGTGAAGCTTCCCTGGGGCTAGGGTAGTCTTCTCCCGGCTGGGGGATTGGCGGCAGCTGCGTTGAGGTTGATTGCTGGAGCAGCATTGTCGGAGCTCTATGGCTTCGCTGCTCACTCCATGGCGCTGGAACCGGAAGTCGGGGAAGACTTTTGTTCCTGAGGCCAAGAGAAAGGATATTCTGACCTGGGTTTACTGCTCCATGTTGGCCGGACACTCTAGTCAATAAAAGACCAGCAAGCTCTTTCGGCTGCAACACTGGTGGCTATCCATGGAAAGAGATATTCATGACTTTGTGTGTACTTGTTCCTCCTGTACCCAGAATAAAACTGTGAAGTCGAGACCTGCAGGTCTGCTGTGTCCACTGCCCATACAGGAATCTCCATGGCAACATATTGTTATGGATTTCGTTATGGATCTGCCATATGTACCGTTATATGGGTAGTCGTAGACTGAATACTCTTGCACCCCTCCAATCCACCCTCAATTTTTGCTGCCCGGATAATCCACCTCTCCCTTGTTACTCCTCACCCTCTCCCACATGCCACTGCCTTCACTGACTACCCATTGTCTAGAGAATACAGTTCAAAATATTCTCAATGACATACAAGGGTGTCCACAACCTTCCCCTCCTGATGTCTCTGACCTTACACCCCGATACCTTCCCACACGTAATCTGTGGTCCTCCCAAAACCTCTTTCATTGCTCCTATCTTGTCTGCTACCCTCACAGTCGCTTTTAAGATTTTTCCTGTGCATTACCTATACTCTGGAATTCACAATCCCACATGATGAGACGCGCCCCTTCCTTCAAAAGGAACCTGAAAACCTCCCTCTTCAGAAAAGCCTTTATTGTACAGTAAGGGCTTAGTCAGACGGGCGTTTTTTGCCGCGATTTGCGCATGCGCATGCGTCCGGCGATTTTTTAAAACCATTGCTTCGCAATGGTATCGGACACATGAGCGCTTTTTATGCGCTCGTCCGAAAAATTATAGAACAAAAAATCGCAGATCGCACCTATCTGCGATCTGCGATTCCTGTTCGCTTCTGTATATGCGCTCAATGGGGCCGGCGGCAGCAGCGCCGACCCCATTGAGAACATATAGAAGACAAATCATTCTTCTCTGCCACAGCTGTAACAGCTGTGGCAGAGAAAAACGATGTTTGCCCATTGAATTCAATGGAGCGGCAATACAGCAGCTCCATTGAAAGCAATGGGCTGCCGGCGTGCGCGGGGTTAATTGTCGGGAAGGGGTTAAATATATAAACCCTTCCCTGCAATTCATGCTAAAATGTGTTAAAATAAAAAAAAAATTGTATACTCACCTTTCCGCTGCAGCCAGACTCCAGCCGCGGCCGCTGTCAGTTCTCCTGAACTGCTTCTCGGCACTATTCAGCCGGCGGGGCTTTAAAATCCCCGCCTGCTGAATGATCTGCTCTGATTGGTCACAGCCTGACCAATCAGAGGCCGGTTTCACTCACACACCCATTCATGAATTCATGAATGGGTGAGTGACTGCTGCCTCTCAGCGCTGAGCCAATCAGGGGCAGGTCTGACTCACATCCATTCATGAATTCATGAATGGGTGTGAGTGAGGCATGCCTCTGATTGGCTCAGCGCTGAGCCAATCAGGGGGCAGGTCTGACTCACACCCCCTTCACACCCACTGCAGGACGGCTGCCCGGAGCTGCAGGCAGAAGGTGAGAATGCAATTTTTTTTAATTTTAACACATTTTAGGATGCATTGCAGGTAAGGGCTTATATATTTAAGCCCTTACCGACAATTCATCCCGGGCTCGCCCGCAGCGCATTGCTTTCAATGGAGACGGCTGTATTGCCGTCTCCATTGAATGCAATGCGCTGGACAGCTCCGGCCCGTTTCTAATGAAACGCGGCTAGGAGCAGATTTTCGGGCGATTTGCGGGCGACTTGCGCGCACCGGTCACGCGATTTGCGGATGCGCATCCGTCATGCGATCCGCAAATCGCGGCAAAAAACGCCCGTCTGACTAAGGCCTAACTCTGTTGCCACCAGTCTATGAGCAGCTTCTACTTTCACTTATTGACGCCTTCCTTCTTCCCTTGAGGGTAGCATCGTTTCTCCATTTGAACCAGTCTCACTCCTTTAGGCCGGGGTCAGATGAGTGTGTTTTTGCACACACCTATGTGCGCAAAAATAAAACGTTTCTATTGAAACCATTGGTTTCCTACACAGTATTCACATGTCCATTTTTTTATAGGTGCAAAATCTTTGCAACTATAAAATATAGGACATGCGTGCACCGGCATGGTCCGTGCTGCGCGTAACATTGTGTGATGTTACAGGGAGTCCCCTTATCATTGAACACTGTGACAGCACTGAGGGGACTGCAGCAAGGATTAAAATAAATCTCCTGCCACAGCTGTGGCAGAGGATCGCGATGTTCTCCCATTGTTTTTAATAGGGTTGGCGCTGCTGCCGCCCTGTTGAAAGCAATGGAATGAAGGTAAGCCTCGCAGTGATTTTTGTGGAAGGGCTTGAAATATAAGCCCTTCCCTGAAAATAAGCCCTAGCTAAATAAAAAATATATACATCAGCTGGTGCTCCCCAGCACTCTTCTGAAGCATTTCTTCCTGGTCGAGCATTTAAAAATCCCCGCCTCCAAAAAAGCACTGGCTCTGATTGGCTGAACACTGTGTCCAATCAGAGGTAGTGCTCAGTCATTCATTGAATTCTTATACTTCAATCCTTACCCTGAAAATCCCTGCTGGGGTTGCCTGCATCCCATTACAACACCAGCCCCATTGAAAGCAATGGAGCAGCTGTGACAGGGGATCACGATCTTCCCCTATTTTTTCAATGGGGCCAGCACTGCTGCCGCAGGCCCCATTGCAAGCAAGGTGAAACCCATGGATGTGACAGCATCCAGGGGTTGCACATTCAAGGAATCCACTCCCATTGCTTCCAATGGGGCGGCAGCAGTGCTGGCCCAATTGAAAGCAATGGGATAGATTCACGGTCTTCTGCCACTGCATGGAGATTCAGTCATGTAAATTTGGCAGATTCATGGAGGGTATTTTTCTTTTGTGCACATAGGTGCACACAAAAAAAAGTGCTTGTGTGACTGAGCCCTAAAAGTCATGTTTATTGTTCTTGTTTTATATTTATGTACTGAAACCCTTTTCATATGTACACCAAAGAAGGATTTCTCTGAGATGAGAATAGGACGAAGACATTGATGCCATCTTGGCAGTCATGCCTACAAGACCTCATCTATTTGAGTTTCCATTGTCCAAACCTAATATCCAATAATGGGTCGGGAGGGGTAACATCACTCCTCAGAGAGAGTGAGCACCACGAAAGTGAGTGAAGAGACTTATAAGGCCACGCATGCTCCTCTAGGTAATATGCAAATTAGGAAGATTGAACAATACCTCCGCAGCGCCACCTATTAGATGGCAGCATTCCTTCAAATCAATGCTTTACCCGTTATACAGGTTGGTAGAGGAATGATTGGGAATTGAAAACCAAACCAAAATTTGCATAATACCCATCATCTTGTACCCTTTTGTAGACACGGTCCTGAAGAAGCGGAATGGACTTTGGGTTCAGTGTCCACCTAGGACCTCCATCTTTAGCAAACTACCCGATAAAGATAACCTAAAATATAGGTAGCCTGTTGTATATTAGTGCAAATTTACAAGTGACATGAAAAATTTACAAATAGAATTTACTCAAAAAGACTTTACTCATTACAATTGTATCAAAGTTATTCTTCAATTGGTTCAATGTATTCAATTATTTATTTGGAAGAACTACTACTCGGATCAGGAAGATTCAAATTCTTGACACGTTCTTGTTTGCTTTGACTATTTACTTTGGACATATTACAGAGTACAATTTTGCATCTCGACATAATCTTCTGTCATCAACTGGGATTATTTGTTTGAAAGCGCCGACAATCTATCGCTATAAAAGGGCCGTGTCATTAGCTGTATGTTCAGTGGAGAGGGAAGGAAGAAACAAGATTTCTTGCTAAATTTGAAAGAAATCACAACTCCAAGACTGAGCAAGGTAATTTAGTATCATTATATGATAACTTCTTAGTGATTGATAAGGTATAGACATATGCCTAGTGCTGTCTAGTCATTTCTTGGAATATATGCATACAATTGTACGGCATTAAGTCTATAGATGACTTATCTTAGTTTGGTGTATTGATACTTTTGATTCTATTAATTTATTTCTACGTAGGAAATGAGATTCAGTCTTTTTCTTAGAGAGGATCCAATGGGGCAAAAATGCATCATTTTTCTCAATATATGCATGGGGAAATTCTACCAAAAATGAAACCTTTTCTGCCATTACCATTTAATGTGAATGCTTGCCCCCAATACCATGTCATTTTTGGTTTAATACCCTATGCTGACTAATTTCATAAAGCGTCTTTTTAGCAGATGAAGATCCGTTTTTTATTGCTACAGAACCAAGGTTTCCTGCCAAGTCATACAGTTTACAATTTACAGGTTTGGATTGTGAGCAGCCACCACAAGAAGGAGTTTAGAAGCTTACTTTATATTGTATATACAGTACATTGAACCCATATAACACAGTATGCAGTAAGCTTCTATGGTGTGCTCCTTCCTGTGGTGGCAGCAGGCGGCCAACATTTTTTGTTACACTTGATTTTATTTAGGTTTTGAAAATTACAATAAGGAGAATAAACAGTAAGTGAAGTACATTATAAATGTTTTAATCATCAAGATAATGAAGTAAAAGACAGCCAAAATGTTTATCTTTAGGTGTATGGAACTGATTTGGGTTCCTGTATAGAGAAGAACGGACCTTTTAAAATACATTTAGAAACTAATGATGTACAGGATCTACAGTGCTGCCATCTTGCAGCATTCCCTGCTTGTTCAGTGTCTGTGTAAAGCTTGCTCTGGTGATTTGGATGCTATGTGATGTTCTTCTATTAGCTACTGCATTAGAGAAGGTCATCTGAGATGTAAGGGCTCATTCAAAAGTCTCAGGCGCAACTCGCATCAGACAGCACATAGACACTGCATGTCATATTCTTGTCTGTGATACGGTTGAAAACAGAACATGCAGTAATATTTTTTCTCACATGGATCATTGGTCCATGTGTAAACTTGCTCTTGTGAATAGCCTCATAGGCCATAATGGGTTTGTGCGCGGTCTGTGAAATACACAGATGGCACATGGACAGAAAATACAGACTTGTGAATAAAGCCTAAGAAATGTGTCTGCAAACAAGCTTGTTGTCTGGTTCCAGTAATGGAAAGGAGAACCATGAAAGCAGCCCATGGCTAATACATTCATGCATATTACAAATAGATATTATTTAATTTAATGCTCACAAGAGTTAAAGGGGTTGTCCCGCGGCAGCAAGTGGGTCTATACACTTCTGTATGGCCATATTAATGCACTTTGTAATGTACATTGTGCATTAATTATGAGCCATACAGAAGTTATCAAAAGTTTTTCACTTACCTGTTCCGTTCCTGGCGTCCTCGTCTCCATGGTTGCCGTCTAATTTTCGCCGTCTAATGGCCAAATTAGACGCGCTTGCGCAGTCCGGGTCTTCTGCTTTTCTCAATGGGGCTCCGTGTAGCTCCGCACCGTCACGTGCCGATTCCAGCCAATCAGGAGGCTGGAATCGGCAATGGACCGCACAGAAGCCCTGCGGTCCACCAAGGGAGAAGATGCCGGCGGCCATCTTCACCGGGTAAGTAAGAAGTCACCGGAGCGCGGGGATTAAGGTAAGCGCTGTCCGGTGTTCTTTTTTAACCCCTGCATCGGGGTTGTCTCGCGCCGAACGGGGTGGGGGGGGTGGGGGGGGGGGGGGTGTTGAAAAAAAAAACAAAACCGTTTCGGCGCGGGACAACCCCTTTAATAGTCATAGCCAGAGACATAGAAATTACAAATAGACTTGTCTAATTTCATGGGTTAGATGAAAATGATACAATGTCTGTCTGTCTTTTCAAAGTTCAATGGACCCTACAAATGAAGGTGATAAAGGGTACTGTGCGTGAATCATGTATTGCAGCTTGGAGTGCTAATATAATATCTTATTTTATCTACACAGTGCTAAAGGATGACACTTTTTTGGAAAATGCTGCTTCTTTGCAGCTTTGCCATTCTGTCTCATAATGTTGTATTTGCAAGACCTGCAGCAAAAGTGTTTCCTGTTGATGCAATGTCCTGGACAAGTAAGGAAATCTTATACTAGTGTTGCATTCTTAATTCTAGAAATACAATTATATAAAAGCACTTTATTCTATTACTTGCGACAACCTAATTATAGTGTGTGCTATGTACCTTTGGCTTCCTCCGTCTTCACAATAAATGAATAGCTGTTAGTATACTAAAGCACACACTAGGGAAAAGTCATTCAATGGGGCTGGCAGCAGTGCCGGGCCCACTGAAATCAATGGGAGAAGATTGATGAAGGGATCCGCCGCTGCAACTGTCACAGCTGCTGCGGGGATTTTGATGTTCTCCCATTGGTTTCAAGTGGGTCAGCGCGGCTGCCGGCAGTCCCATTGAAAACAATGGGCGATATCGCCAAAAGAAAGAACATGCTGCGATTTGTTGTCTGGACGCAATGCTACGCGGTGCCATGCAGGAAAACATCGCAGATGTGAATGAACCCATGAATGGGTTCCATATTTGTGCGAGATTTCTGTGTTTTGCAATGCACAAATCTTGCACGATTTTATCACCAGTGTGAAGGCACCCTAACAGTCTCATTGGCCACAGCCTCATAACAATTACTGGGAGTTTTCGGCCTGTTTCACATGGGTGACATGATTTCGCTATTAGAAAATCACAGCAATACCATATCGGTGGTCCATGCGATATCGCATGGGTTGTCACGCGACTTTGTAGCACCACGTGTGAGGATTTTCAGGGTGGGGCTTGAAATATAAGTCCAACCCTGAAATTAAGCCCTAGCTGAATAAAAAGAAAAAAAAATCACATCACCTTTCTGGTGCTGTTGTCTCCACTGAAGCTCCCCAGCAGTTGCTTGAAGTCTCCTGCAGAGCTTTTTGGTTGGGACTTTGAAAATACCAGACTCAAAAATGGCTGTGATTGGTTCCTCAAGTGCTGATTCTGATTGGTTCTCAATCGCTGGCTCAGCAAATCAGAAGCAGAGCTTCCTGGAAGCGGGGATTTTAAAAGTCCCGACCAGGAAATTCTACAGGAGAACTTCAAGTAACTGCTGGGGAGCTTCAGGAAAGACGAGCCAGAGCTGACAGCGCCAGTAAGGTGATGTATTCTTTTTTAAATTATTGTTTCCTGCAGCTAGGGATTAGTTTAGGGCTTTAACAGTAGGATTTGCTACTGTCAAAGTTGCATCTCACGAAAAACACATTTTCATTTGATGCAACAGAGAGGAAGGCTCCATAGGGAAACATGGACCACAAAACATAGAAGGTCGCGTAGATATCGCAAAACCCGCAAGGTTTTTTACTCACAATGCCACATGCTACAAAACATCGCTAATGTAAAGGAACCCATAGGAAAGCAATGGCTTCACATGCATGCGATTTGTAGCATTGTTGCAGCGTGAGAAAACCGCACGAATTTGTCTCCTGTGTGAAACAGGCCTTAAAGTCAGGCCCACGAAAATCGTCTTCATTTTTAGAAGAGGCTGTTATGATGACACAACCCAAATAAATGGACCTTTAGGATGACTGTAAGGTTTTAACTTTTTGAGCTCCTATTGTACAGCCTTTTAATTCAGAGTTTGGGACTGCTGAATACTTCCCCTGTGGTTCTTCTGAAAAAGTCATGCTGTGGCCCAAAATTCTCATCCCAAAACTTCCAGAAATATGAGAAGGCAAAGAGATGATGCTTAACTATTATGGAACCTGAATCCAAAAAATGATCATCTGTTTATTTGAACAGACTTATTTATAAATTTATCAGACATCTTAACATTTAAAACAGTGCTTCATACCTGTTTGTTACTCTACAGGCAAATCTTCAAGCCACACAGCGCCTCACTCAAGCAAAGGTGGACATAGCTGGTTCACTAGCTGGGATAGTATGCCTGGATCTACTAGTTGGAGCACGTTACACAGTTCAAGTGCAGTTGATAGTAAAAAAGGGGGTTTTGATAATGGTGGTGATGAAAAATTAGGTTTTAGTGAGGAATATTATGGACCTGGTGAACATGTTGAGTTTGTGAGTGGGGATGTGTCAGGAAAAACAACTGTAGTAGAAAATTATTCTAAAAAAGGTAGTGGTGTAGAGAAGACCAAAGGGCACAAAGGTAAAGAAAATCAAAACAGCAAGCATTACAATCATGAACATACAAAACATGTAACTGGTGGATTGGGAGGTGATCAGTGGGGAGAACAACACGGAGATGATCAGTGGGGAGAACAACACGGAGGTGATCAGTGGGGAGAACAACACGAAGGTGGTAAGTGGGGAGAACAACACGGAGGTGGTCAGTGGGGAGAACAACACGGAGGTGGTCAGAGGGGAGAACAACACGGAGGTGGTCAGTGGGGAGAACAACACGGAGGTGGTCAGTGGGGAGAACAACACGGAGGTGGTCAGTGGGGAGAACAACACGGAGGTGATCAGTGGGGAGAACAACACGGAGGTGATCAATGGGGAGAACAACACGAAGGTGATCAGTGGGGAGAACAACACGGAGGTGATCAGTGGGGAGGACATCACAAAGGTGATCAGGGGGAAAGACACCACAGAGGTGATCAGGGGGAAAGACACCACAGAGGTGATCAGGGGGAAAGACACCACAGAGGTGATCAGGGGGAAAGACACCACAGAGGTGATCAGGGGGAAAGACACCACAGAGGTGATCAGGGGGAAAGGCACCACAGAGGTGATCAGGGGGAAGGACATGGGCTATTTGGAGGATTTATTAGAGATAATGGGCTGGTGGGACTTGAGGGAGGTGATGTGATTGGAGGACTTGTTGGAGGTGAAGGGCTGTTTGGAGCACTTGAAGATGATATGCTGGGAGGACCTTTTGGAGGTGGGCTCTTGGAAGGACTTGGAGATGAGCTATTGGAAGGACTTGGAGATGGGATGGTGGGAGGACTTGCAGATGGATGGCTGGGAGGACTTGTTGGAGCTGATCTGGTGGGAGGAGTTGCAGATGGACTGCTGGAAGGACTTATTGGAGATGATGGGCTGGTCGGAGGACTTCTTGGAGGAGATGGTGTGCTGGAAGGACTTCCTAGATTAGATGATCTGCTGGGAGGACTTCTTGGAGATGATGGGCCGCTGGAAGGACTTCTTCGAGATGATGGGCTGGTGGAAGGACTTCTTGGAAATAAAGGGCTGGTGGGAGGACTTCTTGGAGGAGATGGTGTGCTGGAAGGACTTCCTAGATTGGATGATCTGCTGGTGGGAGGACTTCTTGGAGATGATGGGCTGCTGGGAGGACTTCTTGGAGATGATGGGATTCTGGGAGGACTTCTTGGAGGTGATCTGCTGGGAGGACTTCTTGGAGATAATGGGCTAGTGGGAGGACTTCTTGGAGATAAAGGGATGGTGGGAGGACTTCTTGCAGATGATGGGATGCTGGGAGGACTTCTTGGAGATGATGGGATTCTGGGAGGACTTCTTGGAGATGATGGGATGCTGGGAGGACTTATTGGAGGTGATGGGCCGCTGGGAGGACTTATTGGAGGTGATGGGCCGCTGGGAGGACTTATTGGAGGTGATGGGCCGCTGGGAGGACTTATTGGAGGTGATGGGCCGCTGGGAGGACTTATTGGAGGTGATGGGCCGCTGGGAGGACTTATTGGAGGTGATGGGCTGCTGGGAGGACTTATTGGAGGTGATGGGCCGCTGGGAGGACTTCTTGGAGATGATGGGATGCTGGGAGGACTTATTGGAGGTGATGGGCCGCTGGGAGGACTTATTGGAGGTGATGGGCCGCTGGGAGGACTTCTTGGAGATGATGGGATGCTAGGAGGACTTCTTGGAGATAATGGGCTGCTGGGAGGACTTATTGGAGGTGATGGGCCGCTGGGAGGACTTATTGGAGGTGATGGGCCGCTGGGAGGACTTATTGGAGGTGATGGGCCGCTGGGAGGACTTATTGGAGGTGATGGGCCGCTGGGAGGACTTATTGGAGGTGATGGGCCGCTGGGAGGACTTATTGGAGGTGATGGGCCGCTGGGAGGACTTATTGGAGGTGATGGGCCGCTGGGAGGACTTCTTGGAGATGATGGGATGCTAGGAGGACTTCTTGGAGATAATGGGCTGCTGGGAGGACTTCTTGGAGGTGATGGGCCGCTGGGAGGACTTATTGGAGGTGATGGGCCGCTGGGAGGACTTATTGGAGGTGATGGGCCGCTGGGAGGACTTCTTGGAGATGATGGGATTCTGGGAGGACTTATTGGAGGTGATGGGCCGCTGGGAGGACTTCTTGGAGATGATGGGATTCTGGGAGGACTTCTTGGAGATGATGGGCTGCTGGGAGGACTTCTTGGAGATGATGGGATTCTGGGAGGACTTCTTGGAGGTGATCTGCTGGGAGGACTTCTTGGAGATAATGGGCTAGTGGGAGGACTTCTTGGAGATAAAGGGATGGTGGGAGGACTTCTTGCAGATGATGGGATGCTGGGAGGACTTCTTGGAGATGATGGGATTCTGGGAGGACTTCTTGGAGATAATGGGCTAGTGGGAGGACTTCTTGGAGATAAAGGGATGGTGGGAGGACTTCTTGCAGATGATGGGATGCTGGGAGGACTTCTTGGAGATGATGGGATTCTGGGAGGACTTCTTGGAGATGATGGGCTGCTGGGAGGACTTCTTGGAGATGATGCGCTGCTAGGAGGACTTCTTGGAGGTGATCTGCTGGGAGGACTTCTTGGAGATGATGGGCTGCTAGGAGGACTTCTTGGAGATGATGGGCTGCTAGGAGGACTTCTTGGAGATGATGGGCTGCTAGGAGGACTTCTTGGAGATGATGGGGTGCTGGGAGGACTTCTTGGAGATGATCTGCTGGGAGGACTTCTTGGAGGTGATCTGCTGGATGGACTTCTTGGAGGTGATCTGCTGGATGGACTTCTTGGAGGTGATCTGCTGGAAGGACTTCTTGGAGCTGATCTTATAGGTCAAATTCTGGGGTAAGTATTTTTATTGCGATCAGTATTATATGCATGGCATTAATAAATATAAAATGCATTAATTATTTGCATGTTATTAAGCTAGAAACATGTACTGTATTTTGTTGTTCCACTAAATTACAGAGTTATTGCTTTTAAGCCTCAAGTCCATGGGGAAATTCGGGCCTGCACGGATTCATCGCGCAAAATCCCACAGCGGGTCCCTCCTTTCCTGCAGTCATGAGGCCAAAAAATAGATAATACTCACCTGTCCGGACACTGCGGGTTCCAGTCCGTTGCACGCTTTTTTTTTAAACTATTGCTTTCCCCCGGTCCTGCGGCACAGCACAAATACAGCTGTGGGTGTGCCGTGGGATCGGACGCCTTCCATAGGCTTCAATAGAAGCTACGGGAGCCATCCTTGCTGGAAATCTGCAGAAAATGGAGCATGCTGCGGGTAATTTCCCGCATGTGCGATCTGCGCTGCAGTAAAAGATGGCATCTGCAGGTATTTAATTACCTGCAGGTGTCCAATGATTCCCTATGGGCGCAGATCACATGTGCGAGACACCCACATGAATTTGTTAAATCCATTTTGCCAGTGGACATTGGGGGTTAAGGCCCATTTACATTGGACCAGTGTCGGGAAAACGATGCCCGACACTCGTCCCTGTATCCCCGCACTCCCGTGCTCCTGCACGGGAGCTAGCACAGCTGGCTTGCACACGGAGAGGCCAGCAGGGGGGCGGGGAAGTGCAGGAGATTTCTTTCCTCTCGCTCCCCCGCCCCTCTCCATTAAGATAAACAGGCGCAGTTTGCTGTGGAACGGCGGCTGTTTAAACTGCACGATGAGCAATGATCGTCATCGTTTATCTTTTAGCAGCACAAAAGATCAGCGATGACGATCATCGCTCATCGTGCAGTTTAAACAGCCGCCGTTCCACAGCAAACTGCGCCTGTTTATCTTAATGGAGAGGGGCGGGGGAGCGGCGGGGGAGCAAAAGGAGAGAAATCTCCTGCACTGCCCCGCCCCCTGCTAGCTGCTCCATGTGCGAGCCAGCTGTGCTAGGAGCATGGGAGCGCGGGGATACAAGGACTAGTGTCAGGCATCGCTTGCCCGACACTCGTCCAATTTAAATGGGCCTTTAGGTATAAAAAACAAATAGCAGTTTGAATTTACATTAGCCTTGTACCTCTCTTAAAAAAACTGACACAGTAAGCTGAAGCAGATCCCATTATTCTCCCATTCATTTGTTTGATTTTTTACTCATAAAACTGTAGAAAATATGCAGGTTAAATGGCCCTTTATGTGTTCCGATCATTGGGTCATGTACATTTTTCCCAGCAATGAGCCAACAAATTTGCAAACACTGATTTGTCAGCCGATTATCCCATTTATGCAAGCAAAAGAAATGCTAATTGGCAGACTGCACATCGCCCCCTCTGTAAATATGGAATTATGTAGCTGACCAATGATCGCATTACATACGCATGTACATGTGAGTGTGATGAGATATATTTTTTTTCTTATCCATTGATAATGAGCAAGATTTCTGTGGACCCACAGTGATTTATGGGGAAAGGCTTGAAATACAAGCCCTTCCCTGAAAATAAGCCGTAGGTGAAAGAAGAAAAAAAACAAACATCATCTAGCGGTGCTATCTGGGGTCCGTCGCTTCTTCTCTCTCTGAAGCCGGCACTGTACTAAAACATTTTCTTCTAGCAGGGATTTTTAAATCCCCTGCTGAAAGAAAATGCTTTAGTACAGTGCTGGCTGCACAGAGAGAAGACGCGCCGGACCCCAGACAGCGCCACAAAGTGATGTGTTTTTTTTTCTTCTTTCACCTATGGCTTATTTTCAGGGAAGAGCTTGTATTTCAAGCCCTTCCCTGAAAATCATTGAAGGTTGCCTGCAATGGAGCAGGCTGTAGCACCGCCTCCATTGATTTAAATGGGATAGCATTGCAGTCCTCTGCCACAGCTGGTGACAGCTGTGGCAGCAGATGCTTTAACCCCTGCGGGGTGTCCCCTCATCACTGAACAGTGTTCAGTGAGTGGATTCCCTGCGGGGATTCTTTATGCGTGCTGGTTAGGTCCGTGCTGCGGAAAAGGGGCACGGATGTCCTATCTTTGGCATGTGCGAGTTTTTTTACGCCTTAAAAAACGGATATCTGACCAGTCACATAGGGAACAATGGTTCTAATAGACACGTTTTTTGTGCGCTCATAGGCGCGCACAAAAAATTGCTTGTCTGACTGAGCCCTTAGGCTTCTTTCACATGGGTGATGCGTTTTAACACTGGCCACATTGTGGCCAAAAATCGCATGAATGAAGAATAGTCGAGACCAAGTCGCGGCTGTAATTCACGATCATTTGACCATTCACATGGCCAGCTGCAGCATATTGCTGGAAAAATATGCCGCAGCCCTGAAATCCATCAGTCGACAGAAATCCTTCTAACTACTTTTATGCCTCACTAGAGGCACCTGCTAGCTTGTTGCACCACTAGACGCTGCTACACTCCCTCCTGCTGCCTTTTCTGACACCTCCCATAGACTCCCAAAGGAGCTGCTAGCGTATTTCAGTCAAAAAACAGATAGATAGTTGCCAACATTCCCGGGAAATATTTACAAAGGGGGTGGGATATCTGTAAGTTTACCCCCAAATTGGGTGGCTTGTGGGCATTCCCATGGCAGGGTTTGAACTTTTTTTGAATTATGTCAGCAATTGTGTATATGACATTAATGTTTTTCTCTTCTTGTTTACTTGAAAAACTTAAAGGGGACCTCAACTGATCTGCTGTTTAGACACAAGCTGTCAGTGCCGCAATAACAGAGGTCAGAGTGGAAGCCTCTACACCGATCTCCCGTGTAGTGGCCGGCACTTGTAACTGCAGGCACAGCTCTCACTGAAATCAATAAAAGCCGTGCCTGCAGTTACAAGCGTCAGCCACTACACATAGGTCAGCGCAGAGGCTTACGTGCTGACCTCTGCTAAAGCGGCGTTAACAGCATGCACCAACACAGCTGATCGGTCGGTGTCCCAAGTGGCGGACTCCAACCGATCAACTATAGATGACCTATCCTGATGATAGATCAGGAATAATATTTGACTGGAAAACCCCTTTAATGAAAAAAATGGAAGTTAAAAAAGCATAGTCAATAGGATTGCACCAGACTAATGTAACCTGTGGGTATTATATTACAGATGCAACATTCGCCTTCCAAGTGTGAAACTTATGCCAATGGATGGCTGCACAGGATTTGATGTTTACATAGAAGCTGAGGTTACCTTGGGTGATCCTGAGTAAGTTATTTTATTAAATATGTATATTATCAACAAATGTCATGCATAGAGTATGCTGTGAAATAAGTCCCAGCATTCCCTAATTCCCTTAAAACCATACGGTACTAGTGTGAATAGCCCTGTATATACTATATTATGTTATATATTTTTCTATGTTTATTCTTTTACAGATCCATAGGTGTCTGTGCTAAAGCTGATATAAAGTTAAAAGTCTATATGAACAACAACGGTGGATGCATAGAGGTCGTGGTTCTTAAATGTGAATATATCTTTCATCATATAACAACAAAGGGCTTAATGTAAGTTACTTGACATGAAATATTCAAAAACCACATTTGCCTTTTAAAAGTTTATATTTGCAATTTGTTGCTTGACTATAACATTAGAGCATGGTCAGTGAACATACACTAATATATTAGGAAACTGCGTAGATGGCAATGCATTAGTGCATTTCAGAAGACCCTTCGTTAACCCCTTAACAATCGTCCATATGTCTTTTTACGGCAGTCGTTAAGGGACCTTATTCTGATACATGCGCAATTTTAGGGCACTGTGTCTGAATACTGACACTTATCTCCCTCGCCACTAGAAGCAGTGACCCAACTATCTGATGACAGCCGAGCACCGGGACCCTAAAAATTGCTGATCCCTGCTGTTTAACTATGGCATGTAAAAGGGTGAAAGAGGAAGGGAGCTCCCTCTGTCACCCATCAGACCTCCACAATGTGCTGCAATGACACCCATAGGCTTGAAGATGGGTTGCTATGGCACCAATAGGCTTGAAGATGGGTTGCTATGGCACCCATAGGCTTGAAGATGGCCTCTGGGTTTGCCCTCTCCGGTTGAAATATTGTGGTGTACTATATAAATAATCTAAAGCTGTGCATTTCAAGTCCTCTAGTGAGACAGATGAAAAAAGTTAAAGTGTAAAAAATAGTATTAAAAAAGTCATTAAAGTTAAAACACCTCCTTTTCCTCCCTTAGGTTCATATTGCAGATTTTGTTAACCCTGCCTCTAGAAAAAATTGGTATAAAATGCTCAAAAAGTTTTATGTTCCCAAAAATTTAGCCTCACTAGGAAAATCGAACTCATTATTATTTGATCACTTGTACTATATACTGCAATATTTCTGCATTGTTGTACATTCCACCAGTCATTATTAATCCTTATTAAGCCCTATCAAACGCAAGGCTTAATAGGTGTCAATCCATGGCAGTCCTTGGTTCATTATGAGGAGGCTCAGTGGGGAATTGGGATGTTCCTCCATGGCTAATGGCTCGGATACTGCGGTCACCATTGACTGGCATCTAAGTGGTTAGGTTATTTCGATTGGAGGTTTTTCACAGCCATGGTGGGCAGTTGTCAGCTGTTTAACACAGTTGACATTCACAGGGTTTGAAGTGACCTCAGCACCTGCTGTATACACCCCCAGCAACTGAGAGCATACATGTACACCCTTGGTCATGAAACGGTTAAAGCAATATCAACCAAATGATACAACATTGAAGCCTGCTGATCCTTTTTGAGACTTTCCTCTCAGCTCATTCCAAAGTCAGAATGCAGACTGCCACATACAGAAACTTGCATCCTACTAACAGGGAAGGGTAAGAATTAGACTTACCTGAATTTGTGCAGCCTTATTTTCAGGTCACTGCCAATTGCAGATGCATTTGGCTTAATTAGGATTAGCAGATCTCTACTATATTTGGGAAGGTTCATCTAAGATGATTCTAAACTTTAAAACATGAAACACTGAAAAATATAAGAACTTTGAAGCATGACTTATTAGATTACTTTGATTGTGATTGGTACAGATTAAATATGCTTTTAACCCCTTAGTGACGAAGCCTGTTTGCACCTTAGTGACGGAGCCACATTTTGGAAATCTGACATGTGTCACTTAACATATAACTCCATAAAGGTTTTGCATATCCAAGTGATTCTGACACAGTTTTTTTTTCGCCACATATTGAACTTCATTTAGGTAGTAAAAAAAAACGCTAGAACTTGTGTTTATTTATTAAAAGTGCCAATATTGGGAACATTTTTTAAAAAATTGTCATTTTTTAACATTTTCAACTGTAATATCTCAAATATGTGCAAACATACTGTACAAATGTTTGCTAAGATATATATTTCCATCTGTTTACTTTATTCTGGATGCACGTTTGAAAAACTTTTTTTTTTAACCATTTAGGAGACGTACAAATTTAACATTACTTTTCAGCATTTTGAGGAACACTTTGTTTTCCTGCACCAAGCCAAGATTGCAAAGGCTCATAGGTGTCAGAATGATAGATACCCCTACAAATGACCCCATGTTAAAAACTACACTCCTTATTGTATTCACTGAGGGGTGTCAGAAGTATTTTGAACCCACGTTTTTTTTCAGGAATTATTGCAATTTAGAGGAGAAAAAATTAAATTTCATATTTTTGCAAATATCTCATTTTAAAGACATATTTGTTTTCTATAGTGCACATGAGAATAAGGAGTAACACCCCAAAATGGATACCCCTGTTTGTCCTGTATTCAGAAACATACCCATTGTGGCCCTAATATTATGTCTCTATGCACAACGGGGCCCAAAATGAAAGGAGTAGTCGGTGTCTTTTATAACAGAAATGTTGCTTTAAGTCCTTTTAGACCCCATAGCACACATGTAGAGTTCGTGAGTGCCCAAAACCATAGAAACCCCCCACAAATTACCCCATTTTTTTTCCAAAATATTTTTTATTTGATTTTCAAGAAAAATCATACAAGTATAATGTAAAATAGGTGATCTTCATTACCATTGCAATAACATCATGTTTCACTCATAACATTTTCCAGTTATACAGATATGGAAACATAAAAACAAGCATCAAGATAAAACTTATATAGATGACATGTATGCAAATGACCCCATTTTGAAAACTAGACCCCTTAACGAATTTATCTAGGGGTTTACTGCCCATTTTGACCCCACAGTTTTTGAATGAATTCAAGAAAAGCAGAATTAAAAAATTGTTATTTTCCTTTTTTTTGGCAATTCTGACAATTTAAAAACAGTTTTTTTAACAGCACACATATGAATGAAGACTTGCACACCAAAATGGATACCCCTGTTTGTCCTGTTTTTTTTTAGAAATATACCTATTATGGC
Source organism: Eleutherodactylus coqui (assembly GCF_035609145.1). Taxonomy (NCBI): domain Eukaryota; kingdom Metazoa; phylum Chordata; class Amphibia; order Anura; family Eleutherodactylidae; genus Eleutherodactylus; species Eleutherodactylus coqui. The sequence continues at coordinate 49,312,503 of NC_089849.1, read as the reverse complement.
CATAATGTTATGCCTGGATGCACAGCAGGGCCCAAAATAAAAGGAGTAGTCGTGGCTTTCAGAACAGAAATTTTGCTTGAAGTCCTTTTAGGCTCCATTGCCCACTTGTAGAGCTCTTGAGCAGACAAAACCATAGAGAACCCCAAAAAATGATCCCATTTTGAAAACTAGACCCCTTAACGAATTCATCTAGGGGTGTATTGAGAATTTTTACCCTACAATTTTTGAATAAATCTAAGCAAAGGCGTTTTTGGCAATTGTGTCAATTCAAAAACTGTTTTCTTTGTACAGCACACATATAAATGAAGAGATGTTTTGCTATCTTAGTAGTAATAATAATTATAGCTATATGTGCAGTCATTGATATTTAACTCATCAATACTAGGTTGGATATGGCAGAAGGCTTGATACACGGACTTGGACCCACTGCTGTAAGTAAAAAATAAAATGGCAAAAATTGCAATTCTCATTTGTGCTTTCAATAAAAATGCATAGTTGACGTACTCAAATGTTGTGCCCTGAAAGTAGTTATTTTCTGATCATTTTGTACTTGTCAACCTGACTTTAATTAGGAGCCTAGACGGGGAGGGGCTGGTGGGTCATGGACCATAGAAGCCATTCTGCCTTGGCCAGGGTATTTAGATTAAAAAGGTTTTCCAAGTTATACAGTAAACACATAGAGGGGAGGGAATGGTTAAAAATACAAAAAATTGTTATATTCACTGCGCCATTCTTAGTATTACTATTATCTCTGATGGCGCATGATGCACCTAACATATAAATTTATTTATAATTTATGCCAGTTTCTGGTGTAGGTCAAACGTAAATGTGTTAATAAATTTTCCTTAATATTTCTTATAACAGAAGACATTTATATTGGTCCCTTTTCCAAGCAGCAGTTTTCCCCAGCAATCTGTAAAAGAATGGAGCTATGTTGCATGCTTGAGCACTTTCCCTATAGCACAGACAGCAACGCTCTAGTCCATGTGGCTGGGTCTGGTACTGCAGCTCAGAGACAGCCCAGTTCATATGAAACGCTTCACCTAACCCCTTGTCTCCTGTAAAATCATTCACATAGACAAAGTAATACATTTGTTTTGAAGCATGCATTAAATACATTTATATTTTTGTTAATACAGGTATGTCCTGCATTTGAAATTGCCCTTGGATTGGCCAATGCAGCTATCGGGGTAGCTTCAGGTAGGTTTGTGTGTTTGTTTGTGTTTATGATAAATTGAAATAGCAATTCAAGTGAATTTGTATCTTAAATTCTATTAAAATATTCTTTCTCAGGCCTTGCACCTATAGATTTGCTTGAGAGCTTTATCAATTGTGACCTTGATGCAGTACAAGGACAAACACAAGTCCCCCAAACTGATGACGGAATTGGAGGTGGAATGCAACAGGATGATTCGTGGTCTGAAGGTCAAAAAGATAATGGTGATTCAATGTCACAGGGCGATTGGTCCCAAGCTGAAAATCAAATAGCACAGGAAGATGCTTCCGATAACTCAGATTTGTGGGGGCAAGGTGGATATGGTGATGGCAATCAAATGCAATGGTCCCAAGATCAAAATGAATATGGCAATCAAATGCAATGGTCCCAAGATGAAAATGGATATGGCAATCAAATGCAATGGTCCCAAGATGAAATTGAATATGGCAATCAAATGCAATGGTCCCAAGATGAAAATGAATATGGCAATCAAATGCAATGGTCCCAAGATGAAATTGAATATGGCAATCAAATGCAATGGTCCCAAGAAGAAAATGAATATGGCAATCAAATGGAATGGCCCGGAGATGGATATGGTAATGACAATCAAATAAAACAGGATGGAGGCTATGAAGAATCACAGAATATGTTGTATGAAGATGCATCTAATAAAGTCAATTCAATGTCAGAGGACACTTCAGAAACCATAGGAAGCTTATGGACCGACGTTCTATCTGAAGTCAATTCAATATCAGGGGACATTTCAGAAACCATAGGAAGCTTATGGACCGACGTTCTATCTGAAGTCAATTCAATATCAGGGGACATTTCAGAAACCATAGGAACCTTATGGACCGACGTTCTATCTGAAGGCAATTCAATGTTAAAGGACAATTCAGAAAGCATAGGAACTGAATGGACCGAAGTTATATTTGAAGGCAAATCAATGTCAGAGGACGCTTTAGAAAACATGGGAACTGAATGGACCGAAGTTATATTTGAAGGCAAATCCATGTCAGAGGACGCTTTAGAAAACATGGGAACTGAATGGACCGAAGTTATATTTGAAGGCAAATCAATGTCAGAGGGCGCTTTAGAAAACATAGGAACTGAATGGACCGAAGTTATATTTGAAGGCAAATCAATGTCAGAGGACGCTTCAGAAAACATAGGAACTGAATGGATCGAAGTTGTATTTGAAGAAGTCGATAAATCTGTGCGGTCATCAGGCAGTGATTATGAGGCAGGTGGAAGCGATGGAGCTTCCCACAGCACATCTATGAAATATAGTAATGGAGAAAATTCAGATACGCAAACACAGGAATGGAGTGAAGAGGAAACATGGGTTTGGGAATATGTTGATGAGTGATGGCAGGAGCAATTAAATAAATTCTATAACACAGAATCAACAGAATGGTCTTATGAAATTAAAATCTAATAATCAATGAATAAATCACAAATAATTAATCTTTCTCTCTAAATGAAATATTTCAATGGAGCATGTGAAAACCCCACAAGTTCTATCTGTCCTATAACAATTTTTTCAATTACTTCTGTATAATAAATTCTAACTTTGATCAGAAATAAAATTAACTTGCAATGATCTCCCTGAGTTTTGCTTTTATCGCCTTTAAAGTGGCCGGAAACACAAAAATTACCCCTCCAAACACATAAGATGAAATGCCCACACTTAGTAATGAGCGTGAGCTCTTAAATGAACAGACTTTACTCTCTATTCTATTGTGCATTCCTCCATATGCAAAGTTTTGTGCCTAAGAGCTGACTGAACATAGGGGGGCAAGCAGATATGCCTTTACATAACCTTTTAATATGACCTTCAGGCCAGGCTCACATGACAGTAAGCTAGCCTATTGCTGTGTATAGCAGCAATTTTGCACTGAGCATGCCAGCGTACGGTATCTCGCACACACTGTCATGCAAAGTCTTCCTGGTTTCTTTTTTTTGTTTAAATTTCCTTCTCTGGTGCTTCTCCACAGCGCAGATAATGCCACACATACACAATGTGAACAATAGGGCTCTATCGCCTGTAATATGCGGTAAAAAAGAACACGCCACGTTACTTTTTACGCGTGTATTATATGCAATTAAAAAAAACACTAATGTGAGTGGGTCAATGAAAATCAATGTACTTTCATTGACTTCATTCACCACGTATTACACGTGCGTAATACGCGGTGAAATTACACTTGTGTGAGCCCGGTCTTATCCTTACGTTTCCTAACTCCTCAGGACTCCACCAACAGGTCCAGTCTTCAGGATATCCTAAAGAGAAAACACCTGTGACAATTTCTGAGGCACTAACAATAATGACACCACCTATGCAATAATATGGAAATCCTAAAAACATGACCTGATGGGTGGGCATAGGACTGAAGTTTGGCAAACACTTCCATACAGTAGCTTCTACTTTCCTTATGAGCCTTGAAAACCTGCAGGAGTTTAAACAAGCAATAGCAATGAGACATTGAGCACAGTGCAGGAAAGTTAATTCTCAGGCCGAGGGTATGGAAACTGAGGAAAGTGTAGGCTGGCACTTTGGACACTATACTAACTAGGCAAATTGTTACCCCCTTTATACACTGTTTATTATGAGGGCATGGTTCAGCACTGTGGGTGAAAGTATGGCACTGTCTGGACATCATGTGGGCAAAGTATGATAATCCCTGGCCATATTTAAGAATCTATGTGGGTAAAGTTTCAGACTCTCACTGTTTAGGTAATGGAAGGAAAAGTAAGGCACTTTGAGTACAAATTGACTTTTGCACTCTCCAGGCAAAGCTTAATAATATGAGCAATGCAGAAGGGTATCACTGTTTCTGATTCATGTAGTCCTTTAACTAGGCACATCTGTGCATTGCGATGAGTAGTGTATGGCATTGTCTGGGTAATTCATTGTACTCTTTAATGCACCCCGACAGAAGTGGAGACATTTCCCAATGCAGATAAAATATTTCACAATTTTCATTATGGTACGTGAAAATCTAATAAATACACTGATCCAGGCAATCTGGGGATCCATGAGAATAGTGCAAAGATCTATTTGAAGGTAAAGTGGATAGAAGAATATGACATGAGTTTCTTCTAATGGGGAAAAAGCCACATGCATGGAGAAGGGGAGAAGAGAGATGGAGGGAGGAGACTGAGGAAGAAGGAAATCCTGACGGCCGATCTCCCCTTCACCCCCTGCATCCAATCACTGGCCTGGACATGTCACCGGCACCTCAACAACATCGCTAGAATACGCCCTTTTCTCACCGTGGACACACTAAAAATGCTTACTGTTGCCCTCATCAACTCTTGGCTCGATTACTGCAAATCGCTGCTAATAGGCCTCCCCTGCTCCAGACTCTACCCCCTCCAATCCATCCTGAATGCAGCAGCCAGGCTCATCTTCCTGTCCAGCCAGTACTCGCACGCTTCTGCCCTGTGCCCGTCACTGCACTGGCTAACTGTTAAATACAGAATTCAATTTAAACTCACTACCTTCATCCACAAAGCCCTCCACAGCACAGCGCTGCTCTACATTGCTTCCCTCATTTCAATTCACCAACCAGCCTGCGCCCTCTGCTCTGCTAAAGAAATCAGACTAAGTGACCCTCTAATTCGAACCTCTCATTCACGCCTCCAAGACTTCTCCAGAGCAGCACCAGTCTTCTGGAACGCACTACCAAAAAATATCTGGGCAATCACTGACACACTAAGCTTCAAGCTCCCCTTGAAAGTCTGGAAATCTGAAAAACGTTTCCATCTTTTTCTTGACATACCTTTGAAATGTTCGTCAGTTCTTCCCTTATCCTGGAAAACGGTCCTTTTAGACTAACCCATTTAATGTTTGAATGAGTAAACAATGTCAGAGTTCGCTCCTGCAGTCTGTTTAGACAGGCAGATACATCGTTAGCTCGTTCAAACGAGAAATTGTTCAGAATCGTTCAGTCATTCACATTCGTTTTATAAGGGAATGTGAAAGAATGAACGAACGCTGTTTAAACCGAATGATAAGTGATTGAGCCAAAAATGATTTTTATAACTGCATAAGATGAACGACAAGTTCATCAACAAGTTTGAACAACAGTTCAAAAGTGAATGATTATCGTTCATCATTTAGTCATTAACGCACATGTAAACGCAACATTTTTATTCACATTGCATGTTTGAACAATTTTTTGAACGATAATTGCTCTGTCTAAAGGCACCTACAGTAGTGTTGCAGTGCATCACAAAAGATGTGTGGTCTGTTTGTTTCTGTTCTCTTCTCCTGAATATCAGCATATCTGGTACAGAGTCCGCTTAGAAAGGGACTCTGCTGTGAGATCAGTATTAACGGGGAGTCAGGTCTGAGAGTCTGTACTTAAGGGCCTCGTATCAGTATTTTTTATGGGTCTGGTCTAGGATCTGTATTTACAGGGTTAGGTCTGGTATATTATACGCTAGGGGGCATATCATAGATGAATAGGTGGAACATAAGGTATGTCACTTAATTCATATTTTCAGAATTTCCTTCATATCCATTCTCAAAATTATGATTAAGGCTGGCTTCACATGGGCATAAGTGCAAGTTGCCCATTCAAACATGCTGCGCAAATACAAATGTGTGAATCCTTCATTTACACAGCAAAATTTACAATGATTTGACTTTTTATCCTCTGAATCACTGAAAATTGCATTGAGTCAAAAGGAACCACAGACTTTAATTAGTTATTTTTGGAGGACAGATGTTATGTTACTCCCACTCACGAACTGGTGAAACTCCGACGGAACTCGGAAACAGCGGACATAAACTCACAGACAGACATAACACACTGACTGAAAAATGACCAAAACACAACCAAACATACCCGCATGCATAAACACATGTAAATTATTTAAAAAGTTTTGTATCATGTTAACGAGTAGAGCAAAATGTGATTGATCCCAGCAAGAGAAAATAGGTAATCTTGTATTGGATTGGCAGATGTAAATAGATACGACGTGAGGTATTGGTTCGTATTTTGGCTAAGATAATTAAGCCTGTAAGCCCACTTCAAGGGTCCTCATTGTCCCGCGGGTCCCTACTCTATTGAGACAAATTCTACCTGAAACCTGTCTGCATGTGGGGTGATTGTTCCGATAGACCCTAGCTAGACCTAGATGACAAACAAAACACAGCAGGACTGAACACAGCTCACACCAACACACTAGGAATTTGCATACAACACCGAACACCATAACCCTTAACAGGACTATCTGCACCTTGTGTCCGGAACCCTGCACAAACACACAGGAACAAGACACTGTTTACACTAAACACTGAACAAACAGAGGAAAGCCCAACAGCCTCTAGCAGATGAGCTGGTACATATGATCAGCAGACCGGTGGTGATTGTGTGGAGACAATCCACACCCAGTCAGCTCAATCAACCCCCACCTGTGGGGCTGCCCTGCTGGAAACCCATGTAGAACAGATCCCAGAAGCACACCCTAACAGTACCCTCGCCTCCCAAGACACAGGTACCCACACAGGGGTCTGGTGCAAAGACAAGGCGGATTATCATTACACATCCAAACTGGAAGCGCTAGTTCCGAACCAGAAATACTGCGCCAATGTGCACACGAAACACCAAACAAAAGAGAACAAGTATCCTGACATAGAATGGAAAACATACATAAACTAGACTGACAAAATGACATACAGAACTTATCCATAGGGGCCTAATACAGATATACATGTATGACAGATAAGGAGAGGATAAAGGCATAACACACACACACAGATATGTTGCCAAACTATTTCCTTTCTTTTCTTTGTATAACAGTTCCTCCTTCTCTATCCTTCTTCCTGTAATCTTCAATGTCTAGCCTTCAGTATATACAATCCTTGCCTTTATATCTTCCTTCGCTTAATACATCCCTTCATTCTATATCCTTCTTTTCTTGATACAATTCTTCTTTCTATATCCTTCTTTAGTTACTATTATCCAAACTGAATCCGATTGTCTCTGCTTTGTCTAACTGTGTTCTAATCATTTTCTTTGGTACCATTCTATTACGTCTAGTCACTCCTACCCGAGTATGTGTACATTCTGTTAAGTTGAGTTCACACAAGAACTCAGACAGAACATGGAAAACTGCAAACTAGACTTAAGGACAGACATACCACGAACACAGAGGAGAGGCCCAAATGACACGGCCGTCCAAACTGTAACGCATACCTCCTACCTAAAAAGTGCACATTCTGTTATGTCAAACAGGGATGTGTACATTTTGTCATGTCATTCACACAATCATGAACTGGCAAAACTCAGACGGAACTCGGAAACAACAGACATAAACTCCCGGACACACATAACATATTGACTGACAAATGCCCAAAACACGACCAAGCATTTTTACTATTATTGTTAGGCGTTTAGTCATTCACAACCCTTGGTGACCCTAAAGGCGAGCTCCCTCCATGTTTTTCGGGTTTGCATTGCTTCTTTCAGCTGTGTGATATCTATGCCAGTATCAGCTATCGTGTTCTTTGGTGGCCGGATCTTCTTTTGTCACTGATCTTTCCGAGCATTATAGATTTTTCTAGCGACTCTACTCGTATTGCATGGCCAAAATCCGTGAGTCTGAGTCTGGTCATCTTGCCCTCCAGTGATATATCGGGTCTTAAATTCAGAACTTCTCTGTTTGTTACTCTCGCCATCCAGGGCATACGAAGCAGCTTTCACCAGCGCCACAGCTCATCAGCTTTTTTTGCAGCCCAGCTTTCATATACATACATGGCTATGGGGAAAACAGTGGTTCGCACTATCCTGCATTTAGTTGCTATACCGAAACCCTACTTTTCCAGATTTTGTCCATGTTCAGCATGGACAAAATCTACGTTTTATCTCTGGCATAGATTCTCCAGCCTGGTCAATTTTTGAACCAAGGAAAATGAACTGTTGCACGCATTCTATGACCTCATTGTCAATTTTGATTTGAATTTGGCCACTTTTTGCAGTTGTCATAATTTGTCTTCTTTAAATTCAGGTAGAGAACCATTCTTTCACTTTCAGTTTTAATTCTACATATCAGCTGCTTCAGACCTGCTTCTATTTCTGCAAGCAGAGTTGTGTCATCTGTATAACAGAGATTGTTGATGTTTTTTCCACCTATTTTCACCCCAATTTCCAATTCGTCTAGGCCCATTTTATACACTTCTGCATATAGGTTAAAAAAGAAGGGTGAGAAAATGCAGCCCTGTCGGATGCCTTTGCCGATCCCAAACCAATCTGTGTCCCCATACTGTGTTCTCACAGTTGTTTTTCTTGATTGGTATAAAGTGATTTTATTAGCTTGACTAGATGTGTCGAAACATCCAACTCTTGTAGGGCTTGCCATAGCTTGTCATGGTCACCGCAGTCAACGGTCTTGATGTAGTCGATGAAGCACATGTAGATATACTTTTGGTATTGTCAAGCTTTTTCCATGGTACATCACAGGTTTGCAATATGGTCGCGAGTTCTGTGTCCTTAATAGAATCCTGCTGCGCATCAGGAAGTGCTGCTTCAGCTACTGATCTCAGTCTTTCCTGTATAATTTGGAGAAAGATCTTGCTTGCATACGGATAGAGGGCTATTGTTCAGTAGTTGGAGCAATTCTAGGAGTCGCCTTTCTTTGGTAGAGGGAAGAAAACAGATCTTTTCCAGTCCTGTGGCCATTGCGTGGATTCCCATACTGCCTGGCACATTGACATGATGGTTTTCATCGATACTGGCAGCAATAGCTCTGCTGTTATGTTATCTATGCCTGGTGCTTTATTTTTGGCTAGTTGTTTCATTGCCATAACCACTTCTGACTCCATTAGGGCTCCAAGTCCACAGGCTCCACATCATGCAATGGTTCAGGCAAGTGGTTGCAGGCATATAATTCCTCTGAGCATTTCCTCACCTATCATTGATACTCTGTTTATCATTCAGTTCCTTTCCATTTTTGCTTTCGATTGTGTTGCTGCGTGCCATGAAAGGTTTTCGGGCCATCTTGACCTGTGAGAATAGGCATTGCATATGGCCTTTCATGGCTTCTGCTTTGAGTTGTTTGCAATGCTCATTCCTGTCCATTTCCTTGCATTTAGTTGCCGAACTTCGTATTTGTTGCCAGCTGCCTTTGCTGCTCTTCTTTGTTAATGCCATGGAATTTGATCTTGATCTTAGCTGCAAAGAGTTCATGATCAATGCTGCAGTCAGTGCTAGAAAAAGGTTTTTATTGCAATGACTGAACCTCGCCAACAATGATTACACAGGATGTAATCAATCTGATTTCGATGGAGGCCATTGGGAGATGTCCACATGTACAGTCGGCATTTGGGTTGCATAAACCATGTGTTTGCTATCTTGAGCTGGTTTTCTTGACGAAACTGTACCAAGCGATCACCGGCTTTGTTTCTTTCCCCAAGCCCAAATCTTTCTGTAATGGTTGTTTCTGGCTGGCTTCCGACTTTGGAATTGAAGTTGCACATAATGTAAATGATGTTCTTCTTTGGCACTTTGTTTAGAGTTTTTCGGAAATTGACATAAAAATCTTCAATGGTGTCCTCATCGACATCTGTCGTCGGGGCATAGACCTGTAAGATTGAGATGTTCACCAGCTTACCACATATCTGGGCAGCAATGATACGGTCGCTGATTCTTCTAAAACTTTCTACAGCTTTTAAGGTCTGCTTGTTTGTAATAAAGGCTACTCCATTCCTCTTGATTTCCTCGTGTCCGGCATAGTGCAATGTGAAGTCATCGGACTTTAATATCAATTACCTATCCAGTGTAATTTGCTAATCCCAAGAATATCAATGTTAAGTCTTGTAATTTCGCATTTCACAATGTACAATTTCCCTAGACTCATGCCACGAACATTCCATGTTGCTAGTATGTGATCTTTGGTACAGCGCAGTACTTTCCTTTCATCATGAGGTGCATCAGCAGCTGGGCTTTCCCCCAGTTTTGTCATGAGGAAAACCCTAACTACTTGTACTCAAATCTTGCTGTACCCCAGTAGCATTTAGAGAATCCTTTGGCCTGGGGGGCCTGCCATCGGATACTATATATGAATCATTGGGGAGCTCTTTCATGGGATTTCCAAGGTGTTCAAGCATACCCGCACACATAAACAGATGTAAATAGATACGATGCAAGGTATTGGTATTTTAGCCAGGACACTTAAGCCCTCAAGGACGGCCCTGCGATGGAACTTAGGTAGACTTAGTGTAACAATTTGATTGTGGACCCACTGTGACGGCCTGTCAAGTGAAACCACCCGGCAGGAAAGCCAGCTGACTCTGAGGCGAAGACTACGCATAGGCTAGAACTTGGTACACTGGAGGAGAAGTGACCTGATCCTGACCTTAGAAGCGCTAAAATGTTCTTTACCTGAGATACCCCTGAAGGTGGAGAAGTCCAGGTCGCCTTTTCTATCCCTGATTCTTAGTCTCCCTACCTACCTGGTGAGGACATAAATCCAGAGTCAGTTGCAGCGATCTGAGCAGATAGAGAGGAGTGAGGAGTGGATGTAAGGTGAGAACACGACACGGTCCTATACAGCAGAAACAGATACAGGAGACAGACAGCAAACAAACTGTAGAAACCAGCAGCAAAACACACAGAAAGCTGGATTCACACAAAGACACTAATTCATCCAGCTAACCACACACAATGAACTGGATGCAGACAGGGTAGCTGCAGCAGCTCAAATGCAGTCATGCAAGGAAATGCACAATAACACCGAGGCATCCTGGGAAAGGTCTGGGGAGGTTAAATAGGAGGATAATTGCATATTGCCATCAGCTGGGTGGAGGAACCAGACACAGTAACCCTGTGGGTGCTGAAAGCAATAGAAGCAGACTCAGGAGGCAGGACAATGCCTCAGTCTGCTAGACATAACACTTAAACAACGAAACACAGCAGCACTGAACGCAGCTTACACCAACATGCCAGGGATTTGCATACAACACCAAACACCATGCACAGTGAACAGGACTCTCTGCACCTCATGTCTGGCACCTTGCACAGACATGCAGGAACATGATACTGTTTACACTGAACAAACAGAGGAAAGCCCAGCAGCCTCTAGCAGAGAAGCTGATACATATGAGTAGCAGACCGGTGGTGATTGGCTGGCTAAAGAAATCCACAGTGAGCCAGCTCAATCAACATCCACCTATGGGGCTGCGCTGCTGGAAACGCCCGTACAACAACAGATTCCAGCAGCATACCCTAACAACAGAATTGTTAGGTCGGCTACTTGTGCCTGCTGCCCTCTTGCTATTCCTGGCAGATGCAGGCATCACCCAGCTCTCTCTGTATGACTAAACTGCTGTTTACTGTCTGCCAGCACTGCAGGAGTTAATCCCCCACAGTGCTCTCATCCTTATTTTGCCATTACTTCCCTATTTACCTGGGCTGGGGATCCTCCTTCCTTGCCTGAGTGTTGGCGAGTGTTTACCTCTGTCACCCAGCAGAGGTCCTCTGTCTCTGATTAGTGTTTCTACTCCTGTGTCTGCCTTGTTTGTCTGCCCGCATTTCTGTGCCTGTACCTATCCATTTGTTCTCTGTCTGTCCCAACTCTGCTCCGTTTTTCGGTTACTGTTCAGCCTGTTGCACGGTGTCTTGCACAACCGCTTCTCATCCCCATGGGTCAGCTGCGAACCACATCAAGACTACTTCAGGAGGTAGCGGCCTGCTCGGCTCCCCACAGCAGAGTTCATATACCTGCACAGGGGTTAAAGGGTGAATACCAGGGAACTAGCAGGATAAAGCCCTAAGGTTTAGCCCAAAGCCAAATCAGTGGGTTGGCAAAATGGGTCCACACTCCCTGTTCGTAACAAGAATAATGTAGTCGACTACACTATTCTGTCTTCCAAAAATAAACAGAAAAGAATAGAAACCATGTCAAATGGAGAAAGCTTTGTACATCGTTGGACTAGTTAAAATCTCGGTCCCACCCAGGGTTCTGAATGCCGTTTTCAGTGACTCCAATGAAACCCTGGGACAGAATGGCTAGGCTCGTGGTAAGTCACAGCATGAACCAAGCCTCTTATGGCCTAGGGCAGCACCACTTGTAAATATAGCTCTGGCTTCAGAGATTATTCAGAGGACCACATCCCAAAAGCCCCTCTCGAAAACACAGTTCCACCAAAATGGAAATGATATGTTGGAGCCGCAAAACAGGGTACCCAAATACCTTGATGTATAGAGTTAAAACAATTCCATCTTTATTAAAGCCACGAAAATATGTGCCATTGTTCCTTTTGCTGTACCACATCGCCAATAGACATCCAGAACTGAGGGGCAGCACCTGGGAAGGGTGGCAAAATTTTTTTTTTTCACTGTTCATGGGTCAGTAATAAAAAATATTTCCACCAATGGGAGCAAATTAGGCCTTTTGTTCTTAAGTTTTAGTTGCAAATGAAACAATTCATAATTGCTAGTTACGAACATCCTTTAGAACTAATTTTTTTTCTCAAGATCTGCAATTTTGCTCTAATTTTATTAGGTGCAATAGATCACAGACGTAAACTGAATATCATGACATAAAAAGGTTTGATGTCCCAGAATGTTAGGCAATACAAGGAGCACATAGTATTCCAGTGTTAAACTTGTTCTTGGCTCATACTGTGCTATTGTTTACTAAGTATTTTATCGGAAGTACTGGAATCAAATTTTATTAAACCCGATTTTGTGCCGTGGTGCATAATATCTCTTCTGATGAGTTATTGGATGATAAATAACAGGATTACAGCATTTCTGAGTTAGTTTATGTACATTTGATAGCTGGATTAGGGCAAAGAAAAAAAAAAGACTATTAGAACAAATTGCAGCAGTATGGTCTTTATTCAATATGCGTACTTGTTTTCTGAACAAGAGGTAAAAAGGCAAATTGTACTTGTGGTTCCTTTATCTCAGGATTAAACACTCCATAGGTCTAGAGGTTACCAAAATGATATGTTAATAGGATGGTGTTTAATGGCGCTGGTTGTAGTAAAATAACAAATTTATCACTGCTTATTCCCACGTCATCACCGGGATCCAACGCTGCAGCCCCTCTATGATCCCGACATATGTTGTGACAGCTGAAATCATCGGAAGTCAAATGACACTGCAGCCAATCAGAGGCTGAAGCATCACATTCCCGAACTTCTGACATCATGGAGGTCAGGATAGGAGTGCCAATACCAGGAGCACTTGATCCCAGAGGTGTCATTATTGCTCTGTTGATTGTTCTACATCCAAGCTTATGGAAAAGATGTTGTACGGTAATTGGATTAACCCCTTTAAAGTGATTTTTACAGGCAAAAGGGACAATTGCTCTGGGGCCTACAATGTTCAAGGTTAAAGGGGTTGTCCCGCGCCGAAACGGGTTTTTTTTTTTTCAACCCTCCCCCCCCCCTCGTTCGGCGGGAGACAACCCCGATGCAGGGACTGAAAAAAAAATGCACAGCGCTTACCTGAATCCCCGCGCTCCGGTGACTTCTATACTTACCGGTTGAAGATGGCCGCCGGGATCCTCTACCTCCGTGGACCGCAGCTCTTCTGTGCGGTCCATTGCCGATTCCAGCCTCCTGATTGGCTGGAATCGGCACGTGACGGGGCGGAGCTACACGGAGCTACACAGAGCCCCATTGAGAAGACAAGAAGACCCGGACTGCGCAAGCGCGTCTAATTTGGCCATTTGACCATTTTAGACGGCGAAAATTAGACGGCAACCATGGAGACGAGGAAGCCAGCAGCGGAGCAGGTAAGTGAAAAACTTTTTATAACTTCTGTATGGCTCATAATTAATGCACAATGTACATTACAAAGTGCATTATTATGGCCATACAGAAGTGTATAGACCCACTTGCTGCCGCGGGACAACCCCTTTAACACTCCATATTTTCAGATAGTCCATTGAAAGGGATTTACAGTCAGCACCCGGTAAACCCAGGCAGGTGCTTGGGCTCACTGGCCACAGGGGGGCCTGGGCTGCTGGGTCAGACACAACACTCGGGTCCCTCTGGTTTTTAAATTAAAGTGTTTTTAATTTTTTTAAAAAGCCATACGCACCTTTGCTGTCGCTTCCCAGCAGCTGTATCCCAATGACTTCCTGATGATGCAATCATGTGACAAAAATATCATCGCTGTTGTCAATTCCCGTCCTCAGTGTTAGGCCTAGTTCACACAAGTGTGTTTATGTGGGTACATGGGTGCGCGCAAAACCGCGCGTCTATTTAGGCTCCCTATGATATGTTTACATGTCCGTGTTTTACAGACGTGCAAATGCACGTACCTGCAAAACATAGGACATGCGTGCACCATAGGTCCGTGGTGTGTATCAATATACACCACTGGGAGTCCCCATGTCATTGAGCAATGTGACAGCACTGTCAGTGTTCAGTGACAAGGGGACTCCCTGCGGGGAGTAAAGAATCCCCTGTCACAGCTCTGACAGCTGGGGCAGAGGATCGCGATGTTCTCCCATTGCAGTCAATGGGGACGCCACTGCCGTAGGCGGCCCTATAGAAACCAATGGAATGCAGGCAACCACTGCAGTCATTTTCGGGAAGGGCTTTAAATATAAGCCCTTTCCTGAAAAATCATCCCTGGTTTGTGTAAAAAATGAAAAAAAAACATATACTGTATTTTCCGGCATATAAGACGACGAGGCGTATATGACGACCCCCGACTTTTCGTCTTATATGCCGGGAATACAGTGTGAAAAACAAAAAAATCAATATTCACCTCCGGCGGCGCTGCTGCAGGCTGTCGCTCCCTCATGCACGCTGGCAGAGCATTGCTTTCTGCAGGTGGGGCTTGAATGCCCCGCCTCCAGAAAGCTAATGCTCTGATTGGCTAACTTAGTCTGGCGTTAGCAATCACAGTCATTCAATGACGTCAATGAGACTCTCGCAGCGGGATGCGACTCGTGCCCCTGCAGTGACCCGCGGCTTACATGTCCTGCGTCTTTGCTCTGTGGACGTGCCAGTTGGCGCACAGCCGTAGTGCAGTCTGCGCGTCAGCAATGATGCAGCAGTGCGAGGCTCACACTGAAATCGGACGTGCACCGTTTATTTTTTATCACGCGAATTTTCCGCAATCACAATAGTGTCTGTCTGCATAGGATTGCATAAACCAATGTAATCCTATGACAGCGTACAAAAGCGGAAATTCCGCGCGGAATCTCGCCGCAAAATTTCCGCCCATGTGCATTAGGCCTTATTACTTGTACAGGACTTCAACAGCAAATATATGTTCTCATTGGGGTTATACGCAACATTATTTAGGTCTTGTGTTAAGAGAATGTGTAATCAGGAAATTACCTATTGTTTAACTCATTGAGGGCTGGACCATTTTTTGTTTTTACAGTTTTGAGTTCTCCTTTCTACTTTTAAAGAATCATAACTGTTTTATTCTTCTGTCAACATTGCTCTCTGAGAGTTTGCTGCAGGACAAGTTGTATTTTTCATTCGTGCCATACAATGCACTGAAAAACTTTAAAACCTTCTAATTGGAGTAAAATGGATAAAAAAACAATTGCGCAATCTTTGGGGGAGCTCTTGTTTTTACTGAGTATATAATGTGGCAAAAATGGCTTTATTATGTGGGTCTGTGCGATTACAACTATACCGAGTTTATTTAGTTTTTTTTGCTGTACTAATTTAAAAAAATAAAATATCTTTAAAAAATAAATTATTTTCTGCTGCCATTTTCTGGCAAACGTATCTTGTTTATTTTTCTGTCGATATAGCTGTGTAAGGGATCAATTTTTGTGGGATGACCTAAGGATTCTATCGGTAGCATTCTGGAGTGCATACATCTTTTTTATTACATTTTTTTCTCGGAGACAGGATGACCAGAAAAATGCAATTCTGGTGTTGTGTATTCCCTTTTCTGACAGGGTTCACCATAAGAGATAAATAATAAATTATTTTAATAGATCAGAAGTCTACAAATGCAGGGATACCTAATATGTTTTGGATTTATTTTGATTTTATTTATTATAAGTATGGGAAAAGGATTTTTTTTTCTTTTAATATCTTTTATTTTTCGCAATAACAAAAAATATTTGTTTCATTAATTTTTACTTTTGTCTTAGTCTGCTAAGGATACTTGAAATTGGAATTGTTTGAGCGCTTATACAATATACTGCAATACTTCAGAATTGCAGTATAAGGTATTTTTGCAGGCATTCTATTAAGACATATCACAGGCATGTCTTAATAGGCAGAAATACATGGCAGCCCTGAGGCCTGCAGAACACTCCAGACTGTCATGACAGCAAGCAATACCCTGCAATCTCATCATGGGGAGGGGGGAGGAGAATTGACAGTAGCATTTCAAGGGTTAATAGTAGAGATGAGCGAACGTGCTCGGATAAGCACTACTCGTCCGAGTAATGTGCCTTATCCGAGTACCGCTGTACTCGTCTTGAAAGATTCTGGACGCGCTGCGGAGCGGGGAGCTGCAGGGGAGAGCGGGGAGGAACGGAGGGGAGATCTTTCTCTCCTTCTCTCCCGGCCGCTCTGCCCCGCTCCCTGCTGCGACTCACCTGTCAGCAGCGGAGCGCCCCGAATCTTTCAAGACGAGTACAGCGGTACTCGGATAAGGCACATTACTCGGACGAGTAGTGCTTATCCGAGTACGTTCGCTCATCTCTAGTTAACAGCCACAATCGATATAAACACTGATCTCGATTGTTGCGGCTGTTTATCAGCTGTCAGAGACAACCGACCCTAGCCGTGTATGTTGCAGGCTCAGCTCCTGAAAAACGCCCATATTAACACCGTACACATCTGCCATACATGTACTCTGGATGTTGCCAAGTAGTTAAAGGGAATGGGTCACATTGAAGGTGGAAATAAATCTGAAATGATTCCCTTTTGTCAGATTTTTTAACATGACAAAAACATGGCATTTCAACAGGGTGTGTAGAATTTTTATATCCACTATAAGTGAGCTAGTGTTACCTTGGTTAGTTATTTCTTTCTGTTCGAACCTTACAGCCTCTTTTTCCTCAGATGGTCATGTGATCTCAATTATGACCAGCTCTGATCTGCTGAGGGTTATGGATTCATTTTCTAGTCAAATTTCTCCATTTATGGAATGCTGTTGCATGGATTTATCACAGAAACTATCTAGAGGTGAAAGCATATACTCTTATCATAGTTACTTATGGTGATCACACAGCTCCTGACACACAGTTATAGTAGAGGAGATCACAGCTCATCCTCTTCACTGTATACTTTAGGTCTGTAGCTTATTTAAGTGAATGTAGAGGTTACATTCACTTAAATAGTTACACTGTCCAGCCAACAGGCAGAGAGGCTATAGCTTCTATCTAATGCTGTGCCAATGCATCGTAGGATTGCTTGAAAATGAAAGTAAAAAAATCTAAGCATCAGACAGGGGTGACTATACACAGAGGAGACCTCCAGAGTGTGACAGGCAATCATGTGAGAGGGGCAGGCATGGAAAAATGTGTTTTCTCCAAAGTGGTTCTTTAAGTTTTAGACTTTCCTTTCCTTATAAAACATTTTAAGAGTACGTGAAAAACTGAGCTCATCAGTGGCAATAAAGGTGCTTTGAGGCCCTTGTGTCTAGAGGATATTGCTGGCTACAGTCCAGAAAAACATTTGACCTGTTCTGCTGTAATCTCCCCTGATTTCCCAGTAGTTATTTGTTTTGGAAAGCACAAGTGACCCCAGCGGATTTTATATTGTTCTCACTAAGAAGGATTACTGGCTGGAATTGGGTTCAGGATATAAGGCCCTCTATCAGTTCATTGCTCTTTGGACCAGAAGATGAACACATAGACTTGTGAATTTCTTGCATGATTTAAAAAAGGTAAGCAATAGGAAAGCAATACTTCCATTTTAATAAACTAGTATCCAACAACTCCCGTTGAGATCTCGCCCATATATTTTACCTAAATATACGTATATGGATGCTTTAATGATCTAAACGTATTCTTAGCCTATGTAGTTATTATATATCATCTAGAAGTCTAGTATGAAAGATCTCATTGAGTATGAAATTTTTCTTTTTTCCGGTGTGTGGGGGGAAGTTGTTTAGGAATACATGGAACAGACTATATCACCATTTTTTTAAATTATTTAAAACCAAATAGAGAAATATATTATATTTTCTAATCTGTTTATATTGTCTGATTGTAGAATTTTTTATTATCATCTCATCTGAGTTACATTTATCAGCATTCAGAGATATGCTTTACAGCAGCTTCATGGGCCGCTTACACTGGAGCCCATCCACACTGGATGCGAGAAATGTACATTAAAAAAAACGCATGCCTTTTAAACATACATTTACATTTTTTTAAATCCTATGCGTTGTAGAGATTGATCCTTTTTTATAAAAGAAACCTATATGTGTTAAACTGTAAACTCTTTTTTGTAATAAAAAAAAGGTACATTAATCGTATTGAAACGCACAGCCATGTTTCTATGTCTTTCTTTGACTGCAATGTTAAAAAAGCTATTTGTTTCAATAAGTTTTTTTGTGGGACAGAAAAACATAGTAGACTACACTTTTTTAATCCCACCAAAAAAAAAACCTTACAGAAACATATCCATAGTTTGACAATAGAAAACAGAACTTCCGGCACGTCCGTGGATACCAGAATAGAAACAGTATTTTATTTAGGCATCATGGATAAAAAACATCTTCCCAAAAAATTTTGCACTTATATGTTTTGAGTTTTTATTCCTAACTTGGATGCTATGACTAAGAACTCTGTTCGGAACCCGTAAGCGCTACATGTTTTGGAAGATGTTTTTTTATCCATGACGTCTTAATAAAATACTGCTTTTATTCCGGTATTCACGGACGTGCCGGAGGTTCTGTTGTCTATTGCTGTGGTGTGTGCCTGAACCTGTCCTGACGGTTGTTGTGTCCGTGCAGTGAGCTGGCGTTTTAGATTTACATGTTTAAACCATTATATTCTATGGATCCGCGAAACGTTACATTTTTATCTGTTTTTTTTGGACAAAGTGTGCGTTTCATAGATGAACATATGCCAAAGTGGATGGCCCCTCACACAATGGACAAGAGGGGATCTACTGACTTGTATAATGACCTGCAAATGTCGTTTTGTAGGGAGAGGGAGTAGATAGTCCCAGCTTATACCTATTGTGAATGGTGGATCCTGTGTTACCTACATATAGGTGTTACCTCTCAGTGTAATCCTGCCTGTGATCTTAGTGAGACAACTGCTGCAAAGCTTTCTCTACAGATCACGAAGTTACAGGCTAGTATTAGGCTCAGTGGTCAGTGTGAGAAATGCAGGATTTGGGGGAGTTTTTTTTTTATAGATTGTGACCAATTAAAAAAAAAAAAATCACCAAAAATAATTTAAAAAATGTTTAACAGAAAAATGTGAATTATATAATAGGTCACCTTCCCTTTAAAATGATCAATATAGTATTAGGAAATAAAGTAATGAATTTGCACACCACTGTAATCAGTAAGTACAAAACTATCTCAGGATCATTTGCTTATTTGAAGCAGCACCCTTGTAATTAGCATACTGTATGAAAGGAACCCCATGCCCAAGTAGACCCCACCAGTATAAGTCCATGACAATATCCAATGAAAAATAGTAGGACACCACAAATCTCGAGTGATGCAATAAGATGCACAATTTTATTGAAGCTCCAATGTCACTTCGACATAACAACAGTGACGTTACAGACAATAAATGTCCTTTATGAAGCTGATAGAAAGCGGGATCGGGACCAGCGGCCTTGACTGAGCATCCATGTAAGTACAACATTGTATACTCAAAGACTTGTCTGATTGACACAATATAAAAGTATAAAAAACACCTTTACCCATATGTTATAAACAAGAGTTAAAGAAACTTGTTACACTCCCTTAAAGTAATCGTAATTGAGTGCAGCCATCATATATATGCCAGTGATTGTCTGTCCACTGACTCTGTACTCTCTCTATCTAAAACTGAATTTCTTGTGTTTGCACCATGTACTAACCAAACAAAACTGATGCCTCCACCCTGTGCCGGCCACTACACTGATGCCTCCACCCTGTACCTGCCACTACACTGATGCATCTATCCTGTGCCGGCCACTAAACTGATGCCTCCACCCTGTATCAGTTACTACACTGACACCTCCACCCTGTACCAGCCACTGCACTGATGCCTCCACCCTATGCCGGCCACTACACTGATGCGTCCACCCTCAGCCGATTAACACATGACTTTGTAGCACGTCCATGCATACCAGAATAGAAACATGTAGGGTGTGTGTGTGGGGGCTTAAAATATAAGACCTACCCAGTAAATAAGCCCTAGCTACAGCCTTTTTTTTAACTATACATCACCTTAGAAGCACTGTCCAGCGCTCTGCTTCAGCTTCTCCCTGGTCCCCGGAACTGGTCTTCTTCATCTCTTCTGTTCGGGGATGGAAACATCCCTGCCTCCTGGAAGAGTTGGCTGTGACTGGCTGACGCTTGGCCAATCAGAGCCAGAGCTTGATGAATGGCTGTGATTGGTTCATCGAGTGCTGGCTGTGATTGGCTAAGCACCAATATATTTATTTCCCTGGGATAGAACAAAACAAGCTTTTATACTTCTTCTGTCACCTTACTTCCTTAGAGTTTGTAAAGGGCTTTCCTAGGGTTTCCCCGAGAGCGGGTGCGTGGGAGGGGGCTAGAGAGCTTTTCATTGCGATTCTTCTCTAGAAAAGAGAAGCAGCGAGCTAGTGGGTGGATCCCGCTAGCCCCGCCCCCTCTCTTGGCCAGAGATTAAATCACTATGAGAATCCCTCTGGCCCCGCCCCTGCTTTTGAGGAAACCCTGGGAAATCATTTTAGACGTGCCCCCTATCCCTGCAAATATGGGGAGACATATAAGAGATCCCCTATAGCTCCGCTTTCCTCTCTCTCCTGCTTTGAGGGATTCCAAGGCTGTTGCGCAATCCTCCCCCATTGATTTCAATATGGTCCGGGACCCATTGAAAGCAATGGACAAGATATTGCAGCTTTTTCGTATCACATTGAGGCCTGAGTGAACACATTGCAAATGACAAATGATGATTTCATAATCATGCGTTTTCACTGACTCTTGCATTGCTGGAAAACCTATTGCCAGTGGGGAAGAGCCCTGAGGCCTTAGTCAGACGGGCGTTTTTTGCCGCGATTTGCGGATCGCATGACGGATGCGCATCCGCAAATCGCGTGACCGGTGCGCGCAAGTCGCCCGCAAATCGCCCGAAAATCTGCTCCTAGCCGCGTTTCATTAGAAACGGGCCGGAGCTGTCCAGCGCATTGCATTCAATGGAGACGGCAATACAGCCGTCTCCATTGAAAGCAATGCGCTGCGGGCGAGCCCGGGATGAATTGTCGGTAAGGGCTTAAATATATAAGCCCTTACCTGCAATCCATCCTAAAATGTGTTAAAATAAAAAAAAATTGCATTCTCACTTTCTGCCTGCAGCTCCGGGCAGCCGTCCTGCAGTGGGTGTGAAGGGGGTGTGAGTCAGACCTGCCCCCTGATTGGCTCAGCGCTGAGCCAATCAGAGGCATGCCTCACTCACACCCATTCATGAATTCATGAATGGATGTGAGTCAGACCTGCCCCTGATTGGCTCAGCGCTGAGAGGCAGCAGTCACTCACCCATTCATGAATTCATGAATGGGTGTGTGAGTGAAACCGGCCTCTGATTGGTCAGGCTGTGACCAATCAGAGCAGATCATTCAGCAGGCGGGGATTTTAAAGCCCCGCCGGCTGAATAGTGCCGAGAAGCAGTTCAGGAGAACTGACAGCGGCCGCGGCTGGACTCCGGCTGCAGCGGAAAGGTGAGTATACAATTTTTTTTTATTTTAACACATTTTAGCATGAATTGCAGGGAAGGGTTTATATATTTAACCCCTTCCCGACAATTAACCCCGCGCACGCCGGCAGCCCATTGCTTTCAATGGAGCGGCTGTATTGCCGCTCCATTGAATTCAATGGGCAAACATCGTTCTTCTCTGCCACAGCTGTTACAGCTGTGGCAGAGAAGAATGATTTGTCTTCTATATGTTCTCAACGGGGTCGGCGCTGCTGCCGCCGGCCCCATTGAGCGCATATACAGAAGCGAACAGGAATCGCAGATCGCAGATAGGTGCGATCTGCGATTTTTTGTTCTATAATTTTTCGGACGAGCGCATAAAAAGCGCTCATGTGTCCGATACCATTGCGAAGGAATGGTTTTAAAAAATCGCCGGACGCATGCGCATGCGCAAATCGCGGCAAAAAACGTCTGACTAAGCCCTAATACTGTAAATTATATGCTATTTTGTGTATGTTACTTCTGATTTGTAAAGTGCTGCAGAATATGCCGGTGCTATATAAAGATTTATGGTAGATATATATGGTAGATTATACAGAGTTTATCACTAAGTTTTAGCATGCTATATGTTCATAATATTCCAAGAAGTAAAATCTTCCCTATTCCCAGGATGATTGACATGCTAGTCACTGCAGCACCATCACTATACCCATGGAAATGCTTTATGTGCACAGCAGCCAAGCTCTTCAGCAATAAAACAAATACCCTGTGCTTGCAATGCACGCATATTACTGATTGCACATACTAAAATAAAGGCATGTGCTCGATTTTAGCTGCATGTGCTCATGCAATAATTTCATGGGTTCAGGTGGTCCCATCAAATACTCCTACCCGCACCATACACGAAGAAGTGCTAACCATCGTGTATAGAGTCAATATAAAAAGTCCATACACCCCTGTTAAAATGTCAAGGTTTTGTCCTGTTAACAAATCTGACAAAGATGAATCATTTCAGATTATTTCCTCCTTTAATGTGCCCGTTATCTGTACAATTCCATTGAAAAAACTGTCTATGACAGCATTCAGTCTTTTTGGGTAGGTGTCTATCAACATTGCACATCTTGACTTGGCAATCTTTGCCCACTCTTCCTTGCAAAAGCCATCCAAATGTGTCAGTTTGTGATGTTTACTGCCCTCTTCAGGTCAACCCACAAACCTTCAGTGGGATTAAGATTAGAGATGAGCGAACATGTCCGTTACGGACACATCCGCACCCGGACACCGGCTTCGCCGAACACTGCAGTGTTCGCGCGTAAGTGTCCGGGTGCCGCCGGGGGGCGGGGAGATGCGCGGCGGCGCGGGTGGCAGTAGCGGGGAACAGGGGGGAGCCCTCTCTCTCTCCCTCTCCCCCCCACTCCCCGCCGCACCCCCCCGCGCTGCCACGGCGGCCCCCGAACTTTTTCGCCCGAACACTGAAGTGTTCGCAAAGTTCGGTGTTCGGGCGAAAAAGGGGCGGGGCCGAACGTGTTCGCTCATCTCTAATTAAGATCAATGGTCTCAGGAAGGTCCACTCCCAAACTGTGTTCTTCTTCAGGCAGGGGCCATCCTTTTGTTAATTTGGAGGGTCGTTATTGTGTTGAAAGATGAAATTCCTTTTCATCTTTAGCATTTTAGCAAAGTTTTGTCCCAAAATGGACTGATATTTGGAACTGTTCATAATACCCTTCACCTTGACTAAATCCCCAGTTCCAGCAGCAGACAAACAGCCCTAAATTATAATGCTGCCTCCGCCGTGCTTCACTGCGGGTTGGTGGTCTAGTGGTGATGCATCAAACATACCTTTTGGAATTATGGTCAACAAGTTCAACCTTCGTCTCATCAGACCATAACATGTTCTCCCACATACTTTCAGCAGACTTGATGGAGGTTTTGGCAAAACATAGCCGGGCTTGGATGTTTTCTTTGTTAGAAAAGGCTTCCGTCTTGCCCCCTCCACCCTACACCCTAGACATATGAAGAATACAGGAGATGATTGTCACATGCACTACACAACCACTTCCTGTCCAGAAATTCCTGCAGCTCCTTTAATATTACTGTAGGCCTCTTGGCAGCCTCCAGGACCAATTTTTCTTCCAGTATTTTCATCAATTGTTGGTGAACATTCAGTTGGTAATGTCATTGCTGTGCCAGATATAATCCACTTCTTGATGACCATAAGATCCCTTTGATGTCTTGTAAGCTCTTTACGGCTTTTGCTGAAAATTGCCACTAAGAAAATATTAGGAAAATCCTACTAGAGGATCTGAACTTTATATGGGGGTAAATCAGAATCACTTTAAATAATGGCAGCGGAGTGCTGATTACTATTAAATGGCTAATTGTGAATACAACCACATCCCCAATATAGATGAGCGAGTATACTCGCTAAAGGCAATTGCTAGAGTGAGCATTGCCTTTAGCGAGTATCTCCCCCGCTCGAGACTGCAGGTTCGGGTGCCGGCAGCGGGCAGGGAGCTGCGGGGGAGAGCGGGGCGAACCGGAGGGGAGATCTCTCTCTCCCTCTCTCCCCCCCTCCGCTCCCTCCTGCTGACAGCCGCTACTCACCACTCCCCCGCACCGACACCCGAACCTGCAGTCTCGAGCGGGTGAGATACTCGCTAAAGGCAATGCTCGCTCGAGCAATTGCCTTTAGCGAGTATACTCGCTCATCTCTACATCCCCAAATATTAGGTGTTCACACTTATGCAACCATATTATTTGTTTTGTTTTTTTCTCAACAATAAATAATTTCAACTTGTTTTTCAATGGAATTGTACAGATAATGGGTCCCATTGAAGGTGGAAACAAATCTGAAATAAAGTATTAATTTTTGTCGGATTTTTAACATACATGTCATTTTAACCCTCTCCAATCCAATTTGTATTCTGGTTTTCCTAGGGGGCTTACTCTTTTTCTGCTATTACACAACAGCGCTATATGCTGGCTAAAGCCAGTACTGCATGAGGTGACACGTTGGATAGGCTCTGACAGCAGAGAGGCTGACAATATACAGTAAGAGAACCCTGATGAACGTCTTCCAACATCGGAGCTGTACAGCCGTAAATCATAATAT
Source organism: Eleutherodactylus coqui (assembly GCF_035609145.1). Taxonomy (NCBI): domain Eukaryota; kingdom Metazoa; phylum Chordata; class Amphibia; order Anura; family Eleutherodactylidae; genus Eleutherodactylus; species Eleutherodactylus coqui. Next base: position 49,287,370 of record NC_089849.1, on the reverse strand, counting down.
CGTTAGATGTCAGACAGCGGATTGGAAAGGGTTAATAGGGGTGTTTAGACTTTTTATATTTACTGTACTAGCAGTTATAACCAAATGGTATACACACAGTAGTACCAGATATCTGACATTAAAGACAATGATGATAAGAGCTAAGAGAAACTATGCTCAGAAGGATCAATGAGGATCCCCAAATTCCGACCCCTAATAACCATGATTTTATGGTATAGCCTATTTATATGCCAAAATGTATATGGCTTGAAAACCTTTATTTCTTACATTGCATTAGTATTGATAAGTTGGTAATAGAAACAAGATCAATTTACCATTGACCTAGATTGTATGGAAAAGTACCAATGTTGATATCGTCCATCTTCCCTTCATATCTTTTCCTTTTCGTCATACTAATCACCAGAACATCCTACATAAATCTTTAGACAGCTATAGATTAATAGATAGATCATCCAATTTAATAAAATTACTTTATTATCTATTTTGTCAGATAAATTGACCCAAAGATGTTCAAACTGTGGCGTGTCTGCTTCACATGTATATTGCTTATCCAGGCTCATCTTCTTAGTAGTGCTGCCGGAGGCAAGCATGGAGCTAAACTACGAATGTCTAAAGGAGCCTTAAATAATGGTAAGAACTGCATTTTCTAAAATAATGAAAGTTTCTGCTTCATCGACTACTGGTGTTGGTCATCTCTTCACTTTATCAGAGGAACGTGCACATTTACTTGGGTTATTTTAGATGAGTAGGTTCAAAACCTCCCTAAGGCCTTAGTCAGACGGGCATTTTTAGCCGCGATTTGCGCATGCGCATGCGTCCGGTGATTTTATAAAACCATTGCTTTGCAATGGTATCGGACACATGGGCGCTTTTTATGCGCTCGTCCGATAAATTATAGAACAAAAAATTACAGATCGCACCTATCTGCGATTCCTGTTCTCTTCTCTATATGCGCTCAATGGGGCCGGCGGCAGCAGCGCCGACCCCATTGAGAACATATAGAAGACAAATCATTCTTCTCTGCCACAGCTGTAACAGCTGTGGCAGAGAAGAACGATGTTTGCCCATTGAATTCAATGGAGCGGCAATACAGCCGCTCCATTGAAAGCAATGGGCTGCCGGCGTGCGCGGGGTGAATTGTCGGGAAGGGGTTAAATATATAAGCCCTTCCCTGCAATTCATCCTAAAATGTGTTAAAATTAAAAAAAATTGTATACTCACCTTTCCGCTGCAGCCGGAGTCCAGCCGCGGCCGCTGTCAGTTCTCCTGAACTGCTTCTCGGCACTATCAGCCGGCGGGGCTTTAAAATCCCCGCCTGCTGAATGATCTGCCTCTGATTGGTCACAGCCCTGACCAATCAGAGGCCGGTTTCACTCACACACCCATTCATGAATTCATGAATGGGTGAGTGACTGCTGCCTCTCAGCGCTGAGCCAATCAGGGGCAGGTCTGACTCACATCCATTCATGAATTCATGAATCGGTGTGAGTGAGGCATGCCTCTGATTGGCTCAGCGCTGAGCCAATCAGGGGGCAGGTCTGACTCACACCCCCTTCACACCCACTGCAGGACAACCGCGCGGAGCTCCGGCTGCCGGTAGAAGGTGAGTATACAATTTTTTTTTATTTTAACACATTTTAGGATGAATTGCAGGGAAGGGCTTATATATTTAAGCCCTTACCGACAATTTATCCCGGGCTCGCCCGCAGCGCATTGCTTTAAATGGAGGCGGCTCTATTGCCGTCTCCATTGAATGCAATGCGCTGGACAGCTCCGGCCCGTTTCTAATGAAACGCGGCTAGAAGCAGATTTTCGGGCGATTTGCAGGCGACTTGCGCGCTCCGGTCACGCGATTTGCGGATGCGCATCCGTCATGCGATCGGCAAATCGCGCGAAAAAAACGCCCGTCTGACTAAGGCCTAAAAACGTTGTTTCCTCACCTCTAAAATTCTAGATAGAAGCAGCCAAATATTGGTATTATATTCGATGAGTTGGATGAGACATGATAACTTCAAAAAGTTGGGGGATCACATGAAGGAGGATGGTGGTATAGGAATGAAGGAGAATTTTAGAGTTTGCTATATTATATTTTTTAAGTGACGTTTGGAATTTCACTACAATCAGGTGTATCTTAAAATGTAAGATACCTCTACATGTTAGGAAAACGGGCCGATTAATCACTCAAAAGGGCAGATTCAAGTCATAGTCGTTCAGTGTAAACATGACCATCGACAAGGTGAGAAGCAAGAATTTGCTAATTGTTTCATGTCAGCCTACCAATGAAATAATAACTTGTCGATCAAAAATGGTCTGGGGTAAAGTTGCAGTTTTACCTATTTGAATGACTTGCGAACAAATTTGCATGAAGATCCCTTCTATGAATGATATCTCAGCAAACAACTAATGAACAACCATCTCTTGTATAAAAGCTACAATTACGTTTTTGAGCGACTATTTGAACAGTAGTTGCTCCGTGTAAAGGTTCTTTTATGGGTCACTATACAAAAGCTATAACGGGCCTCCAACTATCATGTGTAACTTTACACACTGTTCGCCTCATGGATTTTTTTGCCCCTCTCAAGTCCTAGTGTCTTGGTTTGACCACAGCCTCTGCATTCCATATCACTGCACCCCAGAATATGTTCCTGGACAAATAGACTCTATTAACTTCATGGCACATGCAAGCTCCAGATGCCTTCTTCTCTCCCAGCATGCTCGATCACCACCAGACCCAATATACTGATACGGCCAGTCAGTGCATTGGGTTATAACATATAATAGTGTACCCCCGAGAACCCTGTGAGTACATTGGGTCTGTCAGTGATTAAGCGTGCTGTGAAGGGAAGAGGCCGCCTGGAGCATAGAACAGCTTCCCTTCACAGCACCCAAAGATGGCATTGGCATATGAGCAGGGAGGGCAGTAAAGCACATGAAGGGGGGGGGGGGGAGTGGGAGCACAGCGTTTAGAGAAAATAAAGTACGGTATATCTAATATAGAGTATAAAGAATACATATGTATATCTAGACCCCAAACTGTTGTAAGGTTGATGCAAAACTATTTACTACATTCAATCAAAGATATACAGCTAGTTTTTCCTCCTGTTCCATCACAACTTCCTACGTGTGAAGATAATTTTGCATTGTTTTGCGCTCATTGGTATAGTTGGATGCCTTAATTTAACAGGTGGATGCTACACAAATTTGTTCACACTTCTGACAGTGCTGATATTATCTTTCAGGGGCAGCCCACACTAGCGGTTTTGTTTCCACCTAGCGTTCTGTCAGAGAAGCAGTTATGGAAAGAAAATGTTTCAGTTTTCGCATCCATGGACATGCACTGAAATTGAAGACCTTTGGTCTTAATTAGAGATGAGCGAACACGTTCGGCCCCGCCCCTTTTTCGCCCGAACACCGAACTTTGCGAACACCTCGGTGTTCGGGCGAAAAAGTTCGGGGGCCGCCGTGGCAGCGCGGGGGGGTGCGGCGGGGAGTGGGGAGGAGAGGGAGAGAGAGAGGGCTCCCCCCTGTTCCCCGCTACTGCCGCCCGCGCCGCCGCGCATCTCCCCGCCCCCCGGCGGCACCCGGACACTTACGCGCGAACACTGCAGTGTTCGCTAAAGCCGGTGTCCGGGTGCGGATGTGTCCGTAACGGACACGTTCGCTCATCTCTAGTCTTAATCCGTTTGTCAATTAAAACCAGTTTAACCAGTTTCTAGTTTAACAAATGGAAACAAAATGGAATGCTAGGTTTTAATATGACAGAACAACTAGATGGAGACAAAAACTCCTAGTGTGAACTGGCCTATACTTGTTTTTGATATAAAGGCATTAAACTAGGTTTCAAACTATTTACTTTGTAAAATATAAAGGTGGGATGGAAGAAAAATCTATATTTTAAATCATATATATGTTTTTCATTCACAGCTGTCTCAGGCCAAATGAAAGGAAAACATTCGCGGAACAATTTGAAAATGCCACCCATGGGTAGTGGTGGGGGTGGGGGTGGTGGTGGGGCCCCTGTTGGGGGTATGACTGGTGAGCAGCCCAGTGGTGGGGGTGGAGCCCCTGTTGTGGGTATGACTGGTTGGCAGCCTAGTGGTGGGGGTGGAGCCCCTGTTGGGGGTATGACTGGTGGGCAGCCTAGTGGTGGGGATGGTGGGAATGCAGGAGGTGGAGGCCTTTTGGGTGGTGTCCTAGGAGGTGGAAAAGGAGGTGGTCTGTTAGGTGGTGTACTTGGTGGAGGGCAGGATGGAGGAGGTGGTCTGTTAGGTGGTGTGCTTGGTGGAGGACAGGGTGGAGGAGGTGGTCTGTTAGGTGGTGTGCTTGGTGGAGGACAGGGTGGAGGAGGTGGTCTGTTAGGTGGTGTACTTGGTGGAGGGCAGGGTGGAGGAGGTGGTCTGTTAGGTGGTGTACTTGGTGGAGGGCAGGGTGGAGGAGGTGGCCTTCTTGGTGGTGTTCTCGGTGGAGGTGGTGGTGGGGGTCTGCTTGGTGGTGTTCTAGGAGGTTCTGGTGGTGGTGGACTACTTGGAGGCCTTCTTGGTGGAGGTGGGGGTGGTGCTCCTCCTGGTTACACCAATCCTCCTATTAATGGTGGCATCCTAGGAAATGGTGGTTTGCTGGGTGGATTACTTGGAGGAGGAGGACTTCTTGGAATACTTGGCAATGGAGGACTTCTAGGCACAGTACAGGGTATAACCGGGTGAGATATATGCTATTCATGTTTTGTCTGCAGTGAGTGAAAAGTCAAAAAACACTCACATATTTGTATGTTGCTTAATAAATATTTTCTCTCCTTTATTTAAAATTGAGAAGGGAAGACAGGCCAAGCAGTGTTTTCATATAGTCAGTCACAGACCAGGTGACAAAAACATTCTCCAAAATGGCTAACAATTGCTTCAGTATCTTGCCCCCAAATAAAATAAGAAGAGCAACTCTGGAACAAAATGTACTAAGTTCAATAATATCCAAACTAATTGAGTGTGAACTGCCATAAGCTGCTGCAAAGTTTGCATAATGCAAGATTGCTCTAATGATTAGCATTATACTAGACCATCGCTTTCATTACCATGTGCCACAAGTGGCTCTTGGGTTTTTGCATGTGACATATTTGAATATGTTAGTTGCAAATACTGTTGTGTATTGGTGGTATCATTGATATCACAGTATTGGTAAAATGTGACTGCAGGATCTAAACCATAAGACCAGCAGCTGATTTGAGGCTTATTTTTAAATTTAATGTAAAGAAATGATCTTTCCGAAATGTGACATTTATTTGCTTTAGTTCATCACTGTTTTCAATATGACCTTCTTGCAAAATACTGTAAATATGAAGTACTCTTTATCAGGCCAATACCAACGAATGCTTGGTATCTTATTACTCCATCATTTTGATACCATTTGAGTAAAGGACTGAAAATTAGTCAGGTTATTGACTTTTGACACTTTTTCCTTTCTTTTGAATGCTATTAAAATGGTTTTACACTAGAAAAGTCTGATTCTTTTTATCCAGCAGTGCATGAATTGTGGGGTCCAGTGAGTGCTGCCTCTTCAATGTATATTCACGCACAGTAGCTCATCGGTATGTACAACTGTACATGATGCTGCAGCTCAGTTCCATTCAAGTGAATAGGGTAGAGCATCAGTATCAGGCACACCAGCTGTGAGTGGGCAAACAATGAAGTGGTTCAGCACTCCAGCGATCACTACAAACCTCTTCATTCTAGTGATCAGTGAAGATCCTAGCAGTTGGACCATCACCAATCACATATTGATGGTGTGACAGGGTGGTCTAGATAGAAGGCCTACTCTACTTTGTACATCCAACTAATGGAGAAAGGCAACTCTGGGGAACTTTCTAGCAGATAGAATGGTGGTACTTCGGGCAATGGGAACTGTTGGGCAATGGAGCGGTCACATGCTTTTCCACAAACCTGGGGATTCCTGGTGGGCCACAAGGAAGACATTGTTGATGCTTAATTGCTCACAAACGTTAATAAATGGAGAACAATTCAGAGCCATATCTTCAAATTTCTGGAATTTGTGGTCTGTTCACCGAATTGCCAAAACTGCAGTGCTCAGCACTTCTCTTTCCTCTGGATCCACCTTGTCCAGGTCACACAGGCTGGTACAGCCGATCTCGCCTACAGGACCTCATTTCTGTTACTTGCCAAAGTGGAGCTACACACAAGTCCCTGTGTGTCTGTTCACTTCCGCTAATATATGAGTTGGTACTATGCTTGTAAAGAGAGCACATGCAGTTTAGCCCTCCCTGTGTCCTTCCGCACAAGCTGTGAAGGTACATGTGCAATTGAAACATATAAAGTTACAACAAATCAACAGAATCAGCACCCTCTTTAATGGTCTATCCCAAAAGTATTATACAATAGTACTCCTAAAGGACCCCTGAAATGTTGCTAAAATTAATAGTTTTTGATTGATATAAACTACTTCTAAACAATCTCCACTGTAGGATACAACCTTTGTCATGTCACAGGGATAGGAACTAGTTCTATATATGATTGACAGTAGGGTACAAAATGAATCCATAATTTCAGTGCTACATAGGATAACTTGTACTTTACTACTGTATATCTTTCAGGCTACGAATTCTAGACCTCACACTTCCAAAAATATCTCTGCGCCTTTTGCCTGGTATTGGAGTTCATCTGAACCTGTACACAAAAGTGGCAATCAATGGTAATAGGTAAGAGTATATGTATCTTAATTAATTGTGTGATGATAAGGGTATAGTATATCACACGCACTAGATTTCTGTCCTGTTCATGAGAATGGGGTTTGCAAAAATCAATGCACCTACTTCAAAAAACATATTTTTTCCATTACAGTAATTTCTACAATGAATCTGCAGCAAATTTTAGATATTGGACCACATTTTCATGAGAAGATGACATAAAAAATACTAATATATGGTGCTTTAACCTATCCAGGATACTGAATCCCATCTTAATGTGATATTTAAGCCTTCTAGGATTTCTTGATATCTTGGTAGAAGTAAACATTACAGCAAGAACCAGACTGACACAGGAGGCATCAGGAGTTCCCCGGTTGGTTATTGAAGACTGCCAAGCACTACTCGGAGGAATAAACATAAGGCTATTAAGAGGGTGAGGAAGACTAGGTCCATTTGCTTTCATGAGTTTGGTTATAAAATATTTCATAACTAAAAAGCATTGTTTTCCATGACATAGATTGCTATCAGGGATCCTGGATGGGCTTCTCACCAACCTTCTTCGAAATATTTTACCTGGACTGGTAAGCCTCCAATCGAGATATTATCTTACATGTTTACCTTCCTACACAGACCAGCTAAAGGTACCTCTACATGGGACAGCTGTTGGGCACATAAGCACCCGACAGCTGTCCTTCAGACTATTGCTCCTGTGTAGAGATGAGCAAACGTACTCGGTTCGGGTGTTTTTGGATCCGAGCATCGCTTTTTCCGAGTAACTGACTACTGGGACGAAAAGATTTGGGGGGCGCCGGGGGTGCGCGGGGGGTTGCAGAGGGGAGTGGGAGGAGAGAGAGCTCCCCCCTGTTCCCCACTGCTACCCCCCGCCTCCACCACGCCGCCCCCACCCCCCGGTGCCCCCCGAATCTTTTCGTTCAAGTAGTCAGTTACTCGGAAAAAGCGGTGCTCGGGTCCAAAAACACCCGAACTGAGTAAGTTCGCACATCTCTACTCCTGTGCTTTCACACAAAAGTCGTTCTGTGAATGGAAGCGAAGCCTGCCAGAGATTGCTCTGGCCGCTCACGTCCATTCACTGCAAATAGGCAGTCATTCTTAGATGAACCGCTGCCTGTTTACACAACCAGATTGTTGTTTTCTTTTTAGTTCAGCTCAAAAGCAAGGGACTCCGACAGGTGAGTCATTTGTCACTTAGTGCCTTGTCGGTAGCCATGTGTACATGAGACGACTATTGGCCTAATTCGCTTTTTCCAGCCATCATTCAGGTGATAATTGCTCTGTGTAAGGGCTTAGTCAGACGGGCGTTTTTTGCCGCGATTTGCGCATGCGCATGCGTCCGGCGATTTTTTAAAACCATTGCTTTGCAATGGTATCGGACACATGAGCGCTTTTTATGCGCTCGTCCGAAAAATTATAGAACAAAAAATCGCAGATCGCACCTATCTGCGATCTGCGATTCCTGTTCGCTTCTGTATATGCGCTCAATGGGGCCGGCGGCAGCAGCGCCGACCCCATTGAGAACATATAGAAGACAAATCATTCTTCTCTGCCACAGCTGTAACAGCTGTGGCAGAGAAGAACGATGTTTGCCCATTGAATTCAATGGAGCGGCAATACAGCCGCTCCATTGAAAGCAATGGGCTGCCGGCGTGCGCGGGGTTAATTGTCGGGAAGGGGTTAAATATATAAACCCTTCCCTGCAATTCATGCTAAAATGTGTTAAAATAAAAAAAAATTGTATACTCAGCTTTCCGCTGCAGCCGGAGTCCAGCCGCGGCCGCTGTCAGTTCTCCTGAACTGCTTCTCGGCACTATTCAGCCGGCGGGGCTTTAAAATCCCCGCCTGCTGAATGATCTGCTCTGATTGGTCACAGCCTGACCAATCAGAGGCCGGTTTCACTCACACACCCATTCATGAATTCATGAATGGGTGAGTGACTGCTGCCTCTCAGCGCTGAGCCAATCAGGGGCAGGTCTGACTCACATCCATTCATGAATTCATGAATGGGTGTGAGTGAGGCATGCCTCTGATTGGCTCAGCGCTGAGCCAATCAGGGGGCAGGTCTGACTCACACCCCCTTCACACCCACTGCAGGACGGCTGCCCGGAGCTGCAGGCAGAAGGTGAGAATGCAATTTTTTTTTATTTTAACACATTTTAGGATGGATTGCAGGTAAGGGCTTATATATTTAAGCCCTTACCGACAATTCATCCCGGGCTCGCCCGCAGCGCATTGCTTTCAATGGAGACGGCTGTATTGCCGTCTCCATTGAATGCAATGCGCTGGACAGCTCCGGCCCGTTTCTAATGAAACGCGGCTAGAAGCAGATTTTCGGGCGATTTGCGGGCGACTTGCGCGCACCGGTCACGCGATTTGCGGATGCGCATCCGTCATGCGATCCGCAAATCGCGGCAAAAAACGCCCGTCTGACTAAGCCCTAAGGGTACCTTAAGAAAATAACTCCATTCTTTTTGCAAAACATGCAATTTTTTCCAACTTGAGAGGGTTTTTAAGACCTGAGAATAAGTGGAACATGGTCAGTAGAAAGAAATCCTTATTAGTTCACAACTGAGACAGTAGTAGATACTAAAGTTCTAGCTGTACATTTCATCAGCTCCTATCTTCTCATCAGTGCCCGATAGTTAATGGGATCTAATGACTAGTGTGGTGAGGTGTATACTGTATAGAGATAATGCCAATGGACTCCAACACTGCACATTAATCTATAATTCAAGTAATACTCACAGGTGGCTAGTGAAGAATACGTGAATTGAGCAAGTTGGGTTAATGGCTTGAGTAGATGTGCATGAAGGGTAAAAGCAGCAGAATGTGATGGTGTAAGGTCCAGAATTTCTAACTTTACCTCTCATAAATATACTCTCATCAACACTTATAAACCTATTCCAAAGCAAATATATGAGTCAAATTTAGATGCCTCACTAAGTACAAAAGCTGATTGCATTTAGAGAAGCTATATACCAGTGGTCCCCAATCAATGGCTCAGCTCGCAACTCCTTACTGTATGGCTTGGCATTAGACTCTCAAGTTCTCACCATATGTACTGGCAATTGCTACTCCAGACATACTGTACCCTAACAACCAAACAGTGCCAATACAGATGGCATAATACTAGTGTCAAATGTAACACTATAATATCAGCAAATGTTTTGCAATTTTATTTCTTGTTTCTGCACATTTAGACTAAGGCTGCATAGTGAATTTCGGCATGTGGCATGGCTAAGTATTGCACTATGACCATTCTACATTGCATTTTAATGTAAGTGGATGAAGTTGTGTTGCAACTTGCTGAAACCCGACAACTCCATGAAATCCATCAAGTTTGAACTTTTTTTGAATGTTGGGTTGCAGCAACTTGTGAGTCTCAATGTGGCCACATTCACTTACAATAGGAGGTGATGTAGCAGAGTAATAGGGCATCTTTGGCCACGTGATATGTGTCCTACCCAAATACCGTAAATAGTCTTTACCTAAAATTTTTGGCTTTCATTTTTGAGTTAAACATGGCTCTCAAGCATCAAGTTGAATGTGGCTCGCAATGTACAAAAGGTTGGGGACCTCTGCTCTACACCATAGTTATGCAAGAAGAACGTGGCTATAAAGTTCTGTCATTTACTCAGATATCTTATTATTATTTCTTGCAGTTGTGTCCAGTGGTGAACATTGTGCTAGATTTAACCAATGGCCTTCTTCTATCTGTGAACTGTAAGTTGACTGAATATATGCACTATATCATTATCACAAGGAACATCCTTTGGGTATGCATGCAATAATGTGATGAATTCTCCATTGCGGGAAGTGCTCTTCTTAGAGGATCCACTCCAATATAGAAGGTCTTGATTGAGAGAGTCTTACCCGCTATTGCATCCATATGCTAATAAGGCATGATATGTAATATCAGCATTGTGGCTGAATCATAAAATTCCCTTGATTCAAATACATGATATCATTTCCTGAAATGCACTGCTGACTATATTTAATTTTTATTCTGCAGCGTTGGTACCCCTTGGATTAATTGGCAGTATTCAGTATACGGTATCAAGTTTACCACTGGTGACTGGGCAATTCATTGAATTGGATCTAAATGTAAGTTTATTCCCAGAATACTAATAGCTATGCTAACCAATCAAACAACTTTTGACATTATCCTGGAAAAAATAAAAAACAAAAAGGGGGGATCTGTTGTTGGGGCTGCCACCTGAAGAAACCAGTGAGTCCGTGGGTCAGTCTTAGGCATCGTCCACACAGTGGAATTTCACCTTTTCAAATTGAAGTTGAAGGCCGCTTTATTATTGCATTCTTTTTAATGGTCTTAAAATCCAGTTTATTCAGCAAAAGCAGATTCTGAAATCCAAGTTGCGGGGGAAAAAAAATAACATAGCAATTCTTGGCACAGAAACTGCGTTGGGTGGCTGCACGCAGATTTGCCTTATTGACTGGAGGTAAATGTATGCACAGATGTTTATTAAAACCTGCGGCAGATCTCTGAGACGCAATATGCTGTGGATTGAGCTATCTGATCTATGTTGGAAAAATCCAAAGTGGATCTGACAATATTTTACTGTATGAATGAGGCCTTAGCACAGTTTCACAGTTTTTTTTTGGAGAAAAGATTGTTTTTATGGCAGTTTTTTATGGGGTTTTTTTTGCCAAAGACAGAAGTTGATTCAAAAAGAATGGGAAATTTAAAGGAAGGATTTCTACTTCTCCTTCCTGATGGACCAATTCTTGGCTTTGACATAAAAAAACTACATCGAAAACTACCACAAAAAAGCTGTGAGTGAAATCACTCTTAGGGCGCCCACCCACTGGCGATTTTTTTCCCTGCGAAATTCGCAGCATTTTTTTCTCTGCAGGGGTCTATGGGACTTGTAATGTTAAAATCGCGATCGCGCAAAATCGCAATTTACCGCGAAATCGCGATTTTGCGCGATCGCGATTTTAACATTACAAGTCCCATAGACCCCTGCAGAGAAAAAAATGCTGCGAATTTCGCAGGGAAAAAAAATCGCCAGTGGGTGGGCGCCCTTAAGAGGTTATCCGGTTACCAGACAACTTTTCCTCTATGCGTCCAGCTAAAATAAGACAATGATCTGTACTTACCTATCCTCAGCCCCCACGATCCAGCACTGTAGCCCCACCATGGTCCTGGTATTTGTAGTGGAGGATAACATCACATGACCACTGCAACCAATCAGAGTGTGCAACGTCATAATTCTCAACTCCTGGTATCATGGCGCCCAAGATGTGAGCCCTTGCTGGAACAAAGGTAGTGACAACTGCAGGGGTCAGATGACAGCCGTGAATGCTAAGAATAGGTAAATACAGCTCCTTTTCTGGTAACTGGACAACCCCTTTGAGTACGTTTCTTTATTTCGTAAAGTGTTGGCACATCTACTATTCATGTTATGGGAACTGGACCAGTCCGTTTATTTTTTTTAAAATTTGTTCTATTGAATAAAGTGTAAAACACCACAGAGGTTCATAGAATCATAGAGTTGAAAGGGACCTCCAGGGTCATCGGGTCCAAGCCCCCTGCTCAGTGCAGGATTCACTAAATCATCCCAGACAGATGTCTGTCCAGACTGTATTTGAACACTTCCATTGAAGGAGTACCTTCTGAGGTAACCTGTTCCACTCATTGATGAGGTTATAGCCACATATAAAAAGAAAAGAAAAGAACCTTGCATACATGGAAGAAAAAACGTCCATTGACCAATAGTGACACAATTTCAGTAATGCTTTGTCTAGCACCGATTTTATCTGTACAGGGACTGTAGGAAATACCGCTATATCCAGGGGATTGTCAAATTTTGAGAACTAGAGATTCTATAAAAATGGCAAAAAAGAGGGGAGATAGGGTACCCTTGATGAGTACCCCTATGCAATGGGAAACAAAAAAAGAGTTGGCCACTAAGAGATATGAGGGCTCTTGAATTTGTATAAATAATGGATGCCCAAGCGCAGAAAGCCCTCCCCAAAACCAAACCATCTAAGCACACATTTAGCAGAAAAAGCCATTTTACGAAGCCAAAAACCTTGACTGCATCCAGCAATGCCAAAGACCAATCTGGTGACAATGCCTGTAGCCTACAGATATTATCAGTCGTTGACCTGCCCAGAATAAACCCAGAGCGATCGGGATGAATAATAGAAGTGATAACAGAATTCAAACAAATGGCTAATATTTTAGTTAAAATTTTATAATCGATATTTAAGAGTGAATTACGTTTATAAGACCCACAGTCCAGAGGGCTCTTCATGAGTTTCAAAAGAATTACTTAAAAAGGATGCTGGTTGTGTATCATTTTTTTATAAGGCACTTTCAGATTCTGATACAGCAGTGAGATTATATTCTCCTAGTATTTACCATTGAGCAGCGATATTATATTCTCCTATTATTTGCCATATACATCCACTATGAGCCCATCAGAAATTAGCAAGGTCACCCACAGCTTCTGATATTTCATCCAGAGAGATAGGGCATTCACAAAACGTTTGAATGATGAGGACAGGGAAGGAAATTCAATCTGGTCTAAATAAATATAAATTTCCCCCTAAGTAGAGATAAAAGTAGACTTATAGAATTCATGAGAACACAGTAGAATGATATGAATATACGTAAATAAAGTACCATTACATGTATTAATTTGGGGGAAGACTGATACTGTTTAACCATATGAGCTAGCAATTTACCCGATTGATTTCCCAACTCAAAGAAGGATTGCTTAGTAAAGAAAAGACGTCTTGTTGTCTTCTCCTGGAGATACATAACCTACCCACACCCAACTAAGGCTCTGTATTAACTTCTGAGGGATCAATGATATATGCAGCCCTTTTAAGAAGTTGTCAATGCTGCAAATTCGCTTTCCATGCAAAAGTGTCCTTTTTAATATAAGAAATACACTTTGAAAGTGTTCCATTTTATGAGAGGGTTGGGGTAGTCTGAATGATCAGTAAGAAATAGTGCTAGTTGGTTGGACATCTGATCATTGTCCCCGATGAGAGAAAGCCGCAACGGGTGTATTTTCCAATGCATAAGACCTGAATTGGTAATAAAAATGAGTGATAGCGATATAGGAGAATGATCAGATGTTTCTCTCGGTAAATTTTCTATTGTATCAACCAGTGAAAATAGACCTGGGTCGCATATCATATAATAGATTCTAGAGAGGGTATGCCTCTGCACAGTGTGGCAGGAGAAGACACTGGCATCAGGGTGTTTTAGTTGCCATAGGTCATGTCATCCTAATTTCTTCAATAGACGACACAGTGTGGTAGGTTGAGCGGAGACCAGTATATCTGAAGGGGAGGGAAACCTATCTCTTGAATGGTTAAGCAGGAGGTTTAAGTCGCCCATAGAAAGCAGCTTAACAGTTTCCGTTTGGCACGTTCTACGGCAAAGGCTGGAAAAAAGGCAGCAGGAGGAAAGATCTCTTTCACACAGATTTCAACAAAGACATCTGGATTTCTGCTCCCCGCTTTCTCCAGCAGATCGACAATTCTAATACTACTGCGGTGTGACCTATTTTCAAGGTCATCCAATTTTTGCTGCAGAAGCTCCACTTTTTTGGTAAGATTTGAAAGAATATTAAGGTCATCTGTGGTACGGTCCTCCAGTGAACTAATACGAGTTTCTGTGTACTCTATACGTTCTGAGGGTTTTCATGTCTTGCCTCAACAAACCTATATCCACTTTCACCTCATCAATTTTCCCAGTCAGCGACAACTTACAGGCAGAGATTGCAGCTAGGACTTGGTCTGACACCTGCTTCGGTGTAAGCTCCTCTGCCACATCCGGAGCACCGGCACCATGTAGCTGCTGAGTACTGGTTCAGGTGATAAGTGTTCTCTGTGGGAACAGTGATCATGCGCTATCTTGAGCGTCACAGGCAAATTCTTTAAGATGCTCCACAGCCGGACTGGAGCGGTGTTTGCCCATGATAAATCACAGTCAGAGACCAGGAGGGAGATGATACTATAAATAAGGGCTAATTAGCACTCAGTCCTTAAAAGGGTTGTCTGAGTTCTGGATACAGTGTTAAACTAGCTCCCCATGCACAAATAGTCTTATACTCACTTCTCCCCGTTCCCGCTGTGACCCAAGTCGGGGCCCTGAGTCTCTCCTCTGATGCCACATTTCCAGGTATGCTAGGTCTCAGGTCACAAGGGCAAGATGCGAGTAGGCTATGCGATATATATGTTATTGTGCTCTGATACAGCCGTTCAAGTATGGCTGCATCTGTAGTGCCTCTGTCCGTTTGCCCTCTCCTCCACAAATTAGCTGTCCAGGGTTGCTCAGAAATGCGACCATCCATGTTGAGCGCTAGCCATGCCCCCAGTCCCTTCATTTTTTTGCTGATCTGCTATAGAGATGGAGAGGCAATAGAGTCAGCTACTCTAGTTTTGAGATTATTCTTTGTGTGCTATAGTGAACATGATGACTTTACTGCAGATGCCTCATATCCTTCAAAGCCAATAATACATAACCTGCTATTCCCTCATTTATAAAGTTAGTTACCTCCAGACCAGAAGAACCATTCACATGGGTTACAAGAAAATGGTTTTCCTTGGTTTGCCCTAATTTATAGCCAATCACACGAGCTGAATGTTTATAACAAATGATATAGATGTCATGGGAGGTATAACTTTCTTAAGTTTTAACATGGTTGAAAAACTCTTGGTGCACCTAATAAAGTAAAGTTGTAAACTTTATTTAATATGTAAAAAGTGGACTGTAGTAATACTTTATACTTTCTTTATAGACAGTGGTGAGTCAACTGGGTGGTGGCCTCATTGATTATCCTCTTGGCAATGTTGAGCACATTTCTTTGCCACCAATGAAGGAAGCATCTGAATACCAACTAGGTCTCTCTGCTAATTTTCTGGGATCTGTTTTGACTGCTCTGCAAAAAGAGGGCCTGATGGACATTGAGATATCAAATGGAGATGTAAGTACATTTAGATATATCTACAAAATAATTGTAACATAATGTTCCAGTTTCATTGCACTTGCTCCTTTACAAGTAGATGATATTCTGATAACAAGTATGCAGGACTGCAGGGCAATCAGCCACCCATCACTGCATTGCAGACACGATCAGTAGAGACAGATTTACATGGCTCCTTGGGCAACAAAGTCATAGTGACCCCTCTTAGTAATTTACAGGATATGCTGTGTCCCCTTAGTAATTTATAGGTTTAGTTGTCTTCATTAACAATGATCCACTGTGTGGCAACAATAAAATAACATAATAAACTCACTCACCTCCATCATGCTGACACAGTGTTCTCAGCCTCTGCTTTGGCCTATACTCACCAGAATCATATGAAACACTGCAGGTGGTGTAATGAAATTGTTGTAATGACAACCTTTTGGACACCACCATAAAAATTTCAAACAACTCAGTACAGACACCCCTATACTGAAAACCGATTGATCGGCCCGCAGACCTTAGAGGGGACAGTTCCCATCAAAAACGTCCATCGTCTACAGCCAGGCCATCAGATATAACCAGATCTGCTTCAACCCCGACTATCAGGATCTGACCTTCTGTACCCAGAGTGGCAGCCCTTCATACTGAGCTATTCAGCATGTTGGATAGCTTACTATGATTCCTAGTCTCATGATCCTTGTCCTTGTTCCGTGTTTTCCCTGTCTAGTACACGCTGTGTCTTGTTCCTTCCCCAAATAGCCCTCTATATAAACCTGGCCCTGTTCCCTCCTTCACTGTGTGTTTCTTGTGCTTTGTGCCTGTAATCAAGCTTCCTCCCTGCATACTTGCCTCTCTACCCACTGATCGTCCTCCCACATTACTCGACCTTGGCTACCTTCTGACTACTGTTCTGCTTGAACCCATTGTACCGCACTACCATCTTGAGTATCAGACCTCGGCTTCCTCCAAACTACTCTTCTGCTTAAACCCTCTGTACTACACCACTATTTTGTGTACCAGACCTCGGCTACTCTTGGATCACGCTACCTTCCAGTAAGTGGCTACAGCACGAGATTGCTATCCTATGCTAGGCTCGTGACACCAACAAACAGAGAGGAACACTTACACAATTTCAAAAGGACATTTTTAAATCAGGGCTACCATCAACCTCAATTGATGACCAAATCACCAGAGCCACCAGGATACCCAGGAATCATCTACTCCAATACACAGAGAAGGAATGAAACAATCGTGTGCCTCTAGTAGTGACCTACAATTCACAGCTGGAGGTACTAAGAAAAACCGCAAAGAAACTCCATCATACCCTACACAAGGATGATGTCTGAAGACTATATTCCAGGACCCTCCCCTCCTATGCTACAGACAGCCTCCAATTTTGAGGAACTGTATAATCAGGAGTGCATTGCCCTCTGACACACAAAAAGGAACTTATCCCTGTAATGCAAGAAGAAGCTGCAACACCTGCGGACAAAATACAAATCCCCAACACCCAGCAGGACTATAAGATCCCTGGGACATTCACATGTTCCACTTCCAATGTTGTGTACCTGATCCTGTGTAGGGACAGCCAGTTGGTCACAGTACACACAACACCTTGTATTGGAAGGAAGGATAATCCTGAATTAACGGTGCACGTCCAAAGAGATCCTGGATTCTGGATCAGATGCAATGTAGAACCACACGAAAAGGAGAAGAGCAGCACTCCAGGGAATTGCGTCACAAATATAACTTTATTGTGCCCACAGACAATGTTTCAACCCCAAGTTACACGTGTCTTTGTGGGCATAATAAAGTTATCTTTGTGACGCAATTCCCTGGAGTGCTGCTTTTCTCCTTTTTGTGTGATCCTGTGCATGGAATGTACAGTTGGAGGGTTTTATGTTGGAGAAACAGTACAAAAACTGAAAGCCAGGATGAGATCTTATCGCCACACAATTAAAGAGAGAAAGACAGAATTACCTGTGGCCGAGCATTTTTCTAGTCACTCACAGACACAACATAAAACAGATGAAAGTTATCATACTGAAAGGCAACTTCAAGTCACAGCGTCACAGAAGAATTTGTGAATACAAATTTATGACCATTTTTGATACTCTCAAGAATGTGATGAATCTCAGAAGGGGCTTTTTGCATCAGTGGAAAATATGAGAAGTCTGAGGTAGAGATAACACCTAGACTGGTGACCCCCTAACACCAATTTAGAGACCATAAAACTGTCACATCCCTTAACTGTGGACTAATTATTTACTCCTCTGCTTATCTTGTCTGGTATTGTTTTAAGTGCAAATTAATCAAGCCAGGTTTGTGCCTTTTCATATGTGTGTATATATATGCCCCATCCAGATCTGTTTCATTAAGCCTGAGGAAGAGCCCTAAGTAGGTTTAAAAGCTTGCTATAACATCATGTCTTTTTGTTAGCCATTAAAAGGTATCAGATCTACAAGATTACTTGGTTTCTCTTACTGAGAACAATCACACTTTGACCTATCACATACATGACAGAGATGGTGCCAGGTGGCAGAGCAGGAAGTGCTCAGCTTCCTGCAGTGCCGCTGTTCTAGTCAGTTGTATCTGCACTAGAGATGAGTAAGCATGCTCGGATAAGTCAGTTACTCGAGCAAGCCTCACTCTTCTCGAGTAACTGTATTCTTGTCCGAGCGTGCTCGGGGGGTTGAGCGGGGGTGGCGAGGAGAAGAGAGAGAGAGAGATCTCTCTCATGCTTGGACAAGAATGCAGTTACTCGAGAAGAGCAAGGCTCGCTCCAGTAACTGACTTATCTGAGCGTGCTTGCTCATCTCTAATCTGCACCTCTAAGGGAAATCTGTCAACAACTATAAAGCACCATAAACTAAGTTTACATGACATGGAGTCCGGGGAGCCTTTTTTCATACTTACCCGATCTCCCATTTCTTGGTTGTGCCCTGGCGAAGTCATAGTGTGCACAACCAGACTGACTCTTTTCAGAATGCTGTGCATGCACACTCCCATAGAAATGAATGGGAGGGTGCATGCACAGCCTTTTAAATAGAGTCAAGCTGGCTGCGCAGATACTGATTTCGCCAGGGGACCCCGCAGGAATGGGAGACTGGGTGAGTAGGAAAAGAGGCTCCTTGGACTCCATGTCACCTAAGCTATAAGCACTATAATTTAGTTTATGGTACTTACAGTTGATAACAAGTTCCCTTTTAGATGTGAATACAGTTGATTTCAAAGACCAAGGATTGATGAACCCAACAACTGTTCAGGTTTGCCAGATGGTGACTGCAGCCCAAGCAGACTATACATCCTGATCATAACAGCCCCTATACTCTATATAGCCAGCTCACAAAGGCTATTGTAATGCTCAACCTCAGGCAACATTCATAGCAAACAGGATAGCTGCTGCAGGATTAAAGGAGTTCTGTACAAATGTAATATAAGGCTACAAAGTATGAGCAGATTATTGCTTACAACTAGAGATGAGCGAGCATACTCGTCCGAGCTTGATACTCGTTCGAGTATTAGGGTGTTCGAGATGCTCGTTACTTGTAACGAGTACCACGTGATGTTCGGGTTACTTTCATTTTCTTCCCTGAGAAATTTGCGCGCTTTTCTGGCCAATAGAAAGACAGGGAAGGCATTACAACTTCCCCCTGCGACGTTCAAGCCCTATACCACCCCCCTGCAGTGAGTGGCTGGCGAGATTAGGTGTCACCCGAGTATTAAAATCTGCCCGCCCGCGGCTCGCCACAGATGCCTTCTGACATAAATCAGGGAAAGTGCTATCTTGGTGGAGCTGCTATAGGGAGAGTGTTAGGAGTATTTTAGGCTTCAAGAACCCCAACGGTCCTTCTTAGGCCATAGAAATCGCAGATCGCACCTATGTGCGATCTGCAATTTCTGTTCTCTTCTCTATATGCGCTCAATGGGGCCGGCGGCAGCAGCGCCGACCCCATTGAGAACATATAGAAGACAAATCATTCTTCTCTTCCACAGCTGTAACAGCTGTGGCAGAGAAGAACGATGTTTGCCCATTCAATTCAATGGAGCCAGCAATACAGCAGGTTCCACTGAAAGCAATGGGCTGCCGGCGATCGCGGGATGAATTGTCGGGAAGGGCTTAAATATATAAGCCCTTCCCTGCAATTCAACCAGAAATGTGTTACAATAAAAATATATACCGGCGTATAAGGCGACGGGGCGTATAAGACGACCCTCCAACTGTCACCTTATACGCCGGGAATACAGCGGAGCAAAGAATAAAAATCATTACTCACTTCACCGGGCGTTCTGCGGTGCTCCTGCAGGCTGTCACTCCCTCCTGGTCCCCGGCAGAGCATTGCTTTCTCTACGAAGGGCTTGAAATGCCTGCCTCCAGAAAGACACGTGCCTTCAGCCAATCACAGCCAATGACAATGATGTCATTGAATGGCCCTATCCGTTGCTGTGTCGTTCCCATCACTTTCTTGAATTGCCCCGATTTTCACAAATGAAAACCTTAGCGAGCATCGGCGAAATACAAAAATGCTCGGGTCGCCCATTGACTTCAATGGGGTTCGTTACTCGAAACGAACCCTCGAGCATCGCGAAAAGTTCGTCCCGAGTAACGAGCACCCGAGCATTTTGGTGCTCGCTCATCTCTACTTACAACGTATGATAGACTTTCTGTTGTGGCATGCGTTACATATATAGCCAAATATTCTTTTAAATTTATTAAAAAGAAAGTCCACAAAAAAAATTATATTCTTCCGTTGAAGCACAATTTTCTGTATTTTTGATATTACTGAAAAATGTTATTTGACAAAAACTGTGGAGGCTGAAGGAATTTGAAGGCCAGGTTCGTATTCAGGATCCAAAAAGTATAAGAAAATTACATTTTTGTTAACCGAGGGATTTTTGATGCAGATCAGTCAATTTCGCCAAAATTGGTGCTTTCAGCCAACATGAATCTAATGTGTACAGCCAGCTTTATGTAGCAGGTTGTGTCATGTCTGAAACAAAATTTCTGAGTGCTGGATAACGTTCAGATTTGGCAAACATCATAGAAGGATTTTGTCAAAGGGTGAAAAGTCACATGTTTGCCTTATATGGTGTGATATTTTAGTTATTTTGTAACATTTGTATTACTGTGCAGAAGATAAGTAGATTAGGGTTAGTTTTGACCACAATGTGTGAGGAGATGCATTACTGCTAGACTTTATAGCAACATTCTATATTCTATTTGGCCAACTTTCTGAAGAGTATGAATCCAAGAAGATGGGCACCATTTTCACAGACTGAAACTGCCAGCGTTATGATCATTTTTATAAATGCTCCCCGTTACTAGTTGCAGGTCATGAAAATTTTGAGTAATTACAAAATTTGAAATGGGAAATTTCTTATTCGGAGCTAATTATGACTTATTACCACATACAGGTGCCTGGTGTTCCACCACTTACTACAACTGTTCTTGGCGGAGTAATTCCAAAGGTAGGATGAAACGGCAATAGTATAAATCTTTACTAAATAGCAGTTACATAAAATAGTCACTGCTGGGATTTGAACCAAGGCATCTTTTTGTATGCTCTTTACATTCTGTGCTACTGAGGATGGCATCATTACTATTGGACAATGGATCATTTTATGTAGATATGTGCAAGTTAGAAGATATTATAGAACTTCTTGTTTGTTACCAAACCTAAGATGAAATGGAATGTGAAGACCTGATGACTGGGTATCATAAAGGTAGTAGTAGTATTAATACATAATAGTTGGGTTAGGAGGCAGGCATAACAGAGAGTAGAGCACATGTTTAATTAAAGAGACAAGAGGTAAAAGTAAAATTAGGGGTCAGAGCAGAAAAATAAGACTAAGAAGGTCTAATCCAAACTGAAGACCATAAGGTGAACAAAAGATGTATGATGGGAGCAATGGGATACTAGTGGACTCACAATACTTGGTTGCACTGGCATCTTGGGGACAAGGTAAAGTATAGGTATGGATAACAAAGACATTACAGGTTAGAACAGTGTGTAGTTATGTATTCAGAATTCTAAGTTATACAAGTGTAGCCAAAAAGCCTGATCCAGCGCTATATCTCACTACTGGTGTGCTATATTGAAATAACAATAGCGTACTTGAATAGAAAGGCATGGATGCCCTACATGATGCTATGGCCCAAGGAAAACTGTGGGCCCCAGAACATGAATTTCAAGCTTGTGTTGGGGCCCCTGTAAGAGATAGAGTGTAAAAGCCCATTGGAAAGTTGAAGAGTAGCATGTGAGAAGCAGAAATCCGATTTCCACGTGTCGCCAAGTCCCATGGGATCACTGCTATGACTGAAGTAAGGAAAAAACATACAGGAAAGTGGCTTACCTCTGCTAGGACAGGGGCAGATCATCCAGGTAGTGATCCACGGTTGCTGCAGGAAATTTAGGCACGGATCCATGTGGAAAGTCCCGCTAGGTAGACAGACACAACAAGGAAACAGCACCAAATTGCAACCCACAAGTTCATGCTGTAATTTGCATTGTTTTCTGAATAGGTCATGCTCTTGCTAGTAATCTGTATCTGCGGTGCACTTGACCATTGACTAACCCGGTTCTGCAATGATCCGTCCTGGATTGCACTGTCGTACTGGGCCATGCTTGTATCGTAATTGAAGGAGGCCACTTTGAGTAGTGCATCCATGCCTTCCTATTAAAGTGCACTATTGTTATTTCAGTAAAGAGATAGAGCGCTAGATCGAGATTTTCGACTACACCCTGCGTAGAGAAACCTTCATGTCTTCAAGCTTCTTTTTTGATTAGTAGAATCTTGTTTTTCTCACAAAAGCTACTTAGGCTACATTCACATTACTGCTATTCTGTTACATTGTTAGGCTCTGTCCTCAGAGCCAAACATGAAAAAACTGGAATTGCCAGTATAGGCATATGCTGGATTTGGACAGCAACGAAAGGACCCCATTGACTGTAGTGGGGTCCATCTGGCTTCTAGTATAGGGGGAGAAATGTTCTGCACTATTTCGTCCATAATTTCATGCCAGATCCATTAAATTGCACATCGGTCAATTTTGTTACATCTTTGTCTTTTCAATAAAGGTGGCTGCACTGTATAAAGAAGAAAGACCATTACGGTTAAAAATTTCTGTTCCTCGCCCTCCAGCTGTTAAACTGGAGAACAAGAAAGGTCTTGTGACATTAGTAGTTCGAACGGAAATCTTGATCTCCAATGCAGACTCCTCGGTCACTTCAATCTGTGTACTTGGTGTTGTAAGTAAGACTTATCTTCGACTTCTAAGGTTAGGTTGACATAGTGTTGGTTATGTTCACATAGTGCTATTCCCATATCAGAATTTCATAGCATATCTATGGGATATGCCATAAAAGTCTGATAGGTGCAGGTCTCAGAGGTGGGACCTCCACCGGTCTTGAGTTTGGGCCCCCAACGCCCCTGTCAACCTTAAGGCCGGTCTTACATGGATGGGTCGGATTCCACATGCGGAGCCCACAATGAAATCCATCTTAGACCACGTTCGGGCGGAAATGTTTAAATCTGTATTGCGGATGATCCAGATGGCTCGCCGTCGGACATGCGCAGTGCGGAATTTTTTTTAAATCTTTTTTTTCCCGTGCCGTCACTTGGCAATGACGCAGGTACTTGCGACCTATCCTCTATTGACCCCAATGGAAGCCGTCCGTGCGAATCTGGACAAGAATAGAGCATGCTGCGATTTTATTTCCACAAGTAGAAATCGGAATCTCTGTCCGCTCATATAAGCGAACATGCCAATGCTCTATTCTTATTAATGGATGCGGAATACCACGGATCGTGGTGGTTAGGGGAGGTCAAAAATAGCTGAGTACCTTGCAACATGCTGTCTCCATAACTCCCATAGAAGTCAATGGGAGTTACACAGACATAAACACAGTGAGCAACACTATTTCTATAACTTAGAAGCTGCGGAAACAGCATAGCTCAGCCGAGTTTGGCTGTTTTCATCATCCTAGCTAACTCGTAATTAGTAGTGTTCCCATCTCAGCCATGTTTGACCAAGACAGGAGGTTGCATTTGAAAATGATATGAAGACAGAACCCACAAGGGACAACAAAGATGCAAATCTTGGATTTCCTTTAACATGTTTTCTGTTTGGTTCCATCTTTTTTGAATGACATAATAGTCCTTGCAATGATATTTACAGGAAAAATCTGAAAATTGAGCCCATATATGGACTGGTTTGTGTGTTCAAAGACACTTCTTTTCTCTCCTTCACCTGCTGTAGTATCAATCACAGCAGGCCTTCTTCTAGAGGCACTTGCCTAAGATGCTGCCTAGGCTGTGCTCTGTACAGCAGCAATGGCCTCTGCCACTACACTGCTCTGTTGTGTCACACTCCTTTCTCTTTTTCTCCTCCCCTCAAGTGGAACGGGGCTGCCCCTTTTTATAGGGCACTTCACAAGATGGCCACTGGCACTGCTCCACTCTGTCACATGGGGCTGCACAGCCAATCAGAGACAATTTCGAGAAGTTTCCCAAAATTTATTAACTTTAATCAGTCCACTGGCAATAGCCTCTGCTTGTAGTGCAGTCTGCAGCTTAAAGGGAACCTATCAGCTCCCAACAACACCATAAACTACGTTATGGTGCTGTTAGGGGACGTGACGGGAAGCAGAGTGATGTGTTTTTTTATTCTCACTCTCCCAGATTGTCACTTACTGAAGTTTGCATGCTGGATGGAAGTCTGACTCTTTTCAGAGTGTGATAGGTGGCCATTGAAAATATCAAAGACTTCAACTAGAGCCCCTGTGTGTTTGCTTGGGCATTACTATTGTTGATAAGCTATTTTAAAGCTACATTCAGTAGATTTTTCAAAGCGAGCATAACATTCTAAGGACAAACAAACAAACAATTTCCATGTGTTCCTTTATTTCTCAGCCGCATTGTGTTAACACTTTCCTCATTCACCAACTGAAGCTATCTCATTCTAGGATGCACAATTAAGGGCTCAGTTTTCTGTGGGAGGAGACAAACTGAAGATCACCATGTCTATAGACAGGTAATTAATTAACCCATATTTCCGGTGGAGACATAATGCACCAGTACTTGACGAACAATAATCATTCAGGTTCTCACTGATGATTATGAGCCTCTAGTGTAGCTCATTGTGCCTATTATTATATGTAGAAGCAAAAAGAGATTTTTTTATATCCAAATGAATCCATGAGAATAAAAATATTGAGATGTGATCCACTGTATATGCCATATTATGGTAGCATTGCTTCTGGTGGTATATACTGTACGTTGCTTCACAGAGGCACCATATGTGGGCACACTGAGTACCTCTGGACTCACAATATGGACCCATAGTTACGTTGCATGTGCAAGGCTACATAAAATCTTTAGCAAATGTTTCCCTGTATTATCCTGATAGGATCCAATCTTATTTTCTGCAATAAATATATGTCTTGTACCCAGTCCTCAGTAATATTAGTTGCATTGCAATACAGACATCTCAATGTGGGACAATGCAGACATATCTCCCAGATCATAGCAGGCCTATATACAGGGGGTGGACAAAAATATGGAAACACTGTAAGAAATGCAAACCTTAAATTACATGGGATTATAAATTATATTTTAATTAAACATGTAGAAAACGATTTTAAGTGGAGGTAATATGACACAGATGCTGCCGAGCAGAAGTGGTCAGGAGTTTCAGCCACTCGGCTGCTGTTACCAGCTGGCTCCCAAAACCACCCAGAGCAGGGCAAGAGGTGAAGCAAACACAAATTTGGTGGGAAAGCTCTCAACCAAACAGGGGTCAAAAGGGCAGCTCAGTGCTAATGGTTAAACCCAATGCATTTCGTACGGTGTTTCCATATTTTTGTCCACCCCCTGTATGTCTCTACATGAGTACAACAATCACTGCAGCAAAATCTGATATGATCCAGTATAACCACTGGGTGTCAGTGCAACATAAATCAACAGCAGCAACATAAATCACAAAAAAAACGTATAAGATCAACAACTACTAGCACACTGATGAAGGACAGGACTACAATAGATTGTTTTGCCTCTCCTACAGAGTTTTGGGATCCTGTGCTCGACTTTAAACCCTGTGACAATGACATTTCCCTTCTTATTCTTTTAGCACACATCTTTCTATCATCTCGAGTGCAGTTGGAAAATTTGATGTAAGTATCATCACTTACCTGAAAAGTATTTGTAGCATATAAGGAATTTCATTTTTGTGTAAAGTTTATTGTTTGTATATTGCAAATATATCTGTTACCTGTCAGTGAATGGAAGCCTTCTTAATTACATTCAGAGAGAGCGCTGATACATTTCACAAGCCATACACCTGCCTTAGCTGGACATCACCAGGATGGGTTTTCAGACAAGGGTGTTTCCATTCACTGTCAGCAAGCTGAGATCATGAATGTTGTGGAGAACTGCAACAAAAAGAAAGTTACATATCTTACTTTCCAAAAGAATTCAAACAACAACTTAATCATCTTTTGGACATTGGATATTAAGACATTTTCCCTTCTCTCACACAGGTCTCTGTACTAGAGGGATTGGTTGGTAACATTTTCAACCTTGCGTTCCTGCCATCAATAAACAGTAAGGATTTAATACTGTATGTCACATACTGGACTTATAACATGTATGCCATGCTTTATATTGAGAAGAGGTGTAACTTGCAGCCCTTGGGCCCCAATGTAAAATCTGTAAGAGGTACCAAGCTAGCAAGTGCCAACTATAATACTAGTGTCCTATTATATACCAGAGGGGCCTTCAGACCTTCTCAATACCAGCACTGGGTGCTCCTACCACCTCTTCACCCTCGTATACCCATGATATGTACATGATGAGCCTATGGATCTATAATATGGACTTGTAGACATTTTGTGTCTGCTATATCGTGCACACATGAGGAACCCTATTCTCCGCTCGAAGCAATATATGAGATGGAGAACTGTACCATTTTTTTGCCAATTTTCATGGAATCCATGAAAATAACAAAACTTGGACAATATGGGTCCATAGAGTTCTACGGATCGGTAACCTGTTGGAGTCCTGACGCCAACTGATAATGTTTAGTATAATTTTAAGCTAAAAAAAATGTAAGCTATTTTTCTAATTTTAAGCTATTTTTACTACATTTCAGCTGTCGTAGGGAATGGAATACCTCTACCAAAGCTGATGAACATAGACTTTAACAATGCAAACATTGATATCCTGAATGTAAGTATTACATACTATTTGGTTGCATTAGGTGATGATGTGTCTTTGCAATACTATGCGCAAAAGCCCGTAAAGTACCGTAAAGCTCCTTTTAGACATAACGAGAAGTGCCCGATTGGAACAAGCTGGTGACAGCATCACCAGCTCATGCAGTTCTCGTTCAGTGTTTTACATTCCTACGTGAAACATTGATTGATCGGTGTTTAACCCCTTAAGGACATGGCCTATTTTGGCAGATTTTCATCTCCATTTTTCAAAAAAAAATTCTAATTTTATTATGCTAACATGGTAGAAATCACAAAAAAGGGTTTTTTTTTTACATTTTTCCTTTTTTTAATGCCCCTGTAGGAGGACTTGTACCAAAGCACCTATGATTGCCATGATAAAGCATTGCAGGACTTCTGCCCTGCAATGTCTTATCGCTTGTATTAGCGATCATAGGCACTGAAAATACAGGATACCTGTAGGTGGCATACTGTAGCCATGGTAACCCGCCGGGCTGTCTGCGATTACATCATGAGAGTCCGATGACGTCACAGAGAGAGTGCACTCCCTCTGTGAACCCTTTACACGCCGCGATCTACATAGATCGCGGAGTGTAAGGGGTAAACAGCGGGGGTCACTGTCCCGATGCACCCCCGCTGTTGCAGGGGGAGGCCGGCTATCGAGGGCATTTCTCCTGATCTTGCGCTATTCCCAGGACGTAAATGTACGTTCTATTGCGTTAAGTACCCCTTTGCCAGGACGTACATTTACGCCCTGTGCCAGGAAGGGGTTAAACTGCATGAGAAGTACCCGAGCCGGCAATGATTTTTATGCCGGCTGAAATTGAGCGACGATCGAGAACCTAATGATTCAGTCGTTGGCTCGTGCTTAAACTGAACGATTATCGCTCGCTTTTGTTCGTTTGAACGATTTTGTGAACGATAACCGTTCTGTCTAAACGCACCATTACCAGCAGAGGCGCCATGTGACAAACACAAAAACGTAAATGCAATAACACAACAGTAATGCGTGGGACAACACAAACGAACACGGCTTAATGTATTAGATATCAATTGTCAGCATAATCACAAAAGCGGTTATTGATAAATGTACGAACAACTACATGCATATAAAAGCACTAAAAAAGTTGTCACAAGACTTCACAAAGGCTTCTGCAAAAGTGAAAATGTTGTAATTCCTAACTAGGGAGCACCCAAAGTCAGTACCATATCTGGAGTAATGCTCGAGGTGCAGAATTTGATTCTGTCTTTCTCTTTTTTGTTCTTAGGATCTTGTTGTATTAAACGCATGAATAAGGTAAGCTAGCACGAGACCAGCTACTTTCATAGGAACTGCAAATCTAGGTTCGCCTGATTTGCAGATGGCAAAGTATGATTAGTTAGCTCTTTATGAGCAGGTATGAATGTAGATAATATGTTCCATGCATCATCCTTTATGTACTCCATTCTGCTAGCTCATGAGGCATATCTCTTAGCAACTAAGTAGCTGCTCCCCTTTTCCTTGCTCCCCTTTGCAGTAATAACATGACTGGAGCATCCCAGATTTATGATAAACTAACTTATTAGATGGTGATCTGATAACACTGATATCCAGTGGCCATGTGAAACGCAGGACCCTGGCATATGATAAGTCAACCTGTAAGGGTGGTTTCACTTCTGCGTTGGGGGTTCCGGTTTCCTGCTAGGGGAGCAAGAAAGGGGAATCCTATGGCCAAACAGGTTCATCTTATGACGGAACCAAACAGCGATGAACGAACCCCATTGACCACAATGGGGTCCGTTCGGTTTCCGCTAAGCAGTCTAGCTTTGTGCTGCTCAGAGCATTTTCTTCCTGTATTTAGTGCCAGATCTGCGATGAAGCCTCCAACTGGAGGTTCCAACACAGATGGGAAACCTTCTAAAACGGTCAATATTTAGAACACTTAGAGTCTGTCCCAATTTCAGCCCCTTATTGATTGCTTATTTTTCTTTTGTTTTTTTTTTAAGAAATCAATCCATTCGCCCCACGAGGAACCAGTAAGTGCTTCCCAGATCCAGCAAGCAACATAGATTGATTTTTCTGTTGGATGAAAGAACAGACTGTCTAAAATGTTATCAATAAACTATTTACAGTCTCTGGAGAAATGTTATTTTAATAAACCGCAATCACTCTTGAACTTAGTGGCATTAATGGGCATGCTTCTGCTTAACATAGCTGACTTTGCTGTATAACTAACTCCTTCTTTCAAGACAGAAAGATATATATCCACGCTGATGAGTCCTAATATTAAAACCACCGGCCTAATATCGTGTAGGTCCCAGCTCTGACCCGTTCTCCTGTAGTAGCGGATACTAAGACGTTAGCTTGGGATGCTTCACACCCATCTTATATATTTCTGGCATATTCACAGGATACGTTCTCTATTGATTGGAGAGTTAGCCAAAATTACGGAAACAGACCGCGCTGTGTTCCATAGAGCTGAATGGGAATTACGGAAACAGAGTAGCACAGAGAGCTCAGCTAATTCTATAAGCCCAAACACTTCCCCATTCAATAGATGTCTGGATGTGGTGGCCAGCAGACACTTCACAGTGTGAGATGAGGTCAAGGGACCCCTGTTCTGGAGATAGGTGCAGATTCCAGAAGTGGGCTCCGCATCTATTAGACATTTATGGCATATCCTGTAGATACGCAGTCCGACAAGACTGACATGATAACTTTATTCTGTTGGTTAGTACAATTTGAGATGTACTGAAAAAAAAATGTGATTCATTAGACCAGGCCACCGTCTTCCATTACTCAATGATTCCAACATACCCATCGTAGGCAAATTTGGTCGTGAACAGGGGTCAGCATGGGCACTCTGGCTAGTCTGCGACTAAGCAGGCCCATAAGCAGCAAGCTGCAATGCATTATATTCTGACACCTTTCTACTGTAGCCAAAATTAATGTTTTCAACACGTTGCCCTACAGTCGTTCTTCCTTTGTATCTAGACCACATGGGCTAGTCTTCGCTCCCCATGAGAATCAGTGAGCATTGGATAGGACTAGTTCACCGGTTGTCCTGTCTACTACTTTTGGTAGGCTCTATACACTGCATACAAGAAACACACAAGACCTGTTGTTTTACAGATGCTGTGACTCAGTCTTCTACTATCATGATTTAGCCCTTGTCAAACTCACTCAGATCCCTAGGGCCCTTTTACATGAGATGACTTTCAGGTGCAGAAGCCTAGACAGTCGTCCCAGCAATGATTGCTCCTGCGTTTTTACACAGGAGCAATCATCCCTCAGTTAATTGAGATGAAGTGATCCGGGGATTGTTCCGCCTCCCCTGCCCCTTGCCTCCATTCACAGTAAACAGGCAGTCGCTCATAGATGAATGACTGCCTGTTTACATGGGTAGATTGCCGTTTGATTTTTTTATCCCTGCGCAATCGAATGTGAAAGAATTATCATTCGTCATTCAGATCGTGCAGCCATTTACACTAAACGATTCTAGTGGTCATAGTGCATCAGGGCCTCAGTCCAATAAACCTTACAAAGGGCAGTCATCCATTGGTTTGGCCTTTTTGCCCACTGAGCCTTGTATCCCAAAGCTATATATATATATATATATATATTTTTTTTTTATTTTTTATTTTTTTTGAATGGGTTGTTAAAGGGGTTGTCTCGCGAAATCAAGTGGGGTTATACACTTCTGTATGGCCATATTAATGCACTTTGTAATATACATCGTGCATTAAATATGAGCCATACAGAAGTTATTCACTTACCTGCTCCGTTGCTAGCGTCCCCGTCACCATGGTTCCGTCTAATTTCGGTGTCTTCTTGCCTTTTTAGACGCGCTTGCGCAGATCCGTCTTCTCCCTTCTTCTCCCTTCGGCTCCGCTCGGCAGCATCGGCATTTTGGCTCCGCCCCCTTGTACGCATCATCACGTAGCTCCGCCCCCGTCACGTGCCGATTCCAGCCCATCAGGAGGCTGGAACCGGCACACATCATGGGGCGGAGCTACGTGATGATGCGTACAAGGGGGCGGAGCAAAAATGCCGATGCTGCCGAGCGGAGCCGAAGGGAGAAGAAGGGAGAAGACGGATCTGCGCAAGCGCGTCTAAAAAGGCAAGAAGACACCGAAATTAGACGGAACCATGGTGACGGGGACGCTAGCAACGGAGCAGGTAAGTGAATAACTTCTGTATGGCTCATATTTAATGCACGATGTATATTACAAAGTGCATTATTATGGCCATACAGAAGTGTATAACCCCACTTGCTGCCGCGAGACAACCCCTTTAAGTGTAGAAAACAATTTTTGACATTTCATTTTAATGTTAATAGAGGGGTATTGCATGTTTAGGGCCAATGTTTTTTTTTCACTCCATAGGAGGGCACCAGTTAGTTACTTAAGTGTTATCCATTAAACAGGAATTCACGTTTACATAAATGTATCTATATTGAAACGACAAGGCACCCTATAAGTCGGATTTCACTTGTAACTAACCATGTTTGTAATGATTAGAGATGAGCGAGTATACTCGCTAAAGGCAATTGCTCGAGCGAGCATTGCCTTTAGCGAGTATCTCCCCACTCGAGACGGAAGGATCGGGTGCCGGCGGCGGGGGAGCGGTGAGTAGTGGCTATCAGCAGGAGGGAGCAGGGGGGAGAGAGGGAGAGAGAGATCTCCCCTCCGTTCCGCCCCGCTCTCCCCCGCAGCTCCCTGCCCGCTGCCGGCACTTGAACCTTCCGTCTCGAGCGGGGAGATACTCGCTAAAGGCAATGCTCGCTCGAGCAATTGCCTTTAGCGAGTATACTCGCTCATCTCTAGTAATGATACATCATTCTTCTTAACTTTGCTTACACGGCATAATTCAGACATGGCGGACTTACACACTGCAGGTGCAGGAGTACATTTCTATGACCACACAGAATGCAGATCGTCAGCTTCATTTAATGTACATTCTCATCGGCACATGGGGCCACTACAAAGTGTATTGTCACCTTGTTACAACAGATCTACGTATAATATCATTTACTAATATTCAAGGCTCAGATACCCAATTAACCATGCAGAGTGAGTCAACATCCCTTTTCTACTACAGTCTCTTTGGGGAGAGACTGTCCAGTCCACATTCGTCTCCACAGTGATCCGTTATTTTTCCCATATTGTGTGCATTGAAGTGTTGATGACTGGTCTCTCATATCCTGAAGATTAGTCCTTGCCCCCGAGTATGACGCAGTCATCGACTTCTGGGAGTCCTATGCGAAAAGGGAGCCTCCCTCTCCTTCCACATGGTGTGTAGTCGTTCGGCCTCTATCACCATGGAGGTCCATGGTGCAGCTTCTGGTAGCCAAACACAGTTGCTCCCCAGTGTGAGAATGCAGTTCATCTGCAGACTCCGCCACCTCACAGCCTCTGTCCTTTGTGGCTACTAGCTGCTTCTCAGCATGGGGATGCGACCTGCTCAGTTTTCTACGCTGCACTCTTGCTCCAGTGGTGACTGGCCTCTGCCACTTCGCTCGTAGTCCCTTTACCACAGCAGTGCTTCATCCCACAGTCACAAGCTACGTTACAGAGGTTTCTCACACTGGACTTGTGCTCTGTCACAGTCTCAAGATGGCTACTTGCCCTTCCTCCACAGAGTCACATGGGGCTACACCGCCAATCAGAATCCTTTTCTGAAAGCTTAACAATGTATACTCTAATATCTCCATTAACCTCTATTAGCAATATTGGTGCTCCCTCTGATGGCCAACAATAGTATAGTCTGTGACTTAAATCCAGAGTTGTATCTCCAATGCCACACAGTGGCCAACAGTGGCAGAAGATGGGGCTTTGCTGAAAGTAAGCTGTGGCCGCCAGATGGGTGCTGTCTCAGGCCCTCGGGCACAGCCTTTAGTTGGTTGGTATCGGGCATGAACAGAGAAGCCAAGAAGCATGAGGCAGGGAGCTTCCATGTTCTGGGAAATCCTTATACCATCAAGATCAACTGGTTTTCGTAACTACAATGACTGTGGCCACCAACGAGTCCCACCGCTCTAATTGGCGACTCAGTGCCTGAGGTATTGCAACAAGGACTTTGCAGAGACACTCATGAGTTGTTAAAAAACTGACATTATTATCAGTATCAGTAAACTAAGCAATCTCAGCTTTTGGTCAGAGAGACAGGCTGTTGTTCCTCAATATTGAGGGTAACGCATGTACGTTTATTAATGGACTGTTTGCTAAACTGATCACACTGTTTAAAGACTTGCACCTCTGATGACTTGGAAGTTGTTTGTTAGTTCCTGCCTTTTGGTTGGTCCTGCTTCCGTTGTATGCCACAAGCCTCTGCCCCTCCTGCTGCAGGCATATGACCTGGTCTATTTCCATCTTTATGGGCCAGACCAAGGGCATTGTCCCAAATCCTCACCTCTATGAGGAGAGGACCACCTCTCTACCATTGGCAGTACCCAACAGCACTCAAGAAAAGGTGCAAGTTGGAGAAAGAGCCCAACCCTCAAATCTCTTGGAAGGACTGTATACGACTCAGTGACTCTTCCTTTCTCAAGCACTTAGTTATCTTTGGTAGTCTCATTGAAGATGAATGGAACAGCACCGCACATGTCCGGCCGCTGCTCTATTTAATCTCCTCTTCACTGCAGGGGGTGCATTGAGCATCCAGTGAGGAGGAGAGGGGTAAACAGGACCCTGTTCTTGGGATTAGGTGCCTGCTTATCCTGCTCTCCCATAAAAGCATCCACCCCCGCATCTACCCCAACGAGTGCCTCCTCAGTGAGCAGTAAAGTCCTTTCCATGTTTTCAAAGGGTTCTCAATGTTGCAAGTTGCACATTTAGATCCAGGATCTGGGCTTCCAGATGTGCAACACGCTTACATCTCGTACAGCAATATGCACCCTCAAATGGCAGTTCAAGGACTGCATACATGGCACAAGATGTACACTAGACAGCATTGTCAATCATGGAGCACATTTTAAATGGGGATGGTACAGATAGATTAGATAAAAAGCAGAATACATACAAAAATTCAAATAAATAGGCTAAATATAAAAGTTACTCTGCCCTGAATCCAAAGTCCCTGAATTCAAAGTCACTAATCGCAAGTCACACACTTAAGACACAGCACACTTTAGAAGGCAGTACATGCAGAGTATAGCACCTGCATATTCTGCTGCACTTTACAAGTTAGAGGAAATATTACAATAGGAGTGAGGGTCCTGCTCACAAAAGCTTACAATCTATGAGGAAATAGGCGTGACACAAGAGGTACAAGTGCTTGTTCTGTACAATTGTCCAGCCATCTTTCATATAAATAGGGAAGTATACATAAAGTTGTACGAGTCAGTCACCAGCCCCTATCCATGTATGTACGTATGAAGTGCATTAGGGTGTGGGAGATAGAGTTAGGTGAAGGGGGTTAGATTTCCAAGAGGGAATATGGAATCTTGGAGACTGCAGTGGGAGATTTGGATTATGGCGGAATTTAGTGTAACGTCATTAGCAGAGCAGGTAGCATAGATAGGGTCGTAGACAGAGATGACGGAGGAGTTATAGGGAGGTGCAGTACAGTGGAGAGTTTTATGGATAAAAGTGATGAGTTTAAAATATATTCTATAGTTGACAGCCAGTACAGTGACTGGCACAGGGTGGAGGCATCAGTGTAGTGGCCGGCACAGGGTGGAGGCATCAGTGTAGTGGCCGGCACAGGGTGGAGACATCAGTGTAGTGACTGGCACAGGGTGGAGACATCAGTGTAGTGACTGGCACAGGGTGGAGACATCAGTGTAGTGACTGGCACAGGGTGGAGGCATCAGTGTAGCGACTGGCACAGGGTGGAGGCATCAGTGTAGTGACTGGCACAGGCTGGAGACATCAGTGTAGTGACTGGCACAGGGTGGAGGCATCAGTGTAGTGGCCGGCACAGGGTGGAGACATCAGTGTAGTGACTGGCACAGGGTGGAGACATCAGTGTAGTGACTGGCACAGGGTGGAGACATCAGTGTAGTGACTGGCACAGGGTGGAGGCATCAGTGTAGTGACTGGCACAGGGTGGAGGCATCAGTGTAGCGACTGGCACAGGGTGGAGGCATCAGTGTAGTGACTGGCACAGGCTGGAGACATCAGTGTAGTGACTGGCACAGGGTGGAGGCATCAGTGTAGCGACTGGCACAGGGTGGAGGCATCAGTGT
This sequence comes from Eleutherodactylus coqui, assembly GCF_035609145.1. Taxonomy (NCBI): domain Eukaryota; kingdom Metazoa; phylum Chordata; class Amphibia; order Anura; family Eleutherodactylidae; genus Eleutherodactylus; species Eleutherodactylus coqui. The sequence continues at coordinate 49,252,311 of NC_089849.1, read as the reverse complement.
AGCGACTGGCACAGGGTAGAAGCATGAGTGTAGTGGCTGGCACTGGGTGGAGGCATCAGTGTAGTGGCCGGCACTGAGTGGAGGCATCAGTGTAGTGACTGGCATAGAGTGAAGGCATCAGTATAGTGACTGGCACAGGACAGATGCATCAGTGTAGCGAGTGGACAAAAAGGTAAGCCTGGCTGCTGCATTCAGGATAGATTGGAGAGGGGAAGAGTTTAGTGAGAGGAAGACTAATCAGTAGTGAGTTGCAGTAATCAAGCAGAGAAGAGATCAGGGCAACAAAAATTATATTTGCTGCATTTTTTTCTGTGACATATAGGGCTATTTTTTTAAATATCCTTTTCACTGACTTTTTCCCCTATTTTTTAGTTTTATTTGGGTTAAAAGGCTAAAAAAATATATTTTTTTAACATTTCTAGCTGTTTTTTCTTCTTCTTTCTTTAAATGAGTAAATTTACGCAAAAATAAAGTAGGGACTGGGTTCCCCATTTTGTTTCAGACATTTTGATTACAGGGAGCATATGGCGACAGTTTTGGTTGGTGTTGGATTTGTTTCACTTCCTTTTTTATGCATATATTTTTATTTTATTCTGTAATTTTTTTTAATTATTTATGTAGCTATTTTTTTTACCATCTATGTCCCCTTAGATGTCAGATGCGATCTCTGGGGGTCATTCACATGGTCTTTTTTTCCCCCACTTTTCCACTGTTGCTGGGGCATCCATTGAAGCACCAGTTATAGGGGAAAACATCCCCTATAGTGACAATAGTCACTAACAGAGCTGATCAGGGTCTGCTAGAACCCTACAGCTCTGCTGTAACAGGGGGCACCCGCATAGTTGAAGAAACACTTACACTTTCACTTAGTACATAGCGCTCATTGAGCGCTATGTCCCCGTGAAAGGAGAAAGCAGAAGCGGTTAAAAACTGCGTCACCATTCTCCTCCGGGTTCTCAGTAGTGACTAACAGCTGGCAATCTGACCTGCTTTTTCTTGATTGCAGGAGCAGAGGCTTTAATCCCACACCATATTTTTGCTATCGGACGGGATTAAAGCCTAGGACCAAGCGTCCTACATTTACAGTGCTTGGTCCCTTTGGGCAGATTCTGGAAATGTTTTTGAAGTGCAAATGACAGGAAGAGGCAAATGATTGAATATAGAGAGTGTAGGAAAGTCAGATATAACTCCAAGATAGTGGGTGTACTTTGTGCCAGAGTACTTGACCACATAAATGTATAAAAATATAGCATCTGAGCTGCAACATCCCATAATATAGAGTTTGCAGTAGGGCTGCTCCACAAGCTTACATCTTCTAACAAAAATATATTGTAAACGGCAGTAACCCCTTTCAGGGACATTGTTCTGTCATCTTCTGCAAAGTTTATAACATTTATATTCATTCTTAATTCTGTTTCTAGGAAACCTGAGTCATATAAGTGTCCCCACTATTTCCTCCTCTACAAGGGTTGTCACTGAGGCTCTCTGGTTCTCCAATTTGGCTCTTAAAGATTGGTCCCGAGTAAGGGACTCTTCTCTGTTACATTGATATGTCCCATAATATAGACATCACTATATATTAGATTATTAGGTCTTACAAAATGGAGAAACTATGGAATACAGTACAGTACTTGATCCTTTTATGTTCGGTATGCGAGCTCAACTGTGAAGGGTTAAATAATGAACTTTCACAGGTTATATGTTTTTTCCTCTCACATTATGTACACAGCACTAGATCAGCAGTGAAAGAGACGAGAGTAAAATAGCTTCTTTCTTCAGCTATCAGTTTATGCATGAAATGTGACAGACAGGCTCAGGATTGTAGGTGTTATTCTTGACACATACAGAAGGTAACAAAGAAAAATCAAATAAATCAAGTCTCTGAACTTTAGGTGTCATATTTGCTTTTCTGCCCATTTATGAATAGAGTCACTGTTTAACTCGTGGATGAGATCAACACTTGTTATTTTGCAGCCGTTTTCGGTCACTGCTTTAATATTCCTGATATTTTTACAAGGAAGTAACAAAGAGAGTTATGTCTGCAAACTGTTTAAATAACATAGGTCTGCTAAAGGCTCATGGGTCGGGGTGCAAAACTTTATCTTGGGGCCCCCCAACTTCTCTTAACCCCTTAACGTAGAGGCGTAATGTGAAGCTCCTGGGCCCCAAAGCAAAACATGTAACAAGGCCCCCAACTATAATGCTTTAGTCATAGTGCTGGGCTCCCTATATGGAGAAGAGAGGCCTAATGGGCCCCCTAAGGCTCCTGGGCCTGGGTGCAACCGCATCCCCTGCATCCTCTATAGTTACGCCAGTGCCTACAACTATTTGCTTGCGACCTTTAGGTTTAATAGCAATAACATGGAAGGAGATAATGTGGCACGCTCCTCCATAGTAACAATACATGTCACATACCATAACGGGCAGCAATGGTATGCCAACTCATAACTGTTGTACTTATATATAGCAATCAGCAACACAACTCCATACCCGAATGGCCCAAATCTCTATAACAGTAAATTCCCAAAGTGCACAAAGTTGTAGGCTCCAGACCAAGTATAGATTTCATAAAACACATAAATGGAGACTGCAGCTCTCTTTATTTACAAAATTCTAAAAAGTTTATCATTCACAGAATCATCTGATGTTTCAGCTCATATCGACACTCTTTCATCACATTACAGCACATAGCTGCATACAGTGAATATAAAAAGTCTACACGCCCCTGTTAGAATGCCTTGTTTTTGCCACGTTGAAAAATATGACAAGGATGAATCATTTTAGATTTATTTCCACCTTCAGTGTGGATATAAAGTGCAAGACCATTTAATACATGTGGTGCACCATGCAGACTAGCGGTTTTAGTGTTTCTTGACGCCACCAGGAACTCCTGGTGGAGCTAAGATTGACAGGGGGTGACGCCCCCTGTACCTGATTGGCTGGACCCATGGCTGCTTTGCAGGTCCTTGCAACCCACTAAGTATGTCTTACACCATTACACCTCGGCCCCCGCTGCTGACGCATATCCCCATGTGAAAGTGCCTTCACTGCCGGCATCCCACAATGCGCCAAACCCCTAACTTGGGGAAGCGGTTAGCGGGCTGAACAGCAGGGAGGGCACAGCATGCTGAAGCCATTTTATTGCGGAGGGCCGCAAGCCTTTGCGGCCACCAGCATGGACAACACAGTGCTGGAGCCACAGAGACTGCCAGGCAGCGGCCGGAGACAGAAGCGATCGGGACACTAGAATGACAGGAGCGGCAGACGGCACAACGCGCTGCAACCCCGATTTACCTTGCAGATCGCCACCAGCAGAATGGAGCCCACACTGCCCGCAGAAAGAACTGTCACAGCTGCCGGATGCACACTGCTGGGAACCCTCAGCTGGACCGACACAACGTGCTGCAACCCCCAGTTACATAGCAGATCGCCGCCAGGAGTATGAAGCCTACAGTACCCGTGGAAATAGCTGTCACAGCGGGCAGCCGCACACTGCTGGGATCCCTCAGCGGCGTAGAACAGTGAGTACAGTGAAGTGGGTGCAGGAAAAAGGGATGACAGCCGGCGCCCGCACACTGTGGGGATTCAACAAGCACACAGGACACTGTCATACATGGAGGCCTTTCAGCAATGTATCGGCATCTAACATACAGGGAGCGCAGCATCTTCCAGGACTTTGCCCTTTTATGCCAATTGGGAGCTTGGGGTGTGACAGGGGTGTTCCTCCATGGAAGCTCTGTCAAACCCCTAGCTTCCGGTGGAATCAAGATACACTAATACCCAGACTAGCAACCTATTAATGACCCATAATAGTTCAGCGAGCTGCGCTCAAAAAGTGATTAATGGGTCACTAATAGGTTGCTAGTTTGCATGGTGCACCACATGTATCAAAAGGTCTGGCACTTTGTATTTACTCTGTGCAGGAGTATACACTAAGCAGCCACCCCCCTCTATATTAAGAGGCTGTGTTAGTGGCTGTCCCATCAGTGTCCTTTACAGGTGTAACTGGCTCCCCCATTAGACATTTGGCTGCCTGTATGGCCGTTTTTTTATATTTCCCTTTCTGTGATACATTTTTTAGAGTTAGCCAATAACCTTTAACCTCATATTAAATAACAGATAACAACACATCAAAAGGATCCGATTGTTGAATGCTATCAGTCAGGAGAAGGGGACCAAAACGTTCCCAAAGCATTACCTATACCAAGGAACACAGTGAAGATGGTCTTCTAGAAGTGGATTAGATTTGGCACAACACTGACATTACCAAGAACTGGACATCCATCAATAAATAATGAAAAGACCAGAAGAAAATTGGTCCAGGATGCTGCCAAGAGGCCTACAGCATCATTAACCCCTTGAGGACCATCCCCTTTTTTTCCCAATTTTCTCTTTTCCTCCCCCCTTTTAAAAAATCATAACTCTTTTATCTATTCTTCGCCGTCGCTGTATGGGAGCTTGTTTTTTGCGGGATGCGTTGCATTTTTCAATGGTACTATTTAATGTACCATATAATATATTGAAAAACTTTTTAAAAATTCTAAAGAGTTAAATGGGGAAAAAATGAAATTCCGCCATCCTTGGGTGCGTCTAGTTTTTAAGGCGTATGCACTGCAACAAAAATGACCTGATAACCTTGTTCTATGGGTCAGCACAATTACTACAATACCGATTTTATAGGTTTTTTTTCCTGTACTACTTTTATTTTTTTCAAAGATTATATACAGATGCTCCCCGACTTGCGAACAGGTTCCGTTCCAGGAGCCCGTTCGCAAGTCCGTTTTGTTCGCAAGTCGAACAAATGGTTGTATGGAGGGGATCGCGGGTGGATCCCGCTCCATACAACGTCGGGTGCCGGCTGTTCTTACAGCGGGCACCGAGCGGCAGCAGTTCCGACGAGCTGCGTCGCTTGTCGGAACTGTTAACACTTTAAATACCGCTCTGACAGCGGTATTTAAAGTGTTAACAGTTCTGACGAGCGGCGCGGCTCGTCGGAACTGCTGCCTCTGGGTGCCCGCTGTAAGAAACAGCCTGCACCCGACGTTCAGGGGGCCCGTACAGCGTCCCATGATGAGATCGCGGGACGCTGTGTGGTTGCTAGGCAGCCGGGGACCTCCTGAAAGGCCCCAGGGCTGCCTATGCAGAGCGCCTATCAAGCGCACGGCTTTCTAGGCGCTCTGCATAGACAGCCCTGGGGCCTTTCAGAAGACCCCCGGCTGCCCAGCAACCGCGATGTGACCGGACAGGCTTCTATCAGGCTTGATAGAAGCTTGTCCGGTCCCTGCACAGTATGATGTAATGCCATAGCATTACATCATACTGTGCAGAACAGATAGTTCGTATCTAGCGAAATTCGTAACTCGAATGTTCGCAAGTCGGGGACTATCTGTATTTTATTATTTTATGCCGCCATCTTCTGACAGCCATAAATTTTTTATTTTTCTGTCAACATAGTTGTGCGATGTCTTAGTTTTTGCAGAACATCCTGTAGTTTGAGTTGGCATCATTTTGGAATCAATATTACTTTTTGATCGCTATTTATTTGCATTTTTTCTTCGAGACATTTCTGGCGTTTTTTTAATTACCGTGCGGGGTAAATAATATGCTACTTTGATAGATCAGACTTTTACAGATGCAGCGATACCAAATATGTATTTTTGTTTTATTATTTATATTCTTTTATTGTTCAAAATGTTTTTATTGAAACTTTACGAGTACAGAGGAATACTGTACAACTTGCATCTTAAGTGCGGTATTACACAAGTGGAATGATGGACGATACAATAAAGTGATATTGCAGCAAACACTCCTTTTTCCCTATAATTAGTTTCCAGCCAAACTATGATCTACTGCTGAAGGCCTAACTATGGAGGCCTCCATAAGTGGAAAAACTTAGTAAAAGAAGTACAAAGTGAGGGGAGGTTGTGGTAGGATAGAAAGAAGAGAGGAAGGAAGGTAGGTAGGTAGGTAGGAGGGGTTTATGTTCGCAGCGGCATTGAGCTCCAGCATTTGGATAAACAACAAAATGAAAAGTTACTGATTTTAGAATTATGAAAGAATAACACCAGTTAGGAGCTAATTTTTCAGTTTACATGAACT